>NC_092861.1:20782745-20863325 GCF_032062135.1 Pyxicephalus adspersus
TTTCATTCCTCTACACACATTAATAGCCACTTTCTTCATGGGTTCCTCTGACTACACATTAGTGGCTTGTTATAGATTTTATATTGAGCACTCTACAACTATTATTGATCAGTGGAAACAGGACAGCTGATATAGGAATAGGAAGAAATACATTTAAAGTGAAAATATGGGGGGTCACTTTTTGAGACCTCCATGTAACATACGTGTAATACAGACCAAGCTGTCCAGCAAAAGTAAGAGTTAAAAGGAACTAAACCAAAATAGTAAAAACTGTGAAAGGGCATTTTCTCAGGTCACGTCTGCAATAAAACAAACTTACCTAACAGTTTGCAATCTTCTTGTTGTATACTAGGCTGTGCATATGCAGCTCAGTGTACAATCCTGGCATAGCTGGCTGCTGAGATTAATTAAACCTCAGTGCATGTGCGAAGGAGTTATGCCACTCCAGCTTGGAAAATAAAGATGGCCAGAGATCTTGAGCTAGTTAAACAGAGGGGAGGATTGAAGAAATAAATACTCAGAATAATATCACTTAAAACATCTAAATCTGAAAAATATAATTAAGATTTTGAGGGTTCAGTTGACTAAAGGAAGAATAGTAAATAAAAACAATCTTTAAGTAATAACCCCTTTATATTCCCCAATTTAGGTATTAGTATAGCTGTATAACATTCCACCAAGAGAGATATTATCAAAAGTGGCCAATAAACTTTTAGAAACAAATATATAGACAAGATTTCCAAAGGGAATAGATTCATTTTAGGAAAATGTACCGTGGTATACCCAAACAAGTGCACTGCCACCCAGGTATTTGTGAAACTACACTGTGCCAGGTAACAATACCTGTCTTTAATGTGCGTGAAGTGTTTTACTGCAGCACTGCTTTAACATCTTTAAAAAGTAGTATTCTAAATGTAAAATCATGCTTTATGCATTGGAACAGTTGTGATATAGATTTACAACTTAGATAACTTAGATATACAGGGCCTGGAGACTGGAGAAGATAGACTATCATGGAAGAACCTGGAATGGATTTCTCAAAAATCATTTGCTAGTAGATGGCAAAAATGTTCAATCCTGGGCCAGATCTATTCCAGGTTGCTGGATCACCCAGGTTTCTCCATGATATTATATCTTCTCCAGCCTTGGAGAGCTTTAAAGAATCCGGCTCACAGTGTCCATTCAGTGGAAAAGTATCCTTGGAATGGATTTTCCAATGGTGGCAAACCATATCTATAAATATATGCATTTTTTTAAAAAGGCCATCTTATTGAGCCATTTGTTAAGTTAGAGTTTAATATATGCTGTATCCAGGCAGTAATTCACCTGCTTATGAAGATGATATTATTAGAGATTATTTATGCTGGCCAAAGGCTTTCCATGGTATTGTATGCTAGCAGAAGGTGTATTGGTTGTGAATTAATTATCATGTATAGACTGTGTTTGCTGCTATCAGGAAAAAAGGGTCAAAAATTGGAAAGGAATTACTGACTGCTGGAACTTCAAGCATTTTAGGAAGGTTTGCAATCCTGAAACCAGCTATGACGGGTCTACCCGGGGCTTCTTCATTTAAATTCTGTTTCTGTAACAATTCAGGCATTCAGCAGATTCTATCATGCTGTGTAATCTTGTTATGTTTTTATTGTCATATAAATTATTATCATGTTTTTTTATTATTTTTTTCTTGTTGGTTGGCTTGGTGGTCTTATCTAGTAGTAGTAGTGCCAGGTCTAACCTTATTCTGAACACATTGTCTGCAACTTTCTTTCAGGAAGGGATCACCATTTTGTTTCCTATACTGTCCGCAGTAGATGTAAAAATTATCGAAGGATCTTTTAATTTAAAAATATTACCCAATGAATATTCTATTCTGTCTCTTTCACATTTTTCTGACTTATTGCTCATTATCTCAGTCTCAAATGAGAAAATCATTTTATTAATTTTAGTGTCACGCTCCCCACATTCAGGCCATTGTGCGAACTTTCTAATTTAATCTGTAGCTCTTCAATATTATTCCTAATCTTGTCACAATTATGTTCTCTATGTTGGACAATAATATTCATTTAATTTTTAGCAGTAGGCAATGAGAGATTGCACCAAGAAGATTTCCATCCTTGCAAAAAAAATGGAGTCAGGATTTAGCTATTGCTGTGCTGAGTCTTTTATAATACCACCTTCAAAGCTCAATGTGCCCCTTATACTCCTTTTACCCTTATACTGGCAGTCCAAGGTCAGTGTACCCCCTTTACATTGTTAGACCGTGTGTTCTCCTTCACTGGTGCTCCATTACATTACATTGGTGTTCAGTGCTCAGTGCCCACCTACCCTTACATTGATGGCCATGGCTCAGTGTGCACTCAGTGGGGCACACCGACCATACATCTGTGGTTGGTGTGCCCCATATATTGTGGTTAGCAATTCCCTTTACATTGCTGGTCAGTCTTTTTTTTATTAAAGTGGTTGCCATTGTGTTCCCTCGCATTGGTTGCTTAGTGCCCCCCCTACCCTTTCCTTGATGGCTATGGCTCAGTGTGCACTCATACATCAGTGGTCCGTGTGCCCCGTATGTTGTGGTTAGCAATTCCCTTTACATTGGTGGTCAGTCTTTGTTCATGGTTGTTCAAGTGGTTGCCATTGTGTCCCCTCGGATTGGTTGTTTAGTGCCCCCCCACTCTTACATTGATGCTGAAGGCTTAGTGTGCTCCATACATTGGTGGTTAGCATTTCCCTTTACAGTACAGTGCCCCCTTAACCCCTTGGTAAGAAAAGGGCATCCCCAGCAGTCATTACAGCACCCCTTATGTTAGTGTCCAGTGAGTCCCCTTGTTTTTGTGGCTATCATATCTCCCTACATTAGTGGTAGATGTACCACCTTATGTTAGTAGTCTGTGCGTAGTACAGCGCTGCATAATATGTTGGCACTATAATAATCCTGTTTAATTATAATAATAGTAGGGTTTATTTACTGAAGACATATAGACTGTTCACTTAGCAAAAGGAATTTTCCCTTGGGAGATACTGTACATTTACCCTTAGCTTTGTATATTTGCTAATGTTTTGCTTAAATTATGTTCTAGCAAAAATACTTTTTTTTTGTATTTCCTAGCATGTGATTGGGTATTCCTTGCAAAGTGAATTTTTATGACATGGGAAGGCTGTGTCTACTTCTAATGTGGGAAGTTGGTGGCCATTTACTGTTTTTGATAGAGGTTGGTAGTAAATCATAGCTGAAGTCCCAAAACCTCAGGCCCTATGGCTATGATTATTGGTATCAGTATGTCAGTGTGCAATACTGACATATTTCAAAAGAAGAGTCACTTTTTTGGGTAAACTCCTTTTTTAATGAATACTTATTTCTTTTTCTTGCAAGAAATTATTGGAGCATCTCTTATGAGAATCTGTAGACTAGAACTGAAAATGAGATAATAATACCAAGGGAAATTATTCTCATAAGATTTCCAGAGCAGAGATCAGCCAGAAAATACATATCCCGTTTTTGTATGGTGGAAAAAAATTAAAAATTTATAGAATCAGTTGACTTTCATTGCATGGATAGATTCCAATAATATACAGGGATTGCATGCCTGACCTTACACATAGCTGGAAAGTATGTATGGCAGGCAATGGCTTAGTGCCAGACCTGAGTAAAAAAAGAATAAAATATAAGTCTAAACCTTTCCTGCTATACATTCCTATCACTTATGTGTAGGTCTGACACATAATCCTTGTATATTAATGGAATATATCCATGTAACATAAGCATTGGTCCCCTCGTAATGGTGATGGAAAATGGCCAGCCCTGAAAATTACAACTCCAGGTTAAAATAATGAGATAAAATATATAGAACAAATAACAGCTTTTACTATAATATGCATCTTCAAAACAGTTACATATAAGTGTGCTGCAATCCTTGTTTTAGCATGTACACAGGACGTGTATTTGATTTTCTAAGTATATAGTGACTGGGAAACTTTGAACTATTTTTAAGGAGGTTGTTTTATTATGATTCCAGTTTTTTGCATTTCCATTGTTTTTTGCTTTGTTCTGTTTTTGCAATCACAAGGGTATAGTAAAGCCCACAAAGTGGCAGCATAGGTCAGATAACAGATTCTATGGAGACATCTGGGGTCTATTTTTGCCACTCTTGTACTCTTATTGATGCTACAGACAGACAGTTTCTTCTCTGCTGCTGGGGTTTGACAACTACCTAGAGATCAACAAATAGATGTTCCCTGATCTTCCATTGCTCTTTATCCAGACATCTGATTAAATTGAGACGTCTTTTGCTGTTTTTCTTTGCTACATCCTATCCATTTTATATTTTCCTCCTAGGGTTACTGTAAATGTGCTTTACTCGCTTGTGTGATGTTCTGTAAATAAATATCCTGACTCCATGTACTCTAATTCACCAATGCCAACTAAAAACACCGCTAATATTCTGCAAACATTCCGGAATGCCAGTCATGTGATATTGGAAATTCTTTGGCTGCACCAAGATCTCTGAATTTCTAATTTTATTATTAATAAAACAAAACAGTTTTTATGGTTTAATGGGATGGACAAGTCTCATTTTCAGGTTTACATAAGCTAGCTTAGCCTCCAGATATCATTTTATGCATCGTAAGAAGATCTTGTCTAATGAAATGTAATCTCCAATCCACAGGAGCCATTGTGATAGCGTACATTGTATGCTGGTTACCATATCATGCAAGAAGATTGATGTTCTGCTACATCCCAGATGATGAGTGGTCTGGGTAAGTACCAACAGTTGCAATAGGTGCTCACCAACCCCATGCTATTGATTTTGCAGCTTTGTCACTTTCAGGGAAATGATACCACCTACAATTATAGAATTCAGGGGGTTCTTCTCTCCATCCCCAACATACTTATTAGACCGTCTAGTACTATTTCCCCCTATAAACTTGCTGTCTGATTACTGTTGTACAGGGGATTGTAAGATGCTGATACAAGGTCAAATTCAGGTATTTACCCTGCTTACATTTGAAAAAATACATTATTATGGAGGTAATGAAAACCATGTGTCCTTTAGATCTGCCTAGAAATTATCTGTAAGTATTATTTACCATAAGAAATGTTTGGGTAGATCTAAAAATTTAGAAATACAATCACAACAGTTTAAATCAACCCTGTTTCCTTGCCCATCCATAGCTTGGTGAAAGTTTTTTGTGGTCCCTTCCCCATCAGCACTTTCTGATTTTTTTCTTTACTACTCCAGTATTGGATTCAGGTCCCAGCTGAGAAAAAAAACATGCAGTACCTAAAGATCATTGGCAAAGCACTCACTCATTGTGCCGGTTCTGGACCAATCACCTTTGCTGTGAGATAGGGACAGTCCATAGCCAAAATGTAAGCTACAACTGATTGAATCTGATATTCACAGAAACATTGCTTAGTGAAGAATTGCCCAGGTCCATGTGTTTCAGTTGCAGTAATTGTTTCCCATCCAGGGAATGTTTCAGCATGTCAGATTCACAGCTTTATACTGAGACCCCCAGTTTATACAGTGGGCTTACTCCTACTTCATGCATTTGAATGGGGCAGTGGTGGATTGAAGGAAAGCTGAGTATGTGCTACTGGAGAAGACATAATAAATTGAATTTACTGGTTTGCCCTTCTTAATCAAAACAGTTCTCTTTAATGAAAACTCAGATGCCAGTCCATTTATTTCAGCAAAGATCTCATAGGATAATACATGCTTTTACAGCAGAACTATAATTCCACTTATGATCAGGCAGGCAATGTACGTTTTGGGATAAGCCGGGGATTCTTACCGGCCTGATGGAGTTGTCAGCCTGCACCAATCAAAGTGGCTGAAAATTGCAACAAGGTTCTATCTTTTTGCTTGGTATTTGCCATGCAGAGGGTGTGCTAGGAGATTCATTTTTCCTAGAATATTCATGAAGTTTGCAAGCAAATTGCAAGTGAATAAAAAAAAATTTATGAAAAGAAATGACTCAGTAAGTAATCTTTTAGACTTGAACTTTCTGAGCTTTCAATTGCATTTTTTTGTGGTGAGGTAACAAGATTTTAAAAGCTGTAATTTCCACAAAGTAGATGTTACTAAGCAGTACAATATTCCTTATGATAACATATTAGTCTGTGACACTGTAAATCATTACACGTTATTATATAACTGTAATATTGATTTTTCCCTGTAGGTTCCTCTACACATTCTATCATTACTTCTACATGATGACCAACACACTCTTCTATATCAGCTCGGCGGTGAATCCAGTCCTTTACAATGTGGTCTCCTCTTCTTTCCGAAAACTCTTTTTGGATACCCTCAGCCCATCCTGCAGTAAACAGAATGGGAACCTAAACCTTCTAAAATCGAGTGCCTCCAACACTGGACCGGAGTGATGTCTGCTCTTTTCTGTATTGTAAAGGAGTAAAGATTTTCTGAGCACGCTGGACAAATATTGTCACATAAGAAGTTATATTAAATGTTTATATGGCAGACTAGTGCATTCCAGTCATTAAGGTCATACTTATATTGAAGTCTACCTGTGCTGTACAGACCCAATGTAGTGGTCTAGTTGGTATAATATTTACAGGATCAGAAGAGCAAAAATCCACTAATACTGATTGCAACAAAGTTGGTGGAGCTTTGTATCTGAGTAAAGATAAATCTCTTCTTGAGTCCATTAAGACTCAGAATAAAGAGATTTCAGCTTACCTATATCTGTTGCAGTTTGGGTGGACTTTTTAATAATAAAAAGATATAAAGCCTTTAAAAAGAGTGAGATAAAAAGAGTGTGATAATCTGTAAATCATTCCAGATAATTGTATTTACTAGGACATATAGTCATGTGAAAAAGTAAGTACACCTTAAGCAAATTGTTGACTCTTTCCAGCTATCTACACAAATTTTAGATCTTTATCAGTCTTAAACAGTACCTACAGATAAAGGTGATGTATATATATCCTGCACAAAATGGACATGGTGCATTCATTCCAATAAAAGTAATAAAAAGTTTTGTCACATTGGAAAAAAGTACACCTTTACCTTTACCACCAGTATAAGGTATTCTAAATTAGGTGCCAAAGTTGGCACATCAGTATGTAGTATACATATGGAAAATGCTTTATTTTAAACTGGGATACAAAGGGATGTTAACTGTGGTTTAGGAAGTTTGTAAGTGCCTATGAATCTGGTAAGGAATTTAAAACAATTGGTGATTCTAATTTGATATCCCAGCCCAAGTGCTGATGGCCTAATGCTCAAACTAGTCTCCAAGAACCCCAAAAATTACACGAAGGGATCCTCGTGTAACAGTTGCAACATCTGGAGTTAAAGTGCATCCACTAGAACAAGAATAGTATTGCCCATTCGACACCAAGAACCAGACCTTGCCTACTGTAACAGCAGACCTGTTTGATGAAAACTGTAGACAATATTTTAGGAGGACTACAAAGCAACTGTATATCATTTTTGTAGCCTGGGATATAGTTTGCTGCTTCAGAGCATGGGCAGTCATTGAGTTTACCATGCAATCTGCATGGTATCAAAATGTGAGATCGTCTGTCTGAAAGCTAAAGTTAGGATAAAATTATCCTTTCAAAATGATAATGATTCAAAGTACACTAGCAAATCGACCTAGGAGTGGGCTAAAATAAAGACATGAAGGGGTATGGACTGGCCTATTTAAAGCCTGATTTGAATCTCATTGAAACATTGAGGGTGATTTGAATGTGTCGGAGACTGTAGGGTCAGTAAATATTTCCTCTAAAGAGACCAATGCTATTTTTTGAGGCCAAGAGTATTCTTACTTTTTACATAATACATCATTACATCTATTGATACCTTTGTTTAATAAATGATTAAAAAAGCAAATTGTCCTTGTGTTGTTTTCACACATATCGCCTTTATCTGTAGGCAAAGTTACTATATATGGGGCATCACTGATCAAATCCAAAAAAAAACTTTCATTTTACTTAATTTGTTTTTTAACAAAGTTTTGAATGTCCAAACAAATAGCAACTAATAGAAATATAAAAAAAAACGTAGTGGTGCCCAATACTCTCCCAAGCTGGTAAAGTTTCCAATGCTTTTTGGGAACTAAACATTTCCCCTTTTTTTTGAATTACTTAAAGATCAAATGCATAGGAGAAGCAGCCGTTCACATGAACAAAGATACTTCTGTCCAAGTTTTGTTGGCTCTTTTTTTTCTTACAAAAAAGCATTTGCTCTAAAACTGTGATTGGGTATGGTTTACTGCTTTAGGCAGACATGAGTTCTTGAGGGTAACTTTATATTATACCGAGTTATTACTGTAACATTTTTGATGTGAAATGTTTCTACTATCTTGGCATTCCATATTTCATATAAAGACTTTTTAAATGCTTCTTTTAGTAGTTTGTGACATCACAAAATTTATGCAGGGGTAAGCAAGGTTCTATGGCTAGGCATTTCCCCAAAATTACATCTGCTACTACAAGATCTATTTCTCTGCACACACCAGGTTTGTTGGATGACCTGGGTTCTCCCATGATATTCTATTTTCTCCTGTCTTGATGAGTTTTATTTAATCAGACCCATTGGGTCTGATTTATCAAAGCTCTCCAAGGCTGGAGAGGATACGCTTTCATCAGTGAAGCTGGGTGATCCAAGAAACCTGGAATGGATGTTTTGAATCTTGGACCCAATACAGTACAGGTTTGCTGGATCACTCAGTTTCACTGATAAAAGTGTGTCCTCTCCAGCCTTGGCGAGCTTTAATAAATCTGGACCAATATGTAGGCAGGCTCATGAATATCAAGACGGCAGCATTGTTTTGTTAGGAATGAAGTCAAAGAGAGGGGCAGGTGTAGCACAACACCACTTGGGATTTCATTGTAGCAGAGGCAACAGCAAAAAGATCACAGGATTTTTGACATGATTATTATAGCTTTAGCCCTTATTGCTGACAATCATGTACCATGCATGCCATGAAAATGTAAGGGTTGAAAAACCTCATGCCAGCTACAATAGCCAGAGCTTGTTTTCATTAATACTCCGGGTGCAGGCTGTTAGGTAAAAATGATCTGGATGGCTGTAAAGCTGCCCGATCAGGGCACAATGTATGTTATATGGATAGACAGATAGATGATAGATAGATAGATAGATAGATAGATAGATAGATAGATAGATAGATAGATAAAAATATATACTATACATTATATGCATTTATTTAAAAATTACCATATTAAATTAGACAAATCCTTACAAGATCAAAGAAATTGCACATATAATATATACAAACTTTAACTTAGGGAACCACGTAAACAAGATCTCCCAGTCATAATTTACCACTGCTGGATATTATGTAAGGCAAAACAACTTACAATAGGATTTTCATTTCAAAGTAAATAATATATTTTAGCTTTGTACAAAATGGCAAAGTAAACATATTTTAGGCTTTATTAGAAGAACAAGATACATGATTTCTGAAAATGTCATCTATAGTTTGCAACTATAGTGGTGGCAGCCAATATGGAGTTTACCAAATGCCTACTCCAGAGAGAGAAGAAGCTGATTCTAGACACCAGAGCGAAGAACCTGAATGTGTTGCTTAAAAGAGGTCTGAGACAGCTATGTGGGTACTGCAGATGGGTTACAGCCAGCTACCTTTCTCTACAAACATAAATTTCAAGCAGCTTGTATTGGACATAAGGGAAACTCTGAGATGGACTATTAGGATTCTGTCTATCTTGATTCTTCTCATCAACGCATTTATTACAGAGATCAAACAACAAAACATTTTACATGGTGTTTTGCACTTTGCCAACTCTGCCCAAATAACCAGCTAAAGCTGAGCTGGCATCAGTGTTTCCTCTCTAGGTACATAAATGTAAATTTTCATAAAACGATGGGTGTTCTGTTTTTATATTTATCCAGCAGATTCACTATCGCTGATCTCTGATATTGAATCTGGAACTGGAGAGGGGGACATGAAAATTAATTGTGAAAATCTAGCATCAGAACTGCTGTCCTACAACATAATTTAGTGATGTGCTGTGCTGGAATGTCTAAACATCAGAACATTAATAACTGCTATTGATTAAAATCTGTTGTCCGCACAGCGGGCAGCCTCCTGCTCATTTTATTTCACTTCTGCATGGGTTATATGTGAGCAGCCTTCCTTTGGCTGTTTCATAAAACTATCACCTGAAATGACATAATAATGATCATTGTAGGTGAAAATTATTGAGTATCTGTATGGATACAAGCCGATTAGGGGTTTAGTATGACAGCTCAACTGTCAATCAGAACCTTAAAATAAATACTGTATATGGAACGCCAAACAATTCCATTGTCTCATCTCAGCTGTATATGGATAATGGCACTGAGGGCAGATTGGGACTTTAATCGCTTAAAAATATCTCGAATACCTACAAAAAGGGAAAACAGCAGCTACTGTCCTTTCTTCCTTTGCATATCATTTCCTGCAAAACTAAAGGTGTACATGAATCTCTATGGTAACTGCAGGTGTCTATACTGGCAGCAATGCAGCCAAATATAAACAGTTGCTTGCCTTGATTATAACAGGAAAACATACAGATAACATTCACAGAGACACCAAAGGAATACAATATATTTATAGACACCCTTTTAAAATGAGCTATGCAGGTGGAACACATAGCTGTATTTCAGTGCAAGAACAACCTCATCTCCATTGGAATATATATTCCTAACGTGATGGATTGTAAAGCTACCAGAGTATGCGGTCCAGGTGTTTATGTGGTATATTACCACCAAATCAATTGCTGCCTTTATGTCAGCCAACTCCTTCATGCTACATTGTAACATACACACCATTAAAATTAAAATACTCTAACAATACATATTGACACAATAAAAATAAAACATGATCTACAATTTAAGAAAAATAAAAGGTCCAAAATCCCTTATTTCTCAGTGCTTCAAATATATATATTTATATATATACACAAATACCTATTAAATACTAAGTAAGAACGGGAAAGGTCATAAATGTTTGTGTCCACTGCATAATATATTTTATGCAAGGTTTGGTTGCTTGTTTTAATACAGTGCTTCTTCAGTGCAACAGAAATGAGACCGGTCCTTTTAAGGCCTCATAGAGTATGTACTTGGAGCATGTCCTGCCATAGTACTGTTTTGTTAAAGTCCGCTGGGGTTAAACATGGCGCCCAGTTAGGATGAACAAAGGTTTGTCTTCTTTGGCATTGGCTGTTTGAAACTCGTCCCGTAGACGGAATTGCCACTCATCCTCCAATTCTAACCGGACCACTGACTGCCGAAGGGAGCTACGGTCCTGACAAACAACACATAGCGTGGCATCTAAAGAAAAAAAAAATTAAATAAGTAGGCTTCTAGACAATTGGGATTGGTTACCCAAGAGGCAAACTTCACCTTTTTGGCAAACATGAAATGCAGAGAAATGTTTGAAATTGTGTGACCGGGATCAGAACTATAAACAGGTACAATAGGTCTGTATCTAGGTCAACCTTTCTACCCCTGAGAAACTCATAATGTACTTTTCAGGTCTAAGAAAACTTCTTCTAAAACCAATCTTTTGGGAATGAATAAGAAAGTCTCCTAAATTGGTGGCTAGTGGAAAAAATGTCCCCTACAGGGGTGAATTTAGTCAGTCACACCTTTATAGACACATAATTAAGTTCAAGCAGCTAGATCTACCAAGTGGTGTTGGCCCAAAAACTATGCAGGCATCATCAAATTGGAGGTCAATCAACTACAATTTGAGGAACCCCTAGCGAACTCTGAAAGGACCCTAGGTTTCCACAACACCCTGGTTAAGAATAGCTAATCAAGAGAACCAGTAGGGAATCCTACTTCTCAAAAAAAAAACGTCCCCTTCAGTGCTATTATGTATATTTCTCTACATTATTCTCACACTGGGTGGTAGGTCAGGAACTGGGTCAAAGTGAAGGGGTAGCTAGGAGAGAGGTTACCTTTCGAAATCGAGGAAATAGTTTTTTTATTACTATGGCATGCAAAACAACATAACATCATGATAACCGTAGCTACTGGTAGCATCTGGTGATAAAATTATTATCCGTTAAAGGGGACACGTCATGTCCAAAAAAAGCACAAAACACTAAAAGCCAACTAAAATATATTACTTAAAGTATTAAAATGCATTTTTTATATTATATTTAAAGTGTCCTGCCTTAACAACAAGTGCATGTGTGTTTTTACAGAGAAAGAGGAAATTCCTTAGATAGTTGTCATCGGAATGGGTGTCATCAAAAAAATCCATTTGGTGAAAAATATTATTTTTTTTTCTAATATTTTTGGTGCTGGTAACAATGGTCACCAGGACAATAAAGATACACAGACAGTAATAAAGGCCATGACAGGAATCTATTTAGAATTAGACAGACTTTGATGATATGACAACAACATTTTCAATATCTGTGTGTTGCATACCTTTGAGAAATTGGAATTTTTTCAAGAAACTGGCTACAACAAAGGAATCGCACAGATGGAGCAAGAGTCCGCTAAACGTCACCCCTGTGCAGTTTACATTGATGGAGTGAGGCCGCGAGCTGACGTAGCACACCGCAATCTGAAATTTAAAAAAAAAAGGTGATAAGTAACTGATAAAAATTAACTGTAAGTTGCATATAAATAGGTTTCTTGAATAATTCATTTATGAGTATTTGCATCTAAATGAATGATATTTTCTTAAGGTGGTTAACTATGGCCAAGCAGTTTGACTACAATCAACTTTGGCTGATGGACACTCATTAGAACATCAAGGAAGTGATAAAGATAACCTGGTTGTACCAAGGTTGGATTCTCTATTGTATGATCCACAAACTGCTAAGAACAAGCAACCTACTATATATGATAAATTTGTATATAGAGTCCGATACACCTTAAGTCAATTTTGCATTAGCACACATTCAATGGTAAGTTTATGCCCAATTTAGTAATAATATAAATTAGGAACAACTATTTATTATTAAAATATTTTAGAAATAAACCAATGACTCTAGGTCACGTAGTATTATTGCTTTTCTAAAGAAAGAGTACAGCCCAAGAAGATAACTTTTACATTGTCTCTCTCCAAATAAAACTTGCAAACCCTACAGATCACGGAGAGAAGTAGAAGGCAGAGCAAAGAGTTACTCCCAGTTGTGGATAATATTGGATGTTGAAACATCCAATATTGTCATTAATTCCAGATAACCAGTCTGCTGTCAAACCAAAGAGATCATGACACAGTTTCGAAGCAGATCCAAGATAGGCAAATAATAGAGTGGAAGTGTTGTGTACCTGGGGGCCTAGGTTCAGGTAACAGTCTACCACCAGCACCGGATGGCTGGAGTCATTCACTGATAGAGGGAAGAATCGCTGGCTGTGAAATTGTAGGTATTTCTCCAGGAGTAGATGAGCTGGTGCAGCCAAGATGGTGTGGTTGCTGTCAGGAGCACAGATATAATGAGCTGTTGAGACTGACAATGACGAATCGAGAGCCTAGAGGATAAACAAAGAAATCAAGATTCATTGTCTAGCTAAGATACCAGCAAAAAGACTTTCAAAGTTGGTATAAGGTAGAATGGTGGAAGCAGAGAAAAGGAAAACTGTACAATCTGCCTTTAAAGCATTAGAAATTTTCCAGCATATGCATTATGTTTTTATGTTCACCACTCTGGAACCTACTGTTTACTTGGCTACAACAACACTTTGAAATAAACAGGTAAAAAATAGGAGTTTATGTGTGGACAGAGCCAGATCATCCACATTGAAACCAAGACAATGAGCCCAGGGCCCAAAGGTTATCCAGATACAACCTTCCTTATACTAGTGAACCAGGAATCAGTCAAGGGATGGTAGGAGAAAACATTCCCCGGTTTTATTCTTTCCTGAGATTAGCCATTCACAGCCTTTCTCAAACTTCCCAATTCTAACATGGCTTCTGAAAGTCAACGATTTGACCACGAATTTCTTTCCTAAAAGGCAATGCTAAGTGTTTACAATTACCAAAGTATACTTTATTTTTCAGCATTTTCCAGGTCTGAATGCAGGTCTGGTACCAGGAATTAGGGAATTCTTTTCCCCGAGATGCCTGTTGAGATGATTGCCCGGTACAATGTTAAGATGTCCACAGACTTTCCTATCATTGTTTAGTCATGCCAGAGCTGAAAGGATCAGGGGATTACCAAAAGCATATAATTAGTGCAAATCTCTCTGCAGAATTGTGTTATACTTTCTATATCTGTTTCATTAATTATTTAGTTCTGTTTTAAAATTAGAGCAAAAGAAAAAAAATGTCCTGGACCACACAGTTTTCAAGTGTAAACATGTAATTAAAAGCAACACATAAGTGGTTTCAATGCAGACTGGTCTCCCATCAGCTAATATACATAAGACTTTATGTTGTTTTTTGTAAAGTTCAAAAAAACTGAGATTCCCAGAACATTGAATATGCCATTGTTCTCACTTTTGGTTTGATATGTAAGGACCGATGTCCGCCAACAGCAATTTGTTTCTTCATGACGCTAAACCAATTAAATCGACAAATGAGCAAGCCGGAGCTGTTGACTCGCAGATTAAAGTCAACGTCATCACAAGTGAACCTGGAGGAATGAAGGACACAACAAAAAAAATCATCAGGAGCCTATAGTATACTTGTAAAAGGAAACAAATATACTGTATATCACTTCCATGGTGTAAAATACATATATCTGCTATACAAACTTGTTGGTAAACTACTGTTATTAAAAATCTGTTTTTAGTCTGAATCCAGCTATGATTTTTTTTTTAAATGTTAAAATAAATCATCCTTCCTTGCAATGAACTCAATAGTATTAATTTGCAGATATGGTTTCTCCAAATCCTTATGCTTGTGCTCTAATAATTGGCTATTTGCTGCTGCAAAGAGCTAGAGGTCAAGCAAAGTCACTGAGGATGCCTAATGGAAAAAATGTTTGCAATGTTTATAGGTGACTTTTTTTTTTACTCAGAATATTTGAAATATCACAATCAAGATAGGGCTTGATCTATTGGAGATGGGTTTTCAAAATGCCCTAGGAAAATGGCTAGGTTTAGATGGGTGGTGGAATGGTGATTCATGGGTCGCTGGCAAGGCCTCAACTCTGTGTAGATTCCTAATGAACCTGATTTTGAACATTTGACACAGTCAGGCGCTACCACCCCCCCATGCTACAAGGTGCAACTCAACCATGGACATGGTTCCCAAGCAAAAAGAGGCTGTAACTGCACCACAACTGAATTGATTGTCTGAACTTAGCCTTTGGGTTTAGGAATCTGTAAATAAATTGGTCCTATTTGCTCTAATTTGTCATTAAAATACTAACTTACCCCAAGAAATAAAGAGTAAAAGAAAAGAAATGCAGCCATCATATCTATGCATGGTAAGCGGCAACATATTACACTTCACAGCATCCTATAAAATTCTTACTTGCCCCCTGTATTATGAATGTCTGGTGAAATAAAAATTAAATCTGTGCATGCAGAGTACCATACCACTTTTAATAAGATGACCAAAATGTATTTCTGTCAAAGAAAATTAGATTTCCGTTTTTATTTTTGTAATGTGTACTAGGAAGTTGATATTTGGAAGTGACTGCTGTCTGTGAAAATACAGATACATTTTTCACTTTCTGTAGGGTACATTTCCTAGTTAATAAGGAAAAAATCTTTTGAATTAAAAATAAATTTTTCAGAGCTTCCTATGTCATTGTCAGCCTCCTACTGACAGATCTCTGAGCTCCTTTGCATCATTATGTGTGTGGCGTGTCCTCGTCCTACCTGTTCTGGTTGTACTGAACATCCTGCGTCAGATCCACATTGAGGAGAAGGAAGTCATGCAGGTGACAGCGGGAAAAAGGTTCTTTCAGGTCTTTGCTTTTTGTCTTACTGGTCCACTTCCGCATTCCCAGCATAGCGTACTGAGTGATGTTCTGCGTCCCCTCCATATGCTGCAGGATGTACTTCAAGGATACATTTCTTTCAGCCCATGAACACTCCCTGCAGTATAATAAAGTGGGTATCATTGGAAAAAAAGAATCATAAAAAAGAAACTCATACAAAGTTCAATTTACAAAGACTATAGTCTGTGATTGTTATTCCTTAGAACTAAAGTAAAAATATTGCTAGAAGGTAGAGGTATGTGGAAGAAGAGAATTTTCATGTATCATCGGCTAAAAATCCCTTCTCTCTTAGCAATCGTTTTGTGTGCAAATATGACATTTTTTTGGAATCTCAGAATCTTTGGTCAGGAATTCTTGTTTTTTTGTTATAATTTATTTATAGTTTTTTGTTATAATTTAATATTAATATTACAAGATTTCAGCCTCTCAGTCCTTTAGACTGGTGCTCTCATTAAAATCTTTATATATGTAGAAAATAACAAGTTGAGAGTCTAACTTTTCAAAATACTTCCTAAAAACTCTCTAAAGTTAGGTTTCAATATGAAGATTGTCAAAGTCTGTGTATATAAAAGAACATGCTGAGCATGATGTGCAAATCATTAGTATTAGTCATTGCTCCCAGAATCTTTTTTCTAAGACCAATTTATGTGGAAGCTGGTTAAATGATGAGTCTTCTCCAAAGTTTTATTAGTGAAATGATTTAATGGCTGATTCTGCCAGCAACTGAGGCCATTAAATCATTTCTGTGAAAATGACCATAAATTCAATTATTGTTTCATGCTACCTATTCATCAAATGTATCAACCCAAGCTGAGTCCTGTTTTCAAACTCACCAAATATTTTAGGCTGATGAAGATTGTTGGTGTCCCAAAATGTATTTCCTTATTATGATCAAATACTAATATTCAAAGATTTGGCAGTCTCAGATCTTTGGTCTGGTGTTCTCATTAGACTTTTTATGTTTTTGCTGAAAGAAGTTTTGCTGGAGCTATCGCCCTTCAATAACTGACTTCCTACAGTTGTGAACTATTGATAGGTTGTACACACTGTACACTTTTAATTGCAGTGTGTCCCTATTTGTCCCCACTCCCTGGGTGTCTACATGTCATTTAGAACAGCGACTTAGAGAAAGTCTTCCCGCTTGCTATTTATAAAGGTGGGAATGAGGAGAAATACTTCCAATGTAGACACAGCTGGCAATAAAAAGCACAATTGTTAGCAGAGTGGGGAATGGTTAGAATCCCTAGCCGGATTTTATATTATGTCCCATGAGATTTCACAATTTCTTCCTAGGTGTTGAATTTAAGGCAAATCTCCCCTCATATCCTGTCCAGATGGCAGATGACAGGGTTAAATCCTATGAAAGAAATTTCCTTTAATTACCTAAGTGGTAAATGTCAAGTGAAACTCATTAGAAAGAGTTCTCTTGATTTTCTGTCCAGGTGGTGAATGTGTACCAGAACCCCATGAGGGAGATTTCACTATTTCCTGTCTAGGTAGAGGGTGACATAGACAGAGCCCCATCTGGAAGACTTATTTCCTGTCCAGTTGGCAAAAGTCAGGCAGAACTCCCTTATATTTCTCTTTATTTTCTGCCCAGGTTATGTGTGTGAAGAAGATCCAGAAGTGGAGGACACCTCCTTAACAGGCACAGCTCTTAAAACCGGATATAAATTCCAAGCCCCTCCAGTCTATCCAAAATAAAATAATTATCAGGGCTGGAGTTGAGCTTTAACAAAGGCCTAGCAGCGTATATGATGATGTCAAAATGAATACAAAAGACTCTGCATGACTATTGATGGAGCAAATTGTTCATGCACAGTGATGGCCTTTTTTCAGATATGCAGCATTCAAAGAAAATAGATTGTTTTCTCTTTCAGTTGTATATCTCCCACAACTGATTTTTTTAGAAAAATAGAAAAAAAAATTGATTGATTTTTGAAATTACATAAGCATTATGCTTAGTAAAATAGCAGTAAATTGAGTTTTGCTTTACTATTCTGTAATAATTTCCAAGAAACATTTACCATAGTACTATGGGAATAAACGTGTAGGTATAAAATTCCAGTGCCCCATGGGGCAGTTATAGGCATGGGTCCTAATATGTGTTTTTTGGCTTTTACCTTGTATGGTCCCCTGTCATACTAACATCCACAGCGTTCCACATCACACAAGAATCATCAGCTATGACTATGAAAGGCCAGACGTCTTGGGGCTGGACCCCCAGTTCAGCTTGTCTGTTCCGCTCCAGTTCCAAGTTGTGATAAGACAGTTCCTTGATGAGGAAATGAGCGGCTCCTAAGAAGCAAACAAGACGGTGTACTTTATTGTGCTGAACAGAGAGATCCTTATACAAACCAATACATACATAATAAAGGTTATGCTATATTGCAGGTGCATTTACTTAGCTGTGCACACAGAAATATTTAGCAGCATGTTTTATTCGTGCTGCTTGATAGCCTGGTAGACAGACCCTAACAGTCATCCTGTTTTTTTATCTTAAAAACATTAACATTGTACAAACAGACAGAACAGACAGAAGACAAACAAAAAGCTTTGGATTTATGCTTATGTATTCTTATCGGGTAAAATAAGTGGAGGAGATCTGGCTTTAAAAATATATATATCATTATTATTATTAAAAGAACCCTATTGCACATTTGCATTCTCTTTGTTCTTAAGATGACCTTACAATTACAATATGTTGTAAAAAAATTCTATCTTTCTATCGTTCAATCTTTTGAAGATTCACCAAGCAAGCAGTGTGAGGGTTTAACAAAACAAACTGCTTATTTTTTAACCTCTCATACTGTCTTTTGACCTTCATCAAGGAGATTGTTTAGAGATTGTTTATTAATATAGTAATCTGTAGCCAGTTTTAGTTGTCCCTATAGTTTAGAGCTAGGAAAACTCAAACTGAGATATCACAGCCAAATATCTAACAAAAGATTATGTGACTGCTGGCACTGTGATGATCGACAAGTAAATCAAAATGTATTTACGCTAAATTGCCTCCCAGCATTCAGCAGTTCATGCAGAGATACATTTATAATTAACAGTGAAAGTATAAAAAAAAAAAACAACAAATATAAAAAAAAGTGAGAAATAAGTTAAAATAGAAGTTAGTGAAAAGGGCGTCTTGATTATCTTGTGAACAGTAAAGGTCAGAGATGTCACTGATGTGCGTGTCTGTAATGAGGAGACAAATCATACAAAATTGATAATGAATGCCAGTTATCAGCAAACAGGTCAGTATTATTACGTCTGCACCACGCTCTGATTTCAGTTAATCAATGTAATTCTCTGCCCTGCTGTACCTCTGTCTACACTCAGGTTCATGCTGAGCCCTTCTCTAAAAAGCACATACTCTACTAGAAGTAAAATAGTGAAAAAAAAAAAGTTTTTCCCTTAAAGCGCACCTGTTATTTGTACTGAGATATTAAATGATTTACATTTTCTTTATACATATTAAAGCCGATTATGGTACATTATTATTATTATTACTATTAATATACAGGATTTATATAGCGCTAACATATTACGCAGTGCTGTACATTATATAGGGGTTGCAAATGACAGACAGATACAGACAGTGACAAAGAAGGAGGGGAGGACCCTGCCCCAAAGAGCTTACAATCTAGGATTTTAGTTTCTTTAGAAACTTTTACAATAAATGAACATAAAGTAAAGAATTTACCAGGGCATTACAAATTATTACACATAAATTCTTAATATTCCTTGATATCACTACTGCCTGTACAAAATTCTTGTCAATGAGCTACCTAGGTATTAAAGAAGATTTTAAACAAGCCATCACTGACCAGTCTAGTCCTTTTTACAGTGAAGTAATTCATCCTCATAGAGTCGGGATACAGTTAAATTTTTATATAGGAAAGATTTCAGTAAACTTTAAAAACTAATTTCTATTCAAGGCTCACAAATACAAAAGCCAAGGATGGCTTATTCTTAAGTGCTTTTATTGCTTGTTCAGAACAAGTAAATACTTTAGTATGAATAGTCTAGTCACAGAATGCTGGGCAAAGATCAGCAGAAATCTCTATAATAACTTGGGAGCAGCAATACTACTTTCCATCATGATGAAAGAATTAAAAGTTAGATTCATAGTTTAATGTTTCAAGGTAAATAATTGCAAGACTTTTTTTTAATTTTTGGCAAAGAGGTGAATGGTTCAAACCAGCAAGATTTTAGATTTACCCCCTGTGGCAATGTGGCAACAGAATTAGTTGTAGCAAAACAGTGAACCCAGAATATGAACGCAATGGCGTACACCTTGAAGGCTAGCTACTGTTAGCACTTACCCACTCCAGAACTATTGAAGATACTTGGCAACACCAGCATAATATGGTTGGGCCAGTACTTTTTATAGATCGCCATTTCATATTCCTTAACAACTAAGATGTGTAAATGGTTGCTGCCATCCATAGCGTGATACAGGTTGAACAAGCCGTGTTCATGGCGGCCTGTGGTAGGTGTGAAGATGGGGCTTTTCACACAGTCAATGCTCTGGACATTTGGAAAGAAGAAAGTCTATGTTACATAGGAAATATTATACCTAGTATCAATGTGATTTACTGAATTTATATTCTACAATTCACAACAAATATGGAATATAGGCTCACGGAGGTCTGAATCAAAATGTGTTAAAACTTATATAAAATACAACGTATTGTATTTCATTCATCATACACTAAACAACAGTTTGACCACTGAACTTCTTACAGTAACATATTTGGTTTGGGGGTCACATGATTGCTCTTACCTTATCAGAGACAAGCGGTAGTCTCATGCTTTCAAGTTGGCCGCCTGGTTGGCTGAACACAAAATGGTGCTCTTTGGACTTTGGTATGATGAAGTGTAACTGTATTTCCTCTCCAAGCATAGAATAGGAGAATGCAAAAGCATGTAATGTGGAGTCATACATCTGGTAACAAAAGAAGAAACATTTTTTAAGGAAATATAAATTTTCTGTTCTCTGCTGCCATACACATAATTAAAAAGGAGCTAACCTCTTCAACAGAGGCAAAATGACTGGCCAAACACTTGAGAGATCATTTAAAATTCATTGACAAATGTAATTTAGTTGTGAATGTTCTCTTTCTGGCCTACAGGTTTTTGCATTTTCATAGACTTGTATGCAAACAAAGGCCTATGGACATAAGCTCCTGTGACCCTGTCCTGGGTGGTAGAAATTCTAATCTAATAAAATTATACAGACAAACAACTTTATATCTAAGTATTTATACTTCCCATTTGTTACTTACCTGAAACCTGGGGTTGTATCCCATGTACTGGTGGCACTGCTCACAATGGTGGTAAGTATTATAGGAGGCATATTTTGATAATCGTATGCGTGTTGTGGAGCGTTGTACATATAGTTCTTCATTTCTCCGATTTGTTGATTTGTCTGTAAGAAAATATTACATTATGGTGTTTTATTATGCCTATTCATTACATACAGGACTGGTAGCTGGTTTGGGTTGTGGTCACGAGAGAAGCCAAGAGGGTGTGATACTAAGAAGCTTAGCCCGGTCCTACATATCTTTTTTTGTCACAACACCTATATTTATACATAAAGTGGACTAATTATCAAGGGCGTGGCTTTGGAGAAAATTTGGCTCTGGGTAAATAAGAAATGGTGGCAACAAATGCATAACATTCAAGCTGCATCCTTGCCATTTTGTCAGATGTGGCCCTAGAGAAGGTGAGGTCCTGGACAATGGCCCTGTCAGCCCTATCCACAATGTATATAGGTGTATACCAATTTAAATTAACTGATGTGAAAAAAGTAAAATTTGTCAATCAGTGAATAGCCACTGTAGATCACATTGAGCTTCACACAATGGGCCCGATTTATTAAAGCTCTTCAAGACTGGTTACGATAGACTATCATGGGTGAACATGGCTATACTTTTATGTAAAGTAAGCCTGGGTGATCAAGAATTGTCGGGTGACATAGGAAGAAGAACCCGGAAGAAGAGAGGAGAAGATGTTGGTGCCTGGCACTGCCTCTGTGCCGGATACTGGGATGACGCAGCACCCAAATGGAAGAAAACTCCTGATGGAGAGATAGACTGATCTGCGGGATTACAGGTAAGTGTGATTTTTTTGTTTTGGGTTAGTTGCACAAATCAATATGAAATTTTCTTCTAAATTTACCCTTAGGTGCAAAGTTTATTTTGGTCCCCTTTTTTTCAGTTTTTGATTCATATAACTAATAAATGTGGGGCATTTCTAAAAGTAATCCATGCTACCAATCAGATATTTCTCAGGAATGGCTACATCAATTGTAAGCAGCCTATCTGCCTCCATCCTTTAAAAATACAAGAAGGAATGCACAATGAAGCCTGCATACACCACCAAATACAGTTACACACAATAATAGCTTCAGTACCAATATAATATAACAAGTGTTTCTAAATAAAGCCAGAAGTCCGTATCAGACCAGATAGGAGATGGGACACACAGAAAGAATTGGCCTCTGTGATTATTTGTCAGATGGGGAGCATCAACAACAAAGCACATCAAATCATTCAATAGAAAATGGAATATATTACCTAGGGGAAAACATTCCTGTATACACTGCTACCGTTACATTGTCATTATGTGACACCTGCTTACCAGGGCAGGGGAGCTGTCACTATGAATTAAAGGAGATCTATACTGAAACATGTCCAGTCCTATTCAGTATATAGCGCAAAAAGCAAAATATAACAATCTATAGTAAGCCAAATTAAGAATATACCTCATGAAAGGACCAGTACGTGATAGATTCTGATTGATTGATTGATTGATTGATTAATTGATTGATTGATTAGGATAGGATACAGAGCTCTTTTCTCTTTGCACTGTCCATTATCATATATATCATATACCGAAAGAACATTATCATATAATAGGCATTTTGCATAGATTGGTGAACACATGAATTGTATTTCTTTAGAATATATATATATATATATATATAGATCAGGTCGTATATATAACCTGAAAAAGCAAATTATGTTGATGATGGACTGCAAGCATCATGACGTGTCACATCCTAGCTTGATATCCTCTACCCAAAGCATCACAGCCCCCCTGTAATAATCCCAGCCCATATGGGTATGTTATGAGCGTGCACACCCTAACCCACCTACCACAATGCAGGGCTTGGTGCATGAAACACCCATCACTATACTCCAGCACTACCACATGGGGACCACTCTTAGCCATATTTAATAACTAACATTTAGGATGTCAGTATTTTCAGAGGATATTTGAAGGGCTGTAGTAGTGCTTTAGGAAAACAGGTGGTGACACCACCAGTAGGATGTAGCACCTTGGGGCTTCTGATGTCAAGCTGCATCATTTTTTTGCTTTATCAAGTTTCGAAGGCTGATTATTTCTGTTCACAACACAAACAGATGTTTAACACAGAAATACAATTTTTTCTGTGTTTGATACGTTTGCATGCACGTCTCACAATCACTGGGGTTATGAGCAATGGAGGTGAACCGTAATACCAAATTGGATCCATGCCTCAATCTGATATGTATTTTAAAGTGACCCTTGCTATCCCTTGTCTATTTCATCTAGCAGTACCTGTGCATAGAGGATATTGTGTTCTTTTTTGCTGTTACAACTGTCTGGCAAATACTAGATAGCAGCTGTACCCTTCATTTTTATAAAATATGGCTTTCGCCTTTTTATTCTTTTATTGGATCTCAGAGCTGCTGATTTTAATCAGCCACTTTCAGCTATTTGCTGTCTTCATATTTATGTTTGTGGACCATACCTGAGCATTGTGTATCAGTATGACTTGTTTCCTCCAGGAGTGCATAGGAAAGTGCAACATTGTATGGGTTTACCTGGGAGACAGCTGTCACCATACATTAATAGGTGCCTGAAACTTTTAGGTAAGTAGTAAAACCAGCAAAATGTCAGAAACAGGGAAAGATAGGCAGAGGGACAAGCAAAGGAGAGAAAGTTGCAATGGGCCTATTTTAATAAAGCTTTCCCATGCTGGAGAGGATACACTTTCATCAGTAGAGCTGGGTGATCCAGCAAACCTGGATTGAATCTGGTCCAGGATTCAAAACATTTGCTGGCAAATGACTTTGAAGAAATCCATTCCAGGTTTGTTGGATCACCCAGCTTCACTGATGAAAGTGTACCTTCTCCAGCCCTAGAGAGCTTTAATAAATCAGGCCCAAAGGAGGGAGAGAATGAAAAAAAGGCAGAATTGGAGGGAAGAACATGACATTTTATGAATGCCAGAAGGCACAATGATATATCTGCACCAGAGGTAGAATAAAAGTGGTCATCAGCAGCAATTTATAGCTACTAATTAAACCTTCTATCTCTGTTGAGACTCCTGACACTGGTGCTTTATTCCTACACCGAAGACCTTCATTATTACTGCTGCCAGTACCTAGATGTCTCAGATCACAGATTTTTCAGCAAACCCACACTAAAAAATATAACAAGCTTCAGTGAACCGTGTCACAAACATAAAACAGGCCTCAGTCACTAAGAAACAATTTGTCCACTGTAAGAGATTTATGAAATGGATAAACATCTGCATCCCTAATCCACAGGCAAGTGTAGGCTTGTGAATTGCTGCAATACCCTTAGCCTTTGTTGTAGAGAAATATTGCAAACCTCAAGTTGGAAAAAACTTTCTGCGGTGTGTCATGAAAGCAGAAGTCTAAAATGTACCCTCTGCTGCAATGCATTTGCCACATTATTAATACTTCTAGGAACGGTATCATGTTTAAATATAGGAGCTTGAAATGGCTGAATTGATTTTGTTTTTCTTTCATGTGGGTTCTGCGCTGTCAGAAAATGTGCTGTACCCCATATTATTTTCTTTGATGTATGGAAACAGATTAGCCTCTAAATGCTCCATAAACAAAGCAGGAAGATTTTGATTGACAAGTGATCTAATAGAAAGGAACAAAAATATTTTTTCTGACATGTATATCTCTCTCTGAACACAATATGGCCCTACTATGCATTACGGCATCTACCAGCACTAATGTAATAGGGCAACTGTGTTTTTATACAGATGACACTCTTTTGGAACAAAGGTAGGTAGAATATATATATAAAGGCAATAAGGGGTTAATTTCACCATAGCCCTGTGTATAGTTCTGTTGTCCTAGGAGCATCTCAGAATTGCAGCACAACTGATATTTAATGTATGTGGGCCCCTATAGATAATTCCACCATTAGGCTGCATTATGGAAATATGAATGTTATTTATAATCTAACCATTTTTCAACCAGGAAACATAAGTAAATGATAATGAAAAACTAATAAACTAAATCCAGATGGTCACAGCATGCACTGCAAAAATGATTTATTACCCGCTCCGTCATGGTCATGCATGGCTTTAAAATATGCAGCATTAGCCATGAAAAATATTAACATTTCAGTTGCTATCAGAGTTTTCTGCTATAAATAACTAAATGTATAAGCAGTTTCCATGTTGTACCCCCTGCTGGATAATAAAGACAGCTCGAAATTGTTAATATTTGATGTGTTGATCAATTTATCCTAATGCTGCTCTCTTAAAGGATGCAAAGTATTTACATGCATGGTGGGTGAGCTGGCTAACATTCATGGTTACACCTTCCTGGCCCTCTTCACAGTATCATATTTGTTAGAAAGATGAACGTATGCTGTGAATCAGTAAATTAAATTAATCTAAGCAATTTATTTACATATGCATTCTGAGCTATTCTGATGTAATAAGCAATATTTTATTTTACCTCCAGTGCTTAAACTGAGGAAGTCAGATGCAATGATGCTTGCATCCTCATATTTGGGATCATGCAGCACATAGTCAAAGTCCATCTTCTTCACTAAATCCTCACTGGGCCACATGTTCAAGGCCTGGTGGTAAATCTGCTCAGGCTTCTCCCTGTGGCCTAGAAATTAGACACAAAGACAAAAAAGGAACAAAAGCTTAATACATATTGGAAATGTCATAGCAGCTTCTGAAAACTAAATTTAAGCCCTCAAGACTGCCCATAAGCAAAATATATGTCACTGTACCCTGGGGAGTCTCTATCAGACAGGAAATTTTCAATATCTGGCAAAATGGTTCATAGGAGCGTCTCTAGATGGATTTAGCTCCATTTTAAATTGCAAATTTCTTTGTTGTCTATATACAATGTGTATTCAAAGACAATTGGCGCAATGTATAATTCCCCGACTTTCTACAAAGCCACAAATATATTTGACCAACGTTTTAAATGTAGAAGCTACCTGTGTTGTCAATTTCTTTCAACTAAACTCTGTATTAACCTGTTTATTATAGGACAAATTTTAAAAAGGAGGGGGCTTATCATCCCTTCACACATAGGAGCTGATTTATTAAAGCTCTTCAAAGCGGAAGAGGATACACTTTAATCAGTAAAGCTGGGTGATCCAGAAAGCCTGGAATGGACTTCTATTTGTTAGCAAATGTTTTTAATCCTGTACTAGATCCATTGCAGGTTTCCTGGACCACCTAGCTTCATTGATGAAAGAGTATCCTCTCCAGACTTGGAGAGCTTTAAATAAATCAGGCCCATACACATATTTATGAAATTCAGTTCACTGGTATTTGGGAATAAAGACTTTAATGAGCAATTGATTGGGTGTTTGCTCTTACACTCCAATTTGCACCAGATGGACTGCGGGAGTCTAATTAGGGTATATGTCTAGAAGAACTTTGGAGAAATGGAGGAGTGGGTATTTGTATATGGACCGTTTTAGGTTACACCCACATGTGGCCTTGAGTCTCCATGATTGAAAGTACTAAAATCTAATGAATAAAAGGGAAAGATTAAAGACATTAGGATAGAAAAGAAGAGGTGGATGATGGTAAATATTTTCCAACCTGGAGGCTATATCTCACTTGCTAAGGAGAGGAGAAAGGTGCTAAATGACACGTTGGTTGATGTCCTCCAACCCATATATATATATATATATATATATATATAGATATATATAATGCTTGTTTTCCTGAAGTCTTCCAACAGGTCGATTTACCTTAAAAAATCCCATAAAATGTATGTATTCTGCTCCAATGCTGGTGAGACAATGCACCTGTTTGCTGGTACTGTTCCCTCTTAAATCTTAGGGATACATACCATCTGGAAAATGTATATTCAACTAAAATAATTCCTAACACATCATTAATGAAAAACTCACTGATGTTTATCTCTTCTTCATCATACACATCAACTTCGGTCAGTCGTATCAACATTCTTGACAGGACACTCAAGAACTGCAGATAGGCTCCTGTCTTCCCGACCTATAAGACACCATTAGTGCGTTAATATGGCATTTTACTAAATCCACGAGGAGCTAAAATAAATAAAAGCACATAAATAATCCCACCAAAAAAAAGAATGATAATATTTATCGTCTTGCGGTGTTTCATTAGGGATTTGTGAACCATATGGTCTATGCTAATTAAACGCATTTGTAAAGTTCATTAGACACCCAGCTGGAAACAGACAGTTTACTGGTGCCTCTTTGACACATGGGATTTCTCCAATTTCCTCCCTGCCTAAGAAACCAAAACAATTTAATTTCTGGAATCTATTTAACCTTTTTGATACCTATGAGAGTATGACTGATATTATAAAATGCTGTGTTGAGGATTAATGTTAATGCACACCTGTAAAGTAAAAGAAGATGTGAAGTAGTAATAAATAAGGTGTGGGAGAGGAAAGGGGCAAAAGACGTTAAGGATAGAAAGACAAGATGGAATTAGTATTTAGTTCTTCTACTATGAAAATTCTTAGGAGCCCATTTAAAGAAATGGAGCCTGACATCAGCCAACATTCTCTTGTGGAAATTCATCTAGATCCACATTTTTAATGGCCATGATTGATTCTCCACCAAAGAATGTTGGGTAAATATCAGGTTTAGTGTTTTTTAAATAGACACATTTGATAGATTTTGGTTTATTTGAGCTCAGGGCCTTCTCTAGTTCTACATGCCATAAGGTTATATGAATGTTCCCTGTCTAGTAGGTTACGTTGTTAGATCGTTGTTATTTAGAATCTCCAAATATCATAATCAGAATCATTATTTGCTTTGTAGAACAGTTTGCATGGATAAAGTAATCTTCTAGGTCCTTGGTGTTACACATGAAAGCACATCTGTTATGAACCAGGTCAATTCAAACTAAGCAGAAGTAAAATCCGTGGGTAACTTTTTTAGCATGACAGTCAGTACAATAGGAAATAAAGGGAGCCAAAATGTTATGCAAATCTTCACATTTCTTGTACTCCATTTATCGTAAAAACAGTAGTGCCCCAAAGCCATATAATTCAAGCATTCTATGGGCTTTGTTTTTCACAACAGAAAAGACAACCTGCTATACTGGATTCACGTAAAAATGTGATAACATTTTAAATGGTGGACAACAAAGACAGGAGTCCTTAGGTTTGACTGGCACCAAAGCAGATGGAAGGTATTGAGCAATATCCCTGGACTAGATCACAGTTCCCTTTAAAAGTAGAACTTGGCCCCACCCCTGCTTAAATCCTGACTCTTTCATATATATAAAAAAAAAAACCAGTAGAGGGGTTAAGAGATAGAATGAGGCAGGTCTAAGCTTTTCATTTACATAAAATATCAAGAATCGGTAATTACTTTTGCTGTCAGGAGTATTCAGGTTTGTAGATGATGTACCATAACAGTTGATGTTCTAGGACAGTTAAATACTTCTCTTTTTCTTTGCCACGCCCCAGCGCAATGCATCCGCCCACATTGTCACAAAAACTAACCAAAGATAGACAAATATACCCATCCGGGTTTGTCTTGTAGTCCTTGGGGAGAGGGTTGCATGAAACCAGGGTAGAATAGGGTAGAGCTGTGAGAAGATCTGTCATAGCTTCTACTTAGCAATCTTTTAGTACATGCGGAAAATAAATATTTTAGTGATGTGACCACATCTATGGAGTTATTTCTCCCAAGATATATTGGGAGATATTGGTAGGTGTTAAGACAGTTACATCCCACTACAGTTTTCTAGAAGTTTACTTACAGGTATGTTCTACCTATGGTACAGAGATATGTTCTAGCTGCAGCAATACTGCTCCTGTCCTAAAAAAAATCCACTGTGTAAATAAATGCCTCACTTTGCATCCCTTTAATGCCACTTCTAAGGAGAATTGCTCCCCAGACAGCTATAAATTACCGCTGTGTATTTACATGTACAGAGAATGCACTGCACGACATTGCATGCTCCACACTGTGCTCTGCGTATTTTTAAATAGGGTAAAAAAGCCAGCACAGTATGAAGTATTTCCAGCAATGTTGTGCACCTTGCTGAGAAGCTCATTATAAACTGGATTCTTTTTATTTGCTAAATGATGAGAGCTCAGTGGTGCATTGTGCAAATCTGAATTGGACAAGGAGGGGGCCTAACTCTCTCTGCTGGATTTTTATTAATTTCATATTATGTAGTATGCAACAGGAGTAGAGGAACCACTGTTGGAACATTCAAAGCTCCAAGGTTGGCATGAAAATGACTAGAAACCATGAAACCAAAAGGTCACAAAAAGTTATGAGCAAGGCCAACCTGTCTTCGTCTATAAATAAACACTGCCTTTTAGTGGTAGCCTATATAAGACTAAGTACCTGAGGTGGCCCACTAAGTAGCAGTCTTCTAGGATGGAAAGTGTCCATTCTACCTTCATTTACATTGCCATAGTCCATGTGGCTTGGTTTTGGCACTGTCCACTGGCGGTAGTACAAAGATTGTTCCGTAAAGGTCATCATTTTACTCATAAGAGGACGGAACGAGCTGGCCCATGCCACGTCACAGTGTGGAAGGAAAGATGATGACTTAGATAGACTGCTGCTGTCAGTGGAAATGATGGTATCATATACTAGTTTGGGGAGAAACACCACAGGTGGTTGTTTGTAAGCCTTGGACATAGGGCACTGGTAGATTTTCAGGCCACTGCTATTGTTAAAACATGATGATGATGGCGAAGAAGTTGTGGAAACAAAGCTTGGATTGTTCTCTATGGGCTTAGAGGAGCTGCTGCTGTCCAGTTGTTCACTTGTGACAACCTTGTTCTTATCAGGTGACAATTTTATTTTCTCTGATGCCGTTGTGCAGTCTTCACTATTAGAAACTCCTGAGTGTTGAGTCAGCTTCACATTATCCTCTGCTATAGGAGAGTACGAGGATTCACTGTCTGCAATGGAACCTAGAAAAAAATACAATATAAAGTGATACTTTATTCAAAACCAAAAACACTTTACAGGAGTTCTGCTTTAACAGAGACTAAAGCAATATCCCGCTATCACAAGCCCAATTCAACCTTTACCAATCCCTTTGGTGATACCCATTACTGATTTTGTGGTGGGCTGCTGATTGGGTTGGGGAATGTCTTGACTCACTACCTATATGGCTTTTCCCCAGAAACATTGAAAACATTGAATATGAGGAATAAACCAGTCTACAGCTTACATGAGAAACATATTTTTAGACTGGGATTGATTCACTAGATTCCTAGGTTAATAAAAATGGGAGAGAAAATTATTAAGCAAATGTTTAAGAACTTAAAGGAAGCAAGCAGAGTTGCTTCCCATACCAATCAAATAAATTAATAATTTTTTCATGCAATAAAAGTTGTTCCCTGGTTGGTTGCTATAGGCCAAAACTACACTTTTCTGCCAATTTCCTTCACTCCAGATTTTAAGAATAGGCCCCATAATGTTGAAATGAGCCAGAATCTTACCAGAAGCTTTCGAACACACAGATGAAGAATCATTTGACTGAGACCTCTGTCTTTTATTGGGGCTCGGTTTCTCTGAAGTAGAGCCTGCTTTGGTAGAAAGAACAGAAAACCTATTAGACATTGCTGAAGCCATATACAAAGCCATTATCCGCTTAACTTGTAGTGCAATTACATATCTAGTGCTTTTAAGATGTCATCTTTCCATAATCGCCAATTATGCAAACATTTGACAGAATACATTTCAGAACTCATAATAAATGCCATTTATGTAGAAAATGGAACATAACATCATTAATGTCATTAGGGAATTGGGACATTGCCAATTAACTGAACTTGTGATGTTTCATGGAACTCCAGGGCAAAAAAAGTATATGTGTCTTAGAAGCAGCGTGAACCTGAAACAAAGCGACTACTTCCTAATTACAGCTACTGCTCCAAGTTCTGTGACTTTTTAAGAAAAGAGGTTTTAAATTGTGATAATTGTTATTTTTTTATGCAGCAGCTTTTTTAACTGGAAATCATCCTCTTGCGATAGAAAAGCAATGGATATTCAAAATGAAGGAAATGCTCTAAACCACAGCATGTTGGCTGGAGATAGTCTCCTGTTCTTAGACTGAGTAAAAATGTTTGCACACCTTTTTATTTTATATACGTAAAAAGTATTTATCTGATTTCATATGAGAGTTTAGTTGGACTTTAATGAATGTGCAAATGCTAAAAAAAGGCAAGAAAAAGAAGGCTTATGACAAGATGGGAGAAGTGAGTACTGCTCCAGGCATTATCCTCCACAACCACATAGGTTGCTCACAGTTCCAAGACCATTAGAGAATGACTTACAATCAGTCATATTTTCTTCATCCTCGTTGTCTGTGCTGCTTAGTTTGTCTGGGTCACTATCCATCATCATTTCCCGTCCATGCCCTGGGTCCTGAGACGTCACAATGTCTATAAAGCACGAAGCAAATCCCAGTTCTTGTTCAACTCTTGTTCTTTCCCATGTACTGAATTGTACTAGGCGGAGGTCACAATACCTTAATGACCTAGACATTGAAAACAAAATGGTACAAAAAGTCAATATATAACTTCCTCCAATCTGCCCCAATCCTCCCCCAGTCCATCCATCCTAGCTGGATTCAACCCTTTTGTGTTTATAATACAAATTCTTCCAAAACTGAGACATTTATACCTTGGTAGAGATTCTCCAAGAGGTTCTATGCCACTACATATCAGAATACAAGGTAGACCCTCCAGTTCTAGATAAGTCCGAGGCTGCCAGTCTTCATCTTCAATCTTCTGCCAGACCTATGAGGTTATAAAAAATTAAAAAATATACATCAGGTGCTGGCCTGGAGGACCAGGGAACTGAGAGCAGAAAAGTGAACTGCTGTTACTTTTTCACTTTTGTATAATTAGCAGTTCACCTACAGTCTTCACAGTAGATTTCAACCAAACCACTAAAATTTCACATAATGTAAAATCTAATATTTAGTGATCCCTACATGAAGGTCTTGGGGTAAAAACATCTTGTCTTGCAACTACTCTACTGTGTCACCCAGCCACATGTGCTTCCATTAAAGGATGTAAGTGGCCATGCTGATGCACACTGCACTATTGAGTAACCTGTACAATGACATGCAATAGGTGCTGGGGATTATACATTTAGGGAGTTAGCCGTTCCAAAAGCCTGCATGAAAACTGCAGCACAGAGCTAATAAAAAGCATAAAAAGATTGTTAACGCTGCACAGTGCTTAAGCTAACAAAGTAATTGGGTCTGATTTACTAAAGCACTCCAAGGCTAGAGAGAACACACTTTCATAAGTGAAGCTGGGTGATCCAGGAACTCTGGAATGGATTTCTTTAAAGTCATTTGCTAGCAAATGTTTTGAATCCTGGACCAGATCCATTCCAGGTTTGCCGGATTACCCACCTTCACTGATGAAAGTGTGTTCTCTCCAGCCTTTAAATAGCTAAATAAAAAACCCTCTTGCGTGTTTCACACTGTGCTTAGTCACGCTTACTCTATGAATATGCACATACAGCATAAAACATTTTGGAGTGTTATGTATTTAAAACACACTATCACCTTTTACATTTAATACATTTCTGCCATGTACAGTTTTAGAGTGCGGATGTATTGTGTTTGAAGAGCTCGATGGAGCAAAGCAAGCTCAGGAGCTGCATTCTTCTTGTGTGGGTAAGAAGGCTTTATTATGAACATTGTGGATACGCTTCATTGTAAGAAAGTGCTTTTTTTAAATCCCGTTATTGATTTTTGCCATTACTCCTTGCAGCAAAGCGTTCTGACAAGAGGCATTTCCATAAAAGACAATAACATTTTATTCTGCAACTGGTATTTTGGATACATTTAGACATAATAAATACATTTTGTCTTTTCTAGAGTGAACATTTTTTTTACATTTCATTGTGGGTGAGATTTTGCATCCCATTTTTTATCCTATTTTTATGTTTTAGGTTACCCACACAGAAATTTTCTATGTACTTTTTATATTATATTTCCTGAAAAAGTTCTCCTTATTCTAGATGTGGCCTTACCAGTTATTTCTATAGGGAGGTACTATATACAAATTCTGATTTTTCAGCTGATAACTAGCATAAGATGCTGCTGATAAAATGTATCTAAAGCCAAAACATTTGTTTTTGGTTGAGTAGAGAATTGTTACAATTTCTAAAAGGAGATAAACATCTTTTTTAGGCAGTTGTCACAGGAATAGGTATTTTTTAGATACTTCAGGTTACTGTTAACTACAGTTCTCAAATCCTTCTCCCTCTGTGTTTTCCAGCTGTACTCCATTCATGTAAAGGAACATTTATCAATAAATCCTAGATGTATAACCTTACATTTTTCAGCAGTAAATTTAATTAGCTATCACCCATTCTGCCATTTTATGAAGTTCCTTATATGCATTTACTTGGGTGTCCATACACTAGCATTAAACTTGCTTTACATAGCATTCAGTGTGTTTTCTCTGTGCATTCAGTTTCAAAGTTTTGGGTCCTGCTGGCTTGTCATTTGCAGACAGACATGCATTTATATGACAACCTTTTTTCTTTTAAATAGGAGTTTTGCAGTCTGTTTTTATTCCTCTAAATTCCACTAAAAAGGACTAAAAATGAATTTAAGACTGCATTAACCTGCAAGCTCAATAAATAATAAACATGGCCTAAAATAGGAATAAATCTGAAGTTAATTCAACTGCCATTTTTATGTCTCATGTACCCCAGGACTGTTTCAGTGGATGACCAAGCTCAGAAACATTTTTTTAGTGGAAAATCATGGCCCAGGGCCCATCATAATTCATCACTAGATACAGGTAAGATAGATACCTTCAGCTGGTCTACAAAATGCTTTCCAACAGTGATTGATGAATTGGCATTTTCCAGAATAACCTCAAATCCATGCTGTAGACCAAGGCGTTCTCTAACATGGCAGAGACGTTCATAAGCCAAGGTGGCCAGTGGAATGCATGGGATCCGTAAAAGAACCATTAGCCCGTGTCCGCTTGCACATTGCTTTGGAGAACTCAGGAGGTTCTGAACAATCTCCAGGGTTTCCACTGTGGTGTAATTCTTCATCTGAGAGAGACCGCACACAGCCATCAATGCTGAGGAGTAATGCTGGATGAGAAGAAATGTCCGTATCACAGCACTGTGGAGCTTGGGAAACCTACCATAAATGATTTCTTCATTAGATAATGAAACATAAAACTTTGTATTAAGGAAAAGACAATAACACCAACTAAAGGAGAATAATTACCACAATAATTTGTGCAGAGTATTCTGTACCTAGACCTGAATGTAAAATATGAATTACAGTCTTAACACTTTTTTAATTCAATTGCTAAGATCCAGCACTGTGGGGTTCCTTCAAAAAATTCCTCTGGCGCTCCTGCTGTTCCCATCCATATAGCTGTCAGCTAGGCAGAGCCGCAGGAAGGAGATTATATCACTTTGAAGGTAACCAGTCCTAATGCGAATGCAACTGTGTGCACAAAATTATTCTCAACCGCTATTATACAGTTGGGAGCTTTTAAGAGCATGGCTGGGAGTATTAGGTGCAGCCTGGGTTAGTTTATGCAATTTTAATGGAGGCTTCAGTTGGGCTTGTATCCAAAACACAAATTTTTAGCCAAAGTTTGGAAGTCAGGCAACTAGCAATCCTCAAAAGAAACCTCTGACAGCCTATGCGACTCTCTCATACCTGGTGTACTTTAACAAGAAAATCTAATTTTAGATCGTGCATCAACCTGACATACTTTTTACTTTTCTTGTATATTGTCTACATGATTTATATTACGAAGCAAATCTACATTCATTTTATTGAGTTTTCTCCTCCACAGATGTTCACTACATCACCTGGTGATAAAAATCTCCATATACATTACTGATGAACTGAGGACTGAATATTTATTTTTCTATGGAGATATAATCCAGAGAATACAGAGACATACTGTCAAACAATAAATGGGTATAAGCACAATGCATTGCTTCTATGATGTATTACTCCCATTTAACTTTAGAAAATAATTCACAATTCTAAATGCCTTTCATGGAATTAGCCTGTATGACTTCAACCAATCTGATAGGTATCTGCACAGAAAAAAAAAATTACCAATGACAGGATACAAAAACATATGTTTTGGATTTTCTTTTCAGAATAACGTGAAAACAGTGCATATTTCTGTCATAGAGACCTAGACTTTAATGTCGGAGGAAAGTGCCTGACCTTTTTCCTAATGCCATCACAATGCTTTCAAAAGAGCTGTCATGACGCAGTAGAGGAAGACTGTGACCAGACAGTGTGGATTCGATGTACTGTGAAAGGCCAAAGTATTTCCTTTTTTCATGGTACAGATCCATTCCCTGCAGGAATACATAGTGAAACATTAATCTCAGCATCTCAGAGATCTCAGGCTGATGTGACATGTACATAGTATAGAGTAAGGTACAAACATTCTCATTCTCTGTAGCTATTTTTACTTATACAATACATAATAAAAAAATATAATATAGTATATAAATAAATATAATATTGTACAGTTAAAATTAGTGAAAACTTATCTATGGTATATAAGGTGTATTTAAAAAAATCTCAGTATTGTATTTTCCTTAGTTTCTAATGGCTGTGATCTTTATATATAAACTATGAACAATTTTGTAGTTCTATAGAAAGTGATTATAAATTTAGAGAATGAGGCAATGATAAAATACATATCAAGTTTACTGACATCTCTGTTCCACATGGGAAATTTCCCTTTGCTTTCTGTAGATACAAATATATCCCCCCTTAGGGACCATTTACACCTGTCCACTTTAATGTTACCATCATGCAATAGTGCAAATTGGGCCCCATTGGAAGTTTTTTTTTCTCTTTTTGTATTAAAGCAACAACAATTTTAGTTTGTTTTTCACTTGGTGACAGGGGTCACATGAACAAATAAACAGTGATATAGACCACAACAAAAAGTGAGAAGGGTTCTAACTCCTTACAACACTATAAAAAAAACTTCTATCCAAATTTTTTGTATTATCTTTTCCTGTCTTGTCCTGTGTTTGTGTCATACACATATGGAAAGAATGTAATTATTATAATTATTAGTGGTGGGGTTTTAACACCGCAGATAATATTTAAACAATAAGGGCCTATAAAAAATTATTCTGGGTGTCTGTTTTAGGGTTTAGGACTATTTCCATTTTGGTTGACCCCCTGGCTTAATAAAACAATATGGGTAAAAAGTAATATTTAAAGGGCTTTATAGAAAGGATTCCATATTGCCTGTACATTTCCCATTTCCCACCCCTACATCATCACAAAAATGTACAGCCAACATATCCCTGTTACACAATACCTACATGGCTTTGAGACGATGGCCAATTGATCTCGTTATATGGACTGATTCGGGTGTTCTGGGTCTGAAGAGCGTAGGGGCAGGAGGTTACATGAAGAATCAGAATGTTGGGGGAATCTCTGACTTCTCTGCAATTCAGTAGCCGGTCCACCAGCCCAATGGATGACTCATTCTGAGGATATGGACTGTAGACAGAGCTGTAAAGCAACAAACATGAAGGGGTTACAGTGAGATGTGATGACCATTAGTTGAGAGCATATGTAGACTCACATTCACTGACGATGAATCTAATGTGGGAGACAGGCTGCATGGCATTACCCGCTAATGTACGTGTCTCATTGTCACAAGGAACATGACTTCTACCCTAGATGTTCACTTAGAGATGGCAGGTCATATAGTCAAGTAGCTTCTGGATAAGTGAACGCACTGATTGCTGGTGTCATTGCCTCCTGACCATCAATACCAAGATTTTATTATACAGAATTAGAGGAAAGAACATATCTATGTGATTGCCTATTTTAGACTCGACTGTATTCGGTGCAGTGCTATGACTAACTGGTGTGTTACAAAGGCTTCAAGTGTGGAACTTGTGACTCAGCTAAATGTGTTCAGAGATATAACTTAGGAAGGGATCATGATTGTAACTATGAATACATCCACAGATTGGACAACTACATTGCAAATTAACTTTATTGTTGATAGGCATTGTAGCTGAGGGCTACAATGTAAATGCAACTAACCAGATTAATCGTTCAAATGTAAAAATTGTCAGTGATTCTGGTCATGTGCACTAAATACAATGGCAGCCTGCAGCTAATTCTAGTCAGCTATGTAGATTTTTCAAAACAAAATAATATCTATTAAAAAATAGACCTTTGATCTAATGCTTCTTCAGGAATCAATAAGGTTATTTTGGGTTGGAGTTGTATTGGTTTTAGCCTTCCTCAATATCAACAAGGGTTTTAGGGTTCTTTAATGCAAAAGACTAAGGCTAAACTGGCAAGCTTTCAGTGGCAAATTATTGATTTTATGAATTGAAATAGATTTAATAGAATTAAAAAAATACTTGTAATAGAATAGATTAGTTGGAACTGATCTGTACATTACTTAATATGTAAATTTTAAGTACCTGGTGAGATCCCAGTGGGCATGGTCATGAATCAAGGTGAACAATGTGTGTGGGTTTTGCATGGCTTTTTGTAGGAAAACTTTGAATTTACTGGGAGCCTCTGTGTCCAGCTTCATGATATACTGCTCCAAACAACTCCTAGTCAGCTGCTTCCTCTCTAAACCAATTTCTGCAAGAACACCTGTAAATGTATAGACAAAAAAAATGTACAAATACCTAATATATTAATTTCAAGTACATTGCAGAACATTCCTCCATGTCTGTTTGATGACCTTTCAAGTCAATTACAATTAATTTGCCAATGCCTCCTTAATATCTTTCAAGTATATCGCAGTACATTCACCTAAGTGCACTTAATTACTTTCAAGCACATTACAGTACATTCACCTATGTCTACTTAAAACCTTTCAAGTACAATCAAGTACAATTCAGATTGTTTTTTTTTCCTTTTAGATACATTCTCCCATTCTAATGCATTAAACAAATAAATAAGCACTTTTGTAAAACGAAGCAATGGCGAATTGATGAAAGACTGATCGTGAATAACTGTTGTGCATTTCTATGAAAAGCACAGCGGGATGCCACTTGTTCACCCTATCCCCTCCCCAGAACTGAAGAGTGATGTGTGTACAGTGCTCATTTATTCATCACTGGAAACAGAAATAATCATCTGACGTCTATCTGATGTGTTTGAGGCTTAAGTGTGTTTGCGCCTAGTAATCACTCCAGCTTACATTTGGTATGTAAGTGAGCTCAATAAGGATTCCACACCCGGCTACAGATCATTGTTGTATTGTAAACTTCTTAAAAAAAGAACTAAGACTCAGTTTACCTATCACGCCATTTAGAAGTGGAAGTAAAAATCATTGTCTAAAAAGTTTTGAGCACATAAGAATAAAACTTTTTGTCTTGTGAACTTATACATTATGCATAGTGGCATTCCATCCAAATATGGTTCCTCCCCCCCATCAGAAACAAACTGTGATGGAAGATGCTGTCCACAAGCACGCTGATCAGAATTATACCAGATTCGATCAACATATATCTTCTGTCTCAGAAAGAGCTTAAGTCTGTGGATCAGCACGACAGCCAGGCAACTATTTTTCCTGAAGAAGGTCGGCATGACATATTTCCTGAATACTTGTTTTTTTCAAGCAGTGATAATACATGCATAATCTCTGTGAACTGCCTCATACATACATAATAATGCAAAAAATGATAATTAAATGTGCGTAAATTAAAATTATGATTTTCAATGATAAAACTAACAATAATTAAAATCTTGCAAGCTTAAAGTGAATTAACCATTTATTAAATAATAAAGGTGCAATCACACCTCTGTGTTTTAGTGCTTCAAGTTTTTTAAAAACCCCATGAAAACTTTCATCCCTTCCATAAGGATGAATGGCAAAACGTGTTAAAAAAATGCAGCACACACTCAAGCAGAGGTGGGAATGATGTTATATTGTAAAAGTTGCCATGGGGAATATACAGCAAGCCTGTTTATTTTCATTTTCTTTACTTTCTCTATACAAGACTGGAAATGCTCCCTTTTAGATGCGATATCTGGGAATGTCATTGTGAACATCAGAAACAGACGTTTAGAATCTGTTACAAAATCCTAGGCTTGGGATAAGGAATCATCAGGATACTGAATTACCTCCAATTACATTATTTTACACCAGTGATTCTCAAACAATATCAAGATAAAAAAAGAAGAAATTGGCGGGTAGGATGAATTTCCTATATTTAGAATTTAAATTTTGACACTTGCTGGAGTAAAACATAAACATAATTTTTTATTTTAATAATAAAAGTCTATTTCTTACCTGAATTCCATACATGGGATAGCGTTTGCTGATAAGTGACCTCAGATGGAGGGACACAGATCAGAAATTCAACTTTCTCAAATGAGCCCAGGTCCAGGTTCTGGGTGCTTGAATCCGCAATAGAACACACATGAGACAACAGCTTCTGTGCCACAGCAAGCTGGGAGGGTCGGAGCTGGTGCCACTCCAGATTATAACCTGTGATTAGGAACATTCACTTTTAAGACTAGATATTGAATAATCTAATAAACAAAACATGTTAACCTGAGGGTGAAAGAGACCATCAACAAACCCAGCATCTTTCACCAAGACAAGGCAATGATCTGATAACAGTAACTTCATCTGCCAAATAAGCCATCATTTATCTGTAACCATTCACTTACAGTACTTTCATAATCAATTTTACCTAATCTGTAACTACTCTTCCAGAATTTTCATGCTCTATCAGTAGCTCAGTATTTAGCACTCTGGCCTTTGCAGCGCTAGGTCCCAGGTTCGAATCTCAGCCAGGGCACTATCTGCATGGAGTTTGCAGGTTCTCCCTGTGTGTTGCGTGGGTTTCCTCCCAATATTCCTCCCAATATTCCAAAAATATTCAGTTAGGTTACCTGGCTTACCCCCAGAGTGTATTAAAGACGGATGGTAGGGATATTAGATTGTGAGCTCCTTTGAGGGACAGCAACTGACATGACCGTGGACTTTGTGCAATGCTGCGTAATACTTTGTAATAATAATAGTGTGGCTCTTCCAAAATTTATTATTTGATCTCATTTATCTGTAACTACACTCTTTTAATACTATCATACTAGTTCTCATTTGTTATACTCTTCCAAGTTTTTCACAATATATCCTATTTATCTGTAACCATAATATAAATTGTATTGTCTGTTAGCTTACTGTCTTACTACTAAAATATTTTAAATTCTACATAACACTACCCACAGTGTATACATGCCACAAACTCATGGCCACCATTATTAGCAAAGGGGTACTTCTGTACTGGGCCCTGGTTAAAGGAGCTTGAGTTTTCACAATGCTGGAAATAAAAACATAGGGGCCCCAATAAATGTCGCTGGAATAGGGTCAAAATGGAGTCCATGCAAAAACTACATTTACTTTACCAACAAGCCCATTCGCAATGTGTCTTCTTGTTAATTGAAAATAACTTTCAATTGAAACAAATAAAATCTAAGCACATTACAAGATGCAGATTCCAGGAGAGAGGTTTTGCTGGAAATGCTATACACAGAGGATCTTTGAGACCGGGGAAGGGAAGTGTCTTTATTATAGGTAAATATTTGATATTCAATAAAAAAAAAAAAATGAATTTGATAAAAACTAACACTAAAACTGTATTAATTCTTGAAAATTAGTGTGATAAACGGATGTTTTAGTAAGCAATTACATTAAATATGCGATCATTAATTTTTTATTTTGAAAACATAAGGGACTGTTTGCAAACATGAAACAACATATAAAGGGAATTGGCAATCAATGTAAACACACACAAGGGCATGCTTGGCAAATGTTTATTACAATTATAGAGGGAATGCTTTTTTAAATATGTAAAACAATTCAGTGTTTCTTTAAAAATGTCTGAGCACCATCTGGTGGTGATACTTAAAAACGCAGGAAGATGTAATTTATTGCTTTCAGTGCATGATTTCAATTATTAATAGGAAACCTAATCAATAATATCAATATCCAACCTTTAGCTTTTAAAAAGCATCAATTCTCCTAGGTACACTTAGACACTATGTAGTGCATTACACGATTAAGGCTCTATTTATATTGTTGAAGTGCCTGTAATGTAGTTTTCACGTTGGTTCGATAACATGCCATATTTTCTGATTGGCACCCCAAGACGTCCTGGCAAAGGACTACCATGCATTGTGCGTGCAATGTAAAAAAAGTTGCAACACCTTTTTTGCTGTGCTGCTGTGTACAGCAGACGTTTCAGATGAATGAGGGATGTTACTGCAATGCATGACGTTGATCTGTATGAATTAAATGACTACTGTGTGCTACTGTGGTTGCAACAGGGTGAACCTGGTCTAAATGATAATTTATACAGATACTAATGATGGCATGTAGGTTAAAAAAAATCACTAAAACAAACAAGGTCAACTGTGATAAAGCATTTTTTTTATTTGAAATGTTTATTTTATATATATTAGTGTTTTTATCATTTGACTATTTAAATTTTATTAATCTCAAAATATGTTTTTAATGAGATATATAACTCCAATAAATAGACTGCTGCTGTGACTTACTAGTACATGTAGCTGGTTTGGGATCTATGCTGCTTTTTCTTGTTGTTGAAGAAATCAAGCTGTGGTTTTCTTGATAATATTTGTCCAGAAGAACATCTATGTCCCCTTCTAAAGAGAGAAGGTAGATAATCGATTTAATCAAGGCAATTCAAAACAAACAATAAAACTTCCATCTGGGAATTTATGAGCAAAAACCATCCCAGTATTCACATCCCACAAAGACTGGAGGATAGACATAAATAGGTTTAAAGCTATTCTGATTTAAGAATACCAATCAAATGCTAAAAAAATAAATAGATTTTATATTAAATTTTATGATTTATTTTGTGTTTTTTTTCGGGCATTTTGATTTACAATGCTGTATAGTTACTTGGAAATACCTGGACTCAGACTGGTGAAGAAGGATCCTAAAGTTTCCACTTTGCCACTAACCAGCTCATAGTTGACCGCTTTCAGGAATTCTGCTGGAGTGTACATACTTTCCATTAACATCCGGGACTGATATTTTCCTGTAGAGAGATCAACAGAATAAAAAAATAATTTTATAAATAATAAAATAATATATATATATATATATATATATATATATATATATATATATCAATATTCAACTTCCACTTTGCCCTTCCACTTTGCAAACCTTCTACAATATTTATTAGCGCTGACATATTACGCAGCGCTGTACAAAGTCCATAGTTATGTCACATGCTGTCCCTCAAAGGGGCTCACAATTTAATGTCCCTACCTCAGTCATATGTCTTTAATGCAGTCTAAAGTCAGTTTGGGGGAAGCCAATTAATCTAACTTCATGTTTTTGGAATGTGGGAGGAAACGGGAGTTCCCAGAGGAAACCCACGGAACATGCAAGTTTCATGCAGAAAGTGCCCTGGCCAAGATTCGAACCTGGGACCTAGCGCTGCAAAGGCCAGGGTGCTAATCTCTAAAATACATAAAAATGTCAGTCTCTTTCACTTACTGTGTCTTCCTAAAGAAATAGTAATGCTTTCTACCAGGTGATATTTAGGGAATTTTTGGAGTAACAGAATAAGAAAAGGAACAGATATCTAAACATCTGAGCTAGATACATTTTCCGAAGTTTACCTGTCCTTGGTATTATAGAAACAGCATTTACCTGTATGTAAAATAACCAACACAAATGTGCATTGGTATTTGGAAAAAGTTGCTAAGCATTAATAAGTTATTAGCTAATTCAAGGTATAAAAAACAAAGTCCCTTAGTTATATAACTAGATTTAGGGTAAAAATAATTAAGTACAGCAACACCTTCACCAACACACATACATGGAATCTTGCATAATAGAATGAGACTTTGCGAGTACCAGGATTCAGTCGGCAGGGGTTATTAAAGGAGGGCATTTTTAATTTAGTAAACCTGTGTTTTTTACTTTCAACACTTTTTTGCAAAGGCACCAGATCAGTACAGAGGTCAACAGATGATGATAACTACCTGTTATAGCAACGCAGGAGTCTATGCAGTTGGGTCTTGCCGTACAGATGATTACCACGTAATTGGTCTTGGTCAATTTTCCTTCCACTAGTAGTTTGAACATCTCGGACAGTCCCTCTGCTAAGCAATAGTTGCATTCAATGATCTTCACACTCTCGTTGCAGGAACTGGCAGCCAAGCCAGCCAACCAGGGCAGCTGGGAGGCCGTCACCATCGTAATTGGGTTCGGGAAGTGCGGAAAAGGCTGAGACATGGTTTGTTGATACTGGCGAATCTCAGCAAGGTGGGTCTCCCGCCAGGAACGCATAAATACCTGTTCTAGGTCTTCTATAAGAGGCACCTGGTCAGGAGCTAAGAAAAAACAATTAAATAACATATTTACAACTTGAACTGCCAACGTGTTTAGACATTTGAGAGAGAAGACGAAGAGGAAGCGCCAATCAGATGTGCTAACTGCAAAATAGGTTAACATACAACAAAAGAAACATACTGATAGAAAGAGAAAGCTGCTGTTCTTTTACAAATTTCTTCATTTAGTGTTCTTTTACTTACCAAGCTGGACAAGGTAATACACAGTCAGCAGAAGCTGCATTTCCTCTGAAATGGGTTGAATGGCGGTGGGTCCATACTGTTCATAGGTCTTGGGCATAGACTGGGAGTTCTTGTAGCAATTAAATAAGAGAGGGCTGACTATAACATCATTCACATTGCCACAAAGATACGGGAAGTTCCCATGTCCTGCAAAGCAAATGAGCAACACTTACAAAAAAAACAAACATTGACACAGACAGCATTAAAAAATCAACACGTGAGAAAGGCAGGTGTACTTTATATCAGTGGAATACATACCTTTAAATATGACCGGTGTGATCATACACGACTTGAAAAGGTTATCAGGGACGGAGACCGGCTCTCCTGTAGCCACTGGAGGAGAAGAAAGTGCATTCCCAGGAGTGGATTGTGGGGTACAAAGCTGCGATACAGAGTCTAAAATATAATAAAGGATATTTAGAATATATTACCATATGATGTAAAAGAAAAACTACTAATGCTAAGCACTATATGCTGCACAGTTGCCATTTGAAAATTTGCACTGCAGCTGCAAGCAAATCTTGTGGGTAATCAGATATGAAAGGGCCCTCACAGTGCCCGGTTTTAGGCCTGCTACACACTCTCAAATATTGTCAGAATCAATCGTCAGTGACAGGATTAGGCAGGGAGGATCAGCAAGGACCCCCTTGCGTTCTACCCACAGCAACCAGTGGATGACAAAATTACATCAGTAGACTAATGCCAGATTTTCACCTGATATGATCATGTACATTTCATTCTGGCAATGAACATTCTGCATGTGTACAAAGCTTTACAGGTTCATTTATTTTAGCAGTTTTGTGTTTAGTGTGTAGATCAGTGTTTCTCTAACCTTTTTGACATGGAGAAACTCCTGGAAAGAACTTTCAGGTCTTCAGGGAACCCCTGGAATAATTACTATATTTCCAACTCACAGTATATTAACATGGTGGTCACTGGGAAGAATGCTTCCTGCACTGCTGCTGTTGAGAAGACATCCCTACAGATAGCCAAATAGATCATTGGTGTCAGTGATAACTGACCGGAAAGACACAAATTGCTCATTCCTCTAGGAACCCCTAGCAACCTCTGAAGGAACCATAGGGTTCCACGGTTGGGAAACGCTGCTCTAGATGCTACAAGCTAGATTTTTTTTCCATTCTACATTGTACAAGAGTCCCAGGTACCTATATATCTGGCTGTAATCTCTTTTTCCAAGGAATAATTTAAGCAATGGTAAATTACAATTTAAACAAACAGGTAATTTCATAGTCCTGGTAAAACAGAAATACATATTAGTTTACTTACCAACTTTTCCACAGGTATTTGTGCTGTTTTGCAGAAAGCCCGAGTCCATGGAGGAGGGGGACTCTGGGGACCATCCTTTATGCCTTTTCTTAGGAGGACCAGAATTTGTTACATTTCCTGTAATGTAAAGTTTTAAATGATTAGGAAGCCACAAGAAAGTGATTTAAACATGATCATCGATTTATCGAAGCTTTGTATTTATGGGTCAAATATGAGTTTATTATGATCATTAAAAATATCATTATATTAATTAACGGTTAATGATCATCTAATGTCTTTTAAGAAACACCTGCCCCTGTTCAACAACCTATCGGCAGCAAGTTTGCAGAACATAAATAGTACCTTGGTGATCACCTTAAGCTGCTGTTATAAAAACTATCCACATGGTGACAGCAGAGTAGTGTCAGAGCCAAGAAAAGAAGGAACCACATGTTACATACACATTTAAAAAGTGCCTCTGCACAGCGAAAATCTTAGCAGGCAGAATTAAGGTTTGGGTTATACATTTGCATAAAATTTTTTAAAAACACTCTTTTCGGTTCTTCTAGATTAGGATTTTAAAATATTCCCCATTGATATGCTTTTCTCAATTGAGTGAGCACTTTTTCGAAATATAAAAACACAATATAATTACAACTTTAAACCACCAAAGCACCAGAAACAATTGTTTAGCTACATGTCAAAATTAGACTTTCAGATTCAAATGGTATTCTCCAATGAAGGGCTGATCATGATTGGTTGCTTTGAAAAATATTAGTCCTTAGCACTATGCCAGACTCTGTGCTATGTTTGTATTTGGCTGAAAAATAAAAACTGGGGTGTCATTGCACTTACATGTTGCAAAGCACTTTTATGGAAGTTGTATGGTAATTGTATGAAAGTTTATGGCAATATAAATACTCCGGACAGTCATGTAGTACATTTATTTATACAGGTCCGGTAAGAAGAAAAGAGAACCACTCTTTCAAAATTAATGAAGGTTTTTAGTTATGCACTAGTTTATTATCTTCCCTTCAGTAAATTCAATCAGAGCCCTATTTATATATGATCAGCACAAAGCTCAGTATGTTTAACATAAAAACTAAAACAAACTAAATCCAGTTCAGTGCTCCACCCAGAATTGTTTTTGAGCCAGGTGGGAAGAAATTGTAGGTGGGTGGCAGCCAGTGTATTTTGACCTAACTCTTCAGTAACCACCCAAAAACAGCCAGGTGGTTTCTGAAAAGTGCTGGGTGCTGGTACGCCCGGCCATAAGGTGCTGGGGAGAACACTGCCAGTTTGTTGATCAGCCAAGAGGTAAAACAGCAAATGTTTAAGCTTTTAATGACACTTACTTGAGTTCTGCACCATGGCTCTACATGGCCTTTAGAGAGATTGGACAAAGACAAGGAGGGCATATTGATGAATGTAATAAACCTACCTAACAGTGTGGGTTTGGCAGCACCTGGATTCACTTTACTTTGCTGCTGGGTGCAACAGGTGCCATTCATATTCTGATATGACGCTCCAGCATTTGCCGGTGGATATCCATTATCACCTATATAGGAGGGAGAAATTAGCACAGGTCATGTATAGATAGAATCTTTAAAACAGCTTTTAGTATCCTGCCAAATTATAAACTCTAATTTTCACTTATTTGAGAGATACAGTAATATTACTGTGCTTGTCTATTGCTATAGCCTATATCACCTATAAAATGAGCTATTAGCATTGTGACATGGCATAAACTATATGGCTTAGGATTCTGCCATGGTATAATGGAATATTACCACAGTGTCCTGTTACAATCTATATGACCTAGTAGATTTGAGCCAAGGTATTTTCTATATGGCCTGTTAGCATTGTACCATGGTAAAATCTACATGTCCTATTAGCATTGTGCCATGGTATAATGTATAAGGGCTGGAAGCATAGTGTCACGATATAATCTACATGTACTATTGGCATTGTGTCATGATAAAATCTACATGTCCTATTGGCATTGTGCCATGATATAATCTACATGTCTTTATAGCATTGCTCCGTAGTATAATCTACATGTCCTATTAGCATTGCACCGTGGTATAATCTACATGTCCTTTTAGCGTTTTGCCGTAGTATAATCTACATGTCCTATTGGTGTTGCACCATGGTATAATCTACATGTTCTATTGGCGTTGCACCGTGGTATAATCTACATGTCCTATTGGCGTTGTGCCATGGTAAAATCTACATGTCCTATTGGCGTTGCGCCATGGTATAATCTACATGTCCTATTGGCATTGCGCCATGGTATAATCTACATGTCCTATTGGAGTTGCACCGTGGTATAATCTACATGTCCTATTAGCATTGCATGGTGGTATAATCTACATATCCTATTGGCGTTGCGCTATGGTATATTCTACATGTCCTATTTGCATTGCCCTTTGGTGTAATTTAAATGTCTTATTAGTGTTGCGCCATGGTATAATCTACACGTCAAATTAGCATTGCGCCATGGTATAATCTACATATCTTATTAGCATTGTGCCATGGTATAATCTACACGTCAAATTAGCATTTCGCCATGGTATAATCTACATATCTTATTAGCATTGTGCCATAGTATAATATAAGGCTTGTAAGCATAGTGCAATGGAACAATCCATATGGCCTATTAGCACTGTGTCATGGTATATATTATAGGACCTGTTATCATTGTGCAATGTTATATTCTACTTGTCCTATTAGCATCACGCCATGGTATAATCTACATGATTTTTTAGCATTGTGCAATAGCATAATCTATATGACCTATTAGCGGTATTGTGATATTGTACTATATTGCAAGTTACTATTTCCTCATTAGGCTTTGAAACCTTTTACAAATTAAAAAATGTTGTACTCTGCTATGGTTTACTGCCCTTATACCTCATTACTGCTCTTTGCACAGTCTGTACCGCTAGCACAGTATCCAAAACTCTTAGCTCGCCATTGTCCTTTACCTGCTGGAGAGTTGGTGCTGGTCATATATGGAATGGAGTCAACCAGTTTGCTCACCATGGGAATTGTATTGTCCTGCAGAGCTAACCCGCTGCTAGAGCACATACTGGATGAGGAGTGCCGGCTCCGCACCTCTTTAAAAAGATAAATGAATACTTATTATTAGCATTTACAAATACAGCACAGACGTTCACCTCTCAGCAGACCAGCCTAAAGGCAATGACCTGATGTACAAATATGACATTTCACATAGAAATGAGAAAACGTATGCCCAAAAAAATGCAAAATTCACTATCTATATAATATAAACAACGCTAGACACATCTTTAATTACACAGGGAAAACAAATAGCATAAGTTTAGTAATAATTTGACATAGACCTCCAGCTATACTTTCCATTTAAGCATTGTTTGTGACACCAGCTTACCTGTACCTTTCCAAGATATCAGAGCTCCTCTCGTTAGGCACCCCTGTGTATTCCTGACCAGGAAATACTTCAAATGTTTCTGCTTTTTGGGTTGGGTGGTCAGTTTGAGGTTAATGTGATTAGAAAACTCAGTAAAATAGCGAAAGCCCTTCTCTCCACATCCAACACAATTGCCACTAAATCCTGTATGGGGTAGAAAAGGCAGAAGGTAACAAAATAATATGAAGGACAATTCTCCAAAATAAAAACAATTTGTATACATATTAATCAGAGGACATACACGCACACATTTGAAAGCAGCAAAAATTTGAACTTGCATTCTGGAAAGCAGCAAAATTTTGTGACACCCAGCCCCCACAAACTGAGTTAAAAAAAGGTTGGAAAGGGTAGGCTTACCAAAAATGTATAGAAGTGGAACCTGCTGAGTCGAATCACCCATTTATCCCTTATCTTTCTTGAGGTCCCCAGAGATCTTCCAGCTATATTATGAACTCTGTTACCACCAACATGGAGCTGTTTTCAGCCATCTTACGGTGCTTACCCCCAACTACTGCATTCTTCAAATAATATCATTAGAATAGATGTAAACCCAATAACTAAAATCTAAAAGTAGTTTTAAGTCTTATTTGGAAATCCTACCTCCTCCTAGAGCAGCCTTTCCCAACCTTTTTACCCCTGAGGGACCACTGAAAAAAGTGTCAGGTCATGGGGAACCCCTGCTAAAAACAAAAGTAAAAAAACAAACAAAAGTGGAAAAAACACCTTACATTTGTGGTCAATGGAAAAAATGGCTCCCTTACCAATAGCAAAAAAAAATTGGTGTCATGCTATTAACAGGTAACATTGGCTATGAAACTATTAGTTTACCATCCAAAGCTCAAAGAACCCATAGCAACCTCTGCAAGAGCCCTAAGGTTTTACGGAACCCTGGTTGAGAATGGGTGCTATAGAGACTATAGATGACCATAAAGTGTCAGCACAGCTGCTTTGTTTGAGAGCAGCCATTTTCCACTTTTGTACTCCTGAGGAACTGCTTAAATACTTTTTTTGGTCTTAAAAACCCCTACTAAAAACAATCTTTGGTGGTCAATCCTTTAAAAAAGCCTCCTAAACTGGTGCCCATTGGTGAACTACCTATTTAGACAACTAAAAACATGATTAGAGAGATGCAGCTGGAACTACCAAGTGGTTTCGGCTCCATAAGTACGCAGGCATCAAAAAATGGGAGGTACCACCAATTATTATTAAGGTAAATCTGCAAATTTTACAATGATATTTTTGTGATTTCCTTCTGAACCTACTTTTTCCCTCTAGTGTGTAAATAGGTGACTGCTTTCTGTACTTTTATCATAATAGGCATTAAAAGGCATACTCTGTAACCTAGAGAACACCTCTGTCCTATTGTAGGGTGACAGCGCAGCTTCTCCATAGATTCAGTACAGTGAAAACTAATACGCTGGGCTGGGTAGTGTGGCAGGATAATCAGCTAAAGGGAAAGGAAACAAAATTAAAAACTAATGCCATCACTTACTGCAGTATCAGTAATCTGCAATGTGACATTTTTCCTCTCGGATTTAGATACACTTTAATTAAGTTTGGTATAAGGGGGGTGCATCCCTTTAAATACTGAACAAAATGTGCTCAGTATATTACAAGGTGGTGCATTCACCAATACATCAATTCATGTCAAATCAAGAGAACTCGTTCTGTGAAAAAAACAGGACACTTTATTAAAAAAAAAGAAAGAAATCAATGTATACTGAAAGGTGGTGGTGCTCTGATGCTTCCGTCTTCATTTAGATGGCATTTTAATAGGTTTCATTGATAGAGCAGCCGGTCTAGTTTCTATGGGTACCGGGCAGTGCTGGAAGCATTAGCGGATGCAGGAGGTAGCATCACATGCTGTGTTATACAGGTTGCTACAGGTCACGATGACTTCTTAGGTCAAGCCAACCCGACACAGCAGAACAATCCGCCGTGCTAATCAAGGTATTTGCAAGCCATCTGCTTAACATCCAGCAGGAACCCGTCAGCCATGTGGAATATTATATATCTGAACGCCAGGTCAGGAAATAAAGGATACACAGAACTGTGAAATCAGATCATACACTCTGACAAAGATTAACTGGGCTGCAAAAGCCAGAAAGGGATTAAAGAAAAAATAAAAGTATAAATCTGCAGCTCTACAACAGGCTGCAAACCTTCAAACAGTTCCCGAAGGAAAATAAATCCCTGCTATCACCCAGCATTTAGGGATATTTGTGTTCCCCCATCACTGAATGTGTAGCAGCTGGAAAATGTTCAGGAGGTATGGGGTGGGTCGTGTGATTTCGCTCACTGCCAGTAAAGTTGGCTTTGCCGAAAAGTGACCGTTTCAGGCATTATTTGCATTGTTCAGGTCACATAGGACTTGTTGAATGACCGATAATAAAAGTCTTTTTATGAGCTTTGAAATCTATTGCTGTCTGACACAAGCCTAATTGTTGTCTATAACAACTAATTAGATTCTAACCCACTCCAGCAGATCTTAGATTCCAATTACTTTGAGAGCCCAATTAGATTCTAGCATTGCAATAGTGCATGTTATGTAGTATCTGAACCTGCAATGCATTAAGGCATTCCCTTAAAAATAATTAGCCTGGCAGTACACCCTAACTAACTCTACAACTCACTCCCTTGCATTGCAGAACCCTGGATGCCATATATTGTGGCCTCAGTTCAAAAAAACAATATGGCAAGGTTTTGTGCTGCTTGCATGTTATATACTTTAACAAGCATTACTACATAATTGCTAAATAGAGCCTAAAAAATTAATTGTACACAGAGCTATCCTATTTTTCATACCTTGTATACCATACCTAAATGAAAGCTGTTTCAAAAAACAATTATCACATTGTGCAAGTGGTTCAAAGTTATTTACCCTTTATATTTAAATATTGACCCCATATTTGAATAGATTTCCAATTATAACCCAATCAATCATTTTTCGGGAGTTTTTTTCTTTGGTATCTGATCAAACTGGATGTAGTGTATGTATTGGTACATTCATTAGATCATATGCATCCCTGAGGACCTGATCATGTGTAAATGGCAATCATTGTGTATATGTATGTGTATTTATATGTGTGCACATATACTGCACACACAGGATATATACACATACATATACATACATACACACACATTATATATATTTAGGTGTGGCAGTATTAAAGCTCCAACATATTACGTAATGCTGTACATTAAATAGGGGTGGCAAATGATAGACAGAAAAACAATGACATAGGAGAAGGAGAGGTATCACTGATAAAGAAAAAAAAATGTAAAAAAGTGATAAAAAGTAAAGAAAAATGATAAATGGCAAATCACTGGAGCCACGTAAATACTACTTGGATCTAAATAAATCTTTTGTTGCTGAAAATCCTGGACTTTCCTTCTTGGAATCTCTCCCAATTCTCCCACCTGAATCGGTAGAGGTGCAGTCCAAATCTTTGGGAATTAATTTTTAATATATATATATATATATATATATATATATATATATATATATATTTATATGCATACATACACATATATATTTATATTTATATATACATACATACACACTTTAAGTGCCACACAGCAATAAGAGCAATAAGCAATGTAGACTGTTGGAGTCCAGATGTAGCTCAGTGTTTACAGCCATTATCAGACAGTCGCTTGGCTGTATACCTTGTCTCCCATTACCTGGCCTATCTATCCCAGTCTGGAATGTAGACAAAAGAACCAGTAGACATGTTTATTGAGGAAGTCAGGGAGGATAAAAGCCTGTCTGCATCTGCCTCATTGGTGGCCTGCCTTGGACTATTCTCCATTATTGCTCTTTTGTGTCTCCGTTTAAAGTGCAATTAATACAAATACTTCCTTAACACTAATTGCTGGCTTTCAAGTCAAAGACTAATCTGAGTTTCACTTGGAATTTTATTATCCACAGCAGAAAGTGGAAAGAGTCAGACAATGCAGCAATGATGATGTGACTGGTGAAGGGATTTATAGAGTTACATTCTTTTTTTGTTTTAATTTGAAATGTACTATTTGCCATTGCATTTAAATGGGGGATAAGGGTTTCCTACTGCAATGCCTTTACCCTACCTCATTTTGCCCTACCAAGAAACTGGCCCTGGTTGCCCAATATTTGGCCAGTATTTTACCAGTCTTGCCTGTAAAGATGGTATTTTCTTTAAAAAAAAAGTTGGCATCCTTATGTGAGATCCCTTTGAAAATTAAACTATACCTTTTTTATTTTAGCATATATATATATAAATACAGATACACACAAATTTCAGTGCAAATGCAACAGGTTATACTTTGCAGCCAAGGTCTCCAACATCTCCTTTCAGTTATTTTTGCACATTCATAAGCTCAGGATCTGATCTTTATTTAGCTCAGCGAGCGGTCACACTGCCCTGACTTCCTACTTGAACTTCAATCGCAATATGTTAGCATTCAGCAGCCATCAGAACAAATCCCAGCAAGGCCGATATAGAAAGCATCCAGTTTGTGACATACCCAGGAGTGCATTGCGGCCACTGTCATCAGGGAGAAACCTTTTATCCACAGCACATACTAGAATATGGTCCGGTAAACTTGGGGATTTGGCACCCACCAAAAGGAATCCAGGGGGCACTTCAAACTGTTCGGTGCTTACACTTGCCAATCTCAGGTCTTTACCAGCCTGACAAAATCCTAAAACAAAAAAAAAGTTAAGGAAACTGCTTTTATTGTAATGCAATGTATCCATGCACCACAGCACAGTGTATTATGGAAAATCAAATTCTACATTCATTTTACTGCATCACTAAGCATTTTGGAGGCCATACTATGACCAGCAAAAAGATTTTTTTTTTTATTCTCAGGTCGGTATATGCATGCCACCTTTAGGAAAATGTTTTTGCCTTTTGTTTCCTTAACTTCAAGAGCTGTTTGGTGCACTGGTGGTCAAGAGATGCAGTATTATGGACAAGGTCTGTAATGGAATAAGGGTTGTGTTTGTGCATTCCAAGAAAAGAAGAACTGTGCAGGGTGTTGGACGACACAAACTCTAATTAGCAGGAGTCACATGCAAGGAGTGCAGGGTTTAGAACACAAACACATGCACTTTCCCAGGTCTTATAGGTAGCATGAACAATAAGTGTGGCAATGCTAAAGAAAGAATAGGCTTGCATTCTGTTGCAACGCAGAATAAAGGAGTGCTGGTGACTGGTAGGATCAACAAGTATATTGCATAGAGGACATAGGAAGTAATGTGGAATGGTTTTGATGGGTGACATAAAAAAAATAAGGAATTCCATTGAAACTGGATTGTCTTAATAGTTTGGTATTATCAGAATGTTTTTCAACACTTAATAGACCATGTAGCATATACAGTAGTTATTACAATAGGTTGTGTTATACATTGACAGTACAGATAATACCGAAAGGTCTCTAGCACTTACCATCCGTTGTACAGCAGCCTTCAGGAGGAGGTTTGTTCTGGTATGAGTGAGGTGGACTGCTTGATTCAGACACATCATCATCTTCCTCTTCATCATCATTGTCCAATCGACCACCTATCAGAAAGATTTTTTATTATAAATGGATCTTTAGAAATTTAGCACCAACAGAAAGATTTTTTTGCCATCATCCAATATGCATCTCTTCTGGATTGCACATTGTTGATTGATGAAGGAAGTAGCATATCTCTGAAATGTTCTTCACCTATTCCTATGTGAAATTTATTAAACAGAACATTTACATGTTTGTAAGTTCATTGAGCCTTCTTCTACTTTTATATTGTTGAAGATAATTTGTTATGCACTATTTACATTGAATCTGTTTTTTTTTTTACTACTTCAGTTCATTTTAGCTCTGTAGGACATTCCAGTTTGCCCTTTATGTTTTAGAAAGCAAGAAGCCCACAATATAATAAAACAAGGATTACCAGACCAGCACAGTTATATGGCTCAGTAAAAGGGTGCTCCTAAATTGCTGGAAATAAGCATGGAGCGGTAAAGCTTTACTGAAAAAAAACACAAGTGAGCTGTTAGTCTGTGTCACTTCTCTGGTCAGATGGTGACACCATATATGAAACTTTTCGGAGCTCTCTTTTTGATTCCTAGAATAATCTGTTATTTATGCAGTTGTCTGATCTGTTTGCTTTGTGGGAGTGCGTGTATAGGAGGACCTTTTGCAGATGTTGGTTGATTGGCCACTGATGTCACCCCAACAATACAAATCACCATTTTAGCATTTTATGTCAAGAACTGAAAGCTGCATGTGCACCACAAGGACATATACATGAATGATTAATAAATATGACTTGTTTAAGATGTTATGTAGAAAATGGTAAACTTGTAAAAGAGTATGGAGACACATGTTATGATAGCCATACATCTCTGCAGGTACAAGCAATTTATCATTGACTAACATACTAAATTATGCATCACATAGGATATTGAATATAAAGTACAAAATAATACAATCAGAAACAATTTGAAAAAACTGTATTATATTTAGTTGTCTGACACGCAATTAGTTCAATTGGAAACGATTCACAAAATTCCACCACTTAGGACTAAAATAGCAAGCTCCCTAAAACAATTAGATTCATATTTAATTTGCTTCTTTAATTCGCACTGAATATCTGATTAATTGATTGATGTGCAGTAACAAGTAAAACTGCCACAGCGACATTTGTCAATGTTTGATTATTGATAGCTGTTTATTATGCCTATTCCTGTACGGATAGTGGAAGGAACGATGGAGGCTATTATAAAACCTAGAATTTTTCATGAAATATATACTTAAAGCCATATGGTCAAGGAAAAAAAAACACTTTTTCCTGCTGGTAAAAACTACAAGGATTGCCTAAGAATATATCAATATCAATCAATAAATTTTTTAATGAGATTTTTAGTTGTGTTTGGACATATGTAATTTTACCAGTTACATGCTTTTTCATGTTTTGTTCAAACTTTTAAAGATACATTTTGAAACAGACTAATATAACTTAAATGAGCATTACATGTTTTTGTTGTTATGCTCTGATTTACAAAAATGTTGTTATAGTACCACAAATAAAACAGAATCTGAAACCTGTCCAAATTTTTTTTTTTTGCCTCATTGTAAAAATGATTACATTGAATGGATTAATAATATAAATATAAGTAATATCATAAATTTTAGAAATTTTAAAAGAACTGCAAAGCATTAAAAGAATGTCCCTAAATCATTCCAACATTTAATAATGATATAAAAAGTTTATAAAATATACAGATGGAGATGTGTTTGGATTTCTTAGAATTTCTGTACATTTCTCAGCTAAAGGAAGCTATTTGACCAAAACTTGGAACATTTATAATGATCTGGTGATAATTGGGTAGCACAGAGGTTAACTAGGAAGATTTAATGAACAGGTACAAATTTCAGAAGGACCGGACAGCTTCTTTTTGGGAGACAGAACACCAGCACTAAAGTGAAAGAGCCTTTGACCACATGTGGACTAAATCTGAACGTCTGCTGAGACATGAATGGGGGGAGTAGGAAGTATAGAACTCTCAGCAAAGATGGGCAAACCTCTTCCTACTAAATGAGGGATCTGGCCAACTATTCATGGATGTAGAAAAAAAAAGAAGGACTTCAAATACCACCGACAGAGGCAGATTAACACCTGGGAACATTGTGGAGATGAATTTGCCACCGCTATTCATTGGCCATACCCTGGATGGATACCATTATGTATGGTTTTATAGGAACCACAAGAAAAACAATAGCATCATTCTCATATCCAGCCACCTCATACTGTTAGGACTATGAGTACCCTTAGCTACACAACCCTAAAACAGTAAAATCCAGAACTTTGAATAAACCCTTGTCTAGTTTTAGTGGTATGTAATCCATGAAAAGGACTCACCACAAGCTTTGTGATCAGACCAGGATTTCGGGATGTTATAGAAAATGCTAATTCCATCTCCTAAAGCAAGGAGGAGGAGGAAGCAGGCATACAGTGCTTAAGAATAGGTGCTTTGAAGGCACAGAAGAATATAAAGTTTTTTGTGTCCACAGGAATCCCCCTTCAATCAATTGTTACAAAACACTGATCACAAGGAGAAGTGTTCCTTCTCCTATGGTCTGCTTTGTCAAGAGTGCTAGTGTTATTTAGGCTCATATAAGCACAGCGCTGTTCAGATTGTTTGCATGATATTTATATATATATATACATATATATATATATATATATATATCATGCATATATACTATATGCAAAAGGATTTAAAAACTGCAGAAATCCCCTCTAAAATCATTTAGAAGACAGAAAAGTTTGTGGACTTACTATGTCAAAGCCTATCTGTAAGGTCTACTTAAAAAGCAGTCAATTTGGCATTCCCTGAAACAATCTTTGGTGGAGAATGCTCCAGGTCCAATAATATTACACAGTATTTATATTATGCCGACATATTATGCAGCGCTTTACAAAGTCTATTGTCATGTCACTAGCTGTCACTCCAAGGGGCTCACAATCTAATGTCCCTATCATAGTTATATGTCCATGTGTTTCAGTTGAAGTAATTGATTCTCCACCAAGGGTTGATTAAGTGAATGCCTATATCACTGCTTTAAAAATTACTATAATGAGAGTTAGGGCTGACATTCACATTGCAATGATAAAATAAATGTTAACTGAGTGTTAGTGAAGATTAGGGCATTCCCAATCAATATATTGGTTAGGAGATGCCCGTTCTTTGCCCTTTGGATCAGTGTATCGCCAGGTGTGGAGTATTCTCCATGCTGATACTATAAGGAGTCAGTAGGAAGCTTTGGCATAAACAGATATCTGCCCCTCATAAGCACCAGCAGTGACCAAAGGGGTGATTGCAGATGAATGGAGCTGCACTTCCATTGGGCAATGTTTTACAATATGTAGTAATGTAAAGGTGGTTTAACTCTTATAATTATAAGTTGATAAATAAAACAAATTTAATTCTTAAACTTTTCAAAGTTATTTTTACACACTGTAATGCCCACTGTAGGATGCTGACTGTCACGGTCACTGCGTCTCTACCTCTGTACACAGAAAGTTAACAGGGAAACGGGCTCAATGACAGCTGTTGTTGGCATGTTTGTTCGAAAATCAAGCTCATGTGATCATCATCACCATTACCTGTCAAGGTGATCAGGAATCAAGCATCATTCAGATTGCCATCCTGATTGGTTCTCCGTTGTTAGTATAAAACAACCTGCCGCTAACCATGAAAGCAATCTCAGAATTAGGAGAATGTATGTGTGCATGCTGTATTTTCCACATGGGACTATATATTGTACTCTAAGGCTAGAAACTTTCCTTTATTCTACATACTGTGGGTATGATCAGGTTAACATATAATTATGTATACATTTTTACATATTTTAAAAAGAGTATTACTAGTAAGCTAATAATATTTATTTGATGCTGCATGCATGGTGTGTCACCAAGCACATTTGCCGCCTTTCTGTTCACTGGATCAAGTGATACATCTGAAATTCACATTTTCAATGGTAAATTCGCATCTCAGTATTATAATTCTTTGAAAGTAGTCAATCATTGACGTTATTCATATTGATTTCTACAACTGTAACATTTAAACATAATATGTATGAACAAGTTTTGCTATCGATACAGAATGAATATATGAAACAAATGTGATACTGGGCAGAGAGAGGAGTTCTCTGAACAAGAATAGAAGCAGTGAAGAAAAAGGAAACAAAAGCAAGATACAGTACAGAGCAAAGTTTATAAAAAAACAGGCAATGGACTGTGGAATGTGCCAGGTGGTCATCTCTATGGGTTTGCCTACAGGTTAACTTTAATATTTAGCTTCAAAGCAGCCTAAAGTGGATTTGTGCCCAGATCATGATTTTGAAGAAATTTAGGTTGACACCAGAGGTACTGTGTTTTTCCATGAGAAAAGAATCTTGGCAGGCTGTACGTCTTCTAAATAATCAGTCGATGTTTCTAAGCTATTAGAAACCCAAATTCTAGAGTCTTTTTTTGTGATCTTTGAGGATGAATGACTTCATATTGAAAGTAGCTAAATAGATCAGGGATGTTTTAAAGCTGCTCTTTTACTGTTTGTTAAGAATAATTCTGGGCACAGGTGCACTTTAAACTTATGGTTCATTCAGTCCCGTGTCAGTCTGTTCAGTCTCCAGGTGAAATGGAATGCCCTGTGGGTTGCCGGATCTGTAGCTTACACATGGTTATGGACTTGACGTGTGCTGGCGTTGAGTGACCCAGCACTGTCATATGGAGTTGGTCATATGATCCTCCATACCCAGATATGCCAGGAAATTCCATCCACTCAAAGCTCTACACAGAGGAGCATGAAGAAAAGGTAAAATCATGTCCTAAATGGGGGGGGGGGATAAATTAAACCTGACACTTTGCTATCCATTCTGGGATTCAATTACTTTTTACAATAATAAGGAGTGGGCACTGGCATAGGTAGCCCATATAAATTCTAGTTAACAATAATAATAATAACTTTGAGAACCATTGGGCCCAGATCCCAGCTTCCTTTAAGCAATTTTTTGCTCCTTCAGGCCATAATAGTAAAAATATAATTTTATAATTTTGTCCAGACACTAACTTTGAAATTGCATCTCAATCTACTATCCATCCCACTTGGCACCCCCGGCGTACATGCATTCACAAACAGAAAAGAGCACAACCATCCTTAAATAAAAACTCTTTCTTTCAAGTGACATTCAGAACACAGTCTCCACATTCCTCCTGAGCTACATTTAGGGGGTATCGTAACCCCATTATGGAGCAGGAACTTCATTGTGGTATTTATTCACTCCTGAGTAATGAGGAGTTATGATTTACCAAAAAATGTCTCTAGCAAATAGAACATGATCACTTGAAAGCATTTAACCAATGATTGTTTTGTGTGAGCACAACACAACAAGGTTCCTTAGTTATTCTTACTACCAGATTGTTAACGACTGCTCATTTATTCTACTGTTCCTGATTAAAATCACTTACAATTGTTTCCAGGGACAATTACTGAGCCGTGTACCTAGCTTCACTTTCCCATCCCTCTTAATATTACTAATGAATGTTACTATTGTGCATTACACACATTTGTAGACACTTTATTATATTATTATATTATATTGTAAAATAGGAGAGAGAACTAGGAATAAAAATCTATGAATACGATAAAAGCACAGAATCACACTAGAGATACATTTTTTTCACATTGCCAATCATTTTCATTCATCTCTCTCCAACATTTTAAATATCCCTACCTAGGGCTGAAATGTGTCAGAAAACTGCCAAAACTGCACACGTCCAAAAGTGCTCTTACATTAGGACAGTTTTTCTACTTTATAGAGCACAGCTGGAGATAATTAGTGTAAGATAACTTCTATCTGTCTGGACTCTGCAGTATCCCTATATAACACACAGTTGTTAATACCCATAGTTCTATTACTGATTGTAATGATTAAAGCACAATAAATTACAAATACAATTTAGTATCTGTGACAACATTAACAGGGTACCCCAGCATTGGATCTCTTACCTTCCAAGTATGAGAGGTGCTGTTCAGCTTCCAAATACAGCTGAGAGAAGACAGGTCGGGGGATCAAGTTATTGGACCTCAAAGAAGCTTCGATGGAATTGTGCAAAACTTCCTCGAAACGCGTCGTCTTCAGCTGCCCAGAGTACGAATTCCCCATCTTCCATAGAAGTAGAAAAATAAAAAATTAGACTTCCAAAAAAAGAGTGTCAATGGCAATCTATTTAGGATATATAAATGTGTAGGGTTCTATAGAAAGGTACTGGAAAGAAAAAGATCCACATTGCCAGCAAGCAGTGATGTGAGCAGGAGCACAGCAATGAGAGTCTCTGCAGTGAGGCTGAGGATTCCTCCTCTTTTACTGTGTGATCTGACCCTGTGTGCTTTGATATATTACAGGAAACAGCCTGCCAGCAGCCACTTCCAAGTCACCAATGACCACAGGCTGACACCTTATAAAAGACATGAGAGTGTCTGTGATCCTGGAGGCTCCCCACTGTTTACAATGTGTACAGGAACATCACAGTCAGAACTCTGTGTGTCACACAATTTACTTCTTATTGCTTCCAAAGGAGATAGCGGTTGATTTGCACAGACACACAAAGCTCTTCTTTCTCATTAAGAGCCCATAACGTCATTGCTACACTTCAGATGAGTCGCTGTAATTGCCGGACATCCTAAGACACAGCGTGTCCTAAAAGACTCATAGACTTTTTATTTGTCAAATTGAAGTATTTTTCCCAAAACAAAATGTTTCTTATTTTCTTGACACTTTCTTCCCCGTGAAGTGAAGAACAGGTGTCTGCATGATATTTAAAGCTGAACCCCGCTTGGAGGTTTAAAGGAAGTTAAAAAATGCAGCTAGGGGTTTAATTAAATGTATGAAATGTAATGCATTTAATAACTGAATTTTAATTGTAATACCCAGCAACACAGATTGTAAGCTCTATGGGGCAGGGTCTGCTCCTCCTCCAGTGGCACTGTCTGTATCTGTCTGTCATTTGCAACCCCTATTTAATGTACAGCGCTATATAAATACTGCATAATAATATTATTAAATTATGGAGAACAGGAATGTGAGTGAAAAGATAAAGTATGTAGATTAGGACTGTGGGTATTAATGGCTATGTAATAATAATAGATTTGAAGGAGGAGTAATCGGGACAAGAAGCATGTAGAACAGCAGGAGAGAGCAAAGAGATGAGCTCATCATCTTAAGTTGCTGCTCCTTTGGTGTCCAATCACAAGCTGGGGTAGAGAGGTGACCTAGCAAAGTTTCTTAAAGAATATCTAAACCCAAGAACACATATAAGATACAAGATATAATATGCTTTTATGCTTCTGACCCTTTACTGTCCAATCACATGCTGGGATGGAAAGGTGATCTGGGGTTTAAATATGCTTTAGGCAACACTGTTAGAACAAAAATGTAATTAAGTTCAGATGTGCTGGATAGTTCTTTTTGTTTTTTTTTAAGCTAAAAATATATAAAAATAAAAAAGTGTGGTTGTTGTTATTATCATTGTATTTATTTATAATTGTAATTTATTTATTTTGTAATATATATATATATATTTTATAATTGTAATTATTTATATAGCACCAACATTTCCCAACAAATATGCAGCACTGTACAAAATCCATAGTCATGTAACTAGCTGTCCCCCAAAGGAGCTCACAATCTAATACCCTACCATAGTCATACGTTATTAATACAGTCTAAGGTCAATTTTGTTGGGAAGCCAATTACCCTAACTGCATGTTTTTGGGATGTCGGAGATAACCCATGCAAACACAAGGAGAACATACAAACCCCATGCAGAAAGTGTCCTTGCTCAGATTCGAACCTGTGACCTAGAGCTGCTAGCCACTGAGCCAACCGTGCAGAAAATACCTGTTGATCCTGTCAGGAATGCGGTGTTCTTGTCACCTCCTGTGAGCTGAAATCTCAAATATCTGCCCTCCAAGATTTCTTCTGTGAACTATTTTTACCCTTTCCCATGAAATGATGATGAATAGAGAAAGATCTACCATAGATCCATTTGAAGACTAAAGCTACGTACACACGGCAGATTTTCGCCCGATAATTGGCCGATACCGATTATCGGGCGAGAAAAATTTGCCGTGTGTACGCAGCTTAAATCAGGAGGACAGGCTAACAACCATGGCTCTCTCTGTAGAAATGGTGGAGGAGTGTACATAGCCATAATAGAACAGGAATGGGATTATTCTGATTCCAAAGAGGCAAAAAAAAGCAGTCTCCCAAGCTTGTAAACTAGATTTTGTCACTTTGGAGTAACACATGAGGAGCTCACACATGGTTTAAGATATAAAAAAGGTATTAAAATGTTATTAAAAAAAAAATCTAAATACTACATTTACAAATTTTATTTATAAAATTGGGTAAGTCAACCAAAAATCTGAATTTGAAATATAAATAATGAACACGAAGAGGTAACATACAGTGTATCCAGAAATACTGACAGCTTGATTTATACAAATGTCAACTTTTGCTATAAAAGTCAAGCTTGGCCCTACCATTTGCTGCCCCGAAATGTCTTTGTTGGCTCTTTGTGCCCCCAATATCCAATAGGAAAACTAAAGAGGATAGAAAGGTAGGGACAAGTTTAAAGCTTAACTCCAGATTTGGGGGCTCCAGAGGACCCTCGTCTGTTTTGTGGCCAATACAGTTCTATGGTTGCTGGCTGGTCATGTGACATGTTGGGATCTCATCTATGTGCCCCTGGCAGTGTGCACACAGGATGATGCAGGGGTGCATCACTGAACTTCAGCCTTTCTCAACCTTTTTAACATGGGGGAACCCTTCAAAAAACTTTCAGGTCTCAGGGAACCCCTGCCAACATTTATGATATTCCCAGTCCTTGGTAAGTTAGCCTGGCCATCACGGAAATTAATGCTCTTTCATTGTTAGCCATTGAAAAGATTGCCACCCTAACAGATCACTGTTGTCAGAGGTACAAATTGTTAATAGCTCAAGGAATCTTTAGCAACCTCTGGAAGAACACTGCTCTACACCTTGAGAGTGGGACACTATAGCCATTGAACCAGCACCATGATGATCTATCTTAACAAGCTTTTTACAATCTTCTGGGTTTAGTAGAGCTGGGCTTAATTAAAGCCAAAAACTGAAGGCCTCTTGTGGCCAAAAGCTTTAATGCAAGGGGCAGTTCTAGATTTAAGGTAAATTTTTCATCCAGGTGTTTTTTTTTTTTCTTTTAAACCTCCAGAGGGAAATTTAGAAAAAACATTTAGTCCATTAGTTGTGATTTACCTTTTACAATAAAATTAGAGATTTTCATATAACATGAGCTACCAGTAACGTTAAATCCACTGATTCATTTTACATGCTTTTTCCCCCCCAAGGGTGACCTCTGTTATATATAGGCTAAATTCAGGTTTAGAACAGATTTGTCGTTTTGGATCACAAACTACCAACTACACATTGTGATGTTTGTTTGGTGGCGAATTCCAGATACAATGATTATTCTCCTAGTAGAGTTTGTTGTGGACAGTCCACTTCCCTAATTATAATTTATATTACTATTATTATTATTGATTTATATAGCTTTATCCTCTTCATGGATGAATAAGAAGCAAACATGGGTGCATAGTACAGAGGTAGCAAACAACACGAATGTCACATTGTCTAGAAAAACATACAGCAATTACAGCAAACAATGGGGAGAGAACCCTGCCCTTGTGAGCTTACATTTAGAAGGAAACAAGACGCAAAGTAATCAATCAACAAGCTGTATATCTGGAGGTGATGAGTGTCCGAGTCACATTCTGCATGAAGCACAGCATAGTCAGACGTTGAAGAGAATGACCTAGGTTAGATTGTCTGCTTGTTTTAAAAAGGTGAGTTTTAAGGGTGCACTTAAAGGTTTCAAGGGTAGGAAAATGATGAACGTGTTTTGGAAGTAAATTCCAGAGGAGGGGGGGAGCTCATGAGAAGTCTTGTATACACCAGTTTGAGAAGGTGAATAATGGAGGACAGAAGAAGGCCGTGTGCAGAGCAGAGGTTGCAGTTGGAATAGTATCTGAGAATAAGTGGGGAGATGTATGGAGGAAAGAGCATTTTAGGTTGGAACAGGCAGCCATCAGGGGAGTGACAAGGGGTACTTCTGTATCAGGACCCAATTCAAAGAGCCTGACTCGTACATTGCTGGAAGATTTAGAAATGAGGGAGGTTACCTAGTATGGGGCCCAGAAATGTTTGATGGTGGACCTGAGATTGAGGGTAAGGGTCTGAATTGGGTCCTCTAGTGCAGTGATCGCCAAGCCTTTCGGAGCCACGGACCACGCATGCATGGGGAGCCGTGTGTCACTCAAAGAAGAAGAAACTTCCCCCATAGTGATGTCATGATGCCAGAAACTGCCCACTCTCCCGTCGCAGGTCTAAGCCTGTGATAGGAGAGTGAGCAGGTTGTGTCTAGAGATACAACTGGGCCACTTACCTGAGCCTGCGATCCATATAGGGGACATGTTCCATGGCTCTGGCCGGTGCAACCCCCCCGGTAGGGTCCTTCTCCTGACCCTGTGCGGCAGGTTGGAGAACGCTGCTCTGGTGGCAACAACATTGCAGTACAATATAATCTGATGTCATTGGCTTGGTAAAAGTTTAAGTACATTAAAATCAATAATGGAGGAAGGTATAGATGAATTTTTAAGAAAGCACTAAAAACAAGCTTTAAATGTTCATAGGTTGCAGTGTTGAAGCCGGAAATTTTTTCAAGCTACGTGGTAAGAAATTGTAGGCGGGTGGCAGGCCCTGTATTGTCACTAACTCTTCAATAACCACCCAAAAATAGCCAGGTGGTAACTAAAAAGTGCCGGGAGGTGCACCCGGCTAAAAGGGGCTAGAGAGAACACTGGGTTGAATATAGGGAATTCAAAATTCCTTTTCCTATTGCCTTATCAGTGAACCCAACATTTAAATTTTGTGGAAAATGTACCTATATATCTGCTTGTAATAAGTCAATATTTGATGAACACTGCAAATTCAGGAATGACCTTTAAATAGAGAGTGAGGGACACATTTATGACGTCCCTTCGTTTGCTGCAAAATCATATTTATGGACTTGTGCCCACTTGAAGCTAATATTTTAAATAGTCTCTTGGCTTTTAAAGCTGGCTAGCAGGAAAGCTCCTCAAAAGGATGGGGGTGGATAAAAGACCGGACACCCTGGCCAAGGTGGGAGAGTAGACTCAACCAGTCTTCCTTACGGTATACTTCTGCATGGAGCCAATGTACAGAAGTGCATTTCTGCTGCCCATATATGAGGAAACTCACAAAGGACACCAAAATTTATTATACATGTTACTTGTCGTTAGATAAAATTTGATATTGCTGGCATTCAGCTTTATGGACAAGACTACTACAGAGAATTTCTTGTTGCCGAGAAACACAAGAATACAAAGAACAGTGCAGTACCGACAACACTGTATTAATAAATAACACAATGGACGCCATAAATATTCTATTACTGTGAACATCTATTATCCTGTGGTAATCCCGGCTATCATTGCTTTGTGGTGGGAAAGGGATCTCTAGACAAAAATGTTATATGTGAGCATTAGGGAGATGAAGTCTGCTCCTCGCGTCATAGAACAGGCTGTTCTTGATCACAAAGAACACAAAGTTCTCTCCACTTCTATCTGCTATAGTGGAAAAGAATTATATGTATTATGTCTACTGTATCACAGCAGGGTACTTGGACTTCTGCAATGTATTTCAGGAATTGTGTGTACCTATGGCTTTTATTATCTGCAATGTTTGGGGCTAAGGAGGCTCAGGATGAGTTTTATTTCCTTGCTTAAAAGCAAACCTTTAAAAGGGAATTCCACACACTAGCTGAACATATACATTTAAAAATAACCCCTACCTATAACAATATGGTATTTTTATAAAATGTAAGTTATGCTGTGCAGTAATCTTAGATATAGGGGTCTATTTATAAAGCAATAAAGAGAATGTTTGGTGGTGCATATGCAGTTTCTACTAGTGGCCACCAGGAGAAATGTGTTGGACACATGAGCTGGACACCAGTACAGAGGAGGGACCCTCACTAAGTTTTCTGGCAAGCCCAACCTAACTTTTGCAATGGAACTTTTAGATGTTTGGGTGGAAGATTAGCTAATATGGGGTACAGAAGTTTCTGATGGTAGTTCAGTCACTGTTCAGCCAGGAAATAAGATGGGCTCTAATCCAGCTTCTAAAACACATTGGGGTTGATCTACAAAAGGCGTTAACACTGTTCACCAGAAAGACGGTAGTGTCAACCCTTGTACTATGAAAGCCATGGATAAAGAATATATTAATCTTTTTCTCCCCCTTTTTTTCTTGCAGTGGATTAAGATGGGAGAGGGGACACACACCAAATAGGTGGACTTTGCAAAGAGTGCAATAAATGGGATAAATAAAACACATTCTTCACAGAGACTTTTTCCTGAAGTTTACCTGTGGTTTGGTGAAAAACCACACCACATATCAGCAAAAAAAAGTCTGTGACTGTATTCCACTGTAGAATCTTGCATCTATGAACTTCCCATTGTTTTTTGGAAGATGCATTATTCTATGCAAAACCAAAATGTAATGTTGCTTATAAGTGTACGTAGAAAAAAATAAGTGTGAAAATACACTTACCTACTACCCTGATACCCACACCACAGGAGACATTTGCGAAGCTATCTTTTCAGCCTGAACAACAACATAAAACAACACACCACAAAAAGAGAGAAATGTTTTCTGTAAATGTGAGTGCCGGGGGCTTTGTTTGCTTAATAGGAAGATTTAACATCTCTTTAACACATTTACCTGGGTCATGCTGCACTGGGCCAGCCACCTAAAACACAGCCCTTGTGATTGATGAGATGCATTATTCAATGCAAAACCAAAATGTGATGTGGCTTATGAGGGCACATAGAAACAAAAAAATGAAATGTGATCATATGCTTACCTACCCTGCCTATCCTCCTGAATTACACTACCTAACCTTCCCCCCACCAGCTGAATCTTACAGCAGTGGGCTGCCACAATGAGCCAAAATCTTCTTTTGCACTGGCTAAGTGTGTACGGCAAGCCCTTCTAGATTTCTTTTTCATCAACTGATACTGAAAAATGATTTTGGGAGATGGTTCCATAGAAGTCTATGATGGCTTCTTATCATTGCACGTGTGTTGTGGAGAATCTCAGGGGCATCTCAACATAACGTAGGGTTCAAGGTGAAGTGAAGAAATAGAGCTGAAGTCATCTGATGTAATGGCTCAAGTCCATCTAAAAACCAAGGGCAGACATATGCACCAGTGTTGAGGAGTTTTTGACACAAACTCATGTTCTGCCTTTGGCTAATAGGTGAACTTGTGCCATTTCATTAGATGCCCAATAGTGCAATAAGTGGCACCCAAAAGGACTTGGGCAAAATAACCTGGGCTGAGCCAACCTGTAACCACCGAGAAAGATGTGGTGTGTGGTACACAGTGTGGCAGGGAAAATAGGGATTGTAGAAATCTGGGGGCCATAGGCACCTGCCTGGGTTACAATAAGGATGAGACACAAAAAAAAAGTGGAGCTGGCTGTGGCGAAAAACATCTTTCTCCGTCTACATAAGATTTCCTTCCACCTCAGGCAAGTGTCAGTCATATATTAGACAATTTTAGCCACTGTTCCAGGTGCTGTGCCTATAATCACGTAACGCTTTTTTCAAAGAAGAGAACGCTGCTAAATATTCAGTCAGGTCGCCATGACATGAATGTACTCTGGTCCCCACAGCGCAGGAGACATTTTCAAAGCTATCTATTCAGCCTGAACAACAACACAAAAAAACACGCCACAATACGAGGGAAATGTTTTCTGTAAATGCAAGTACCCAGGGCTTTGTCTGCTTAATAGGAAGATTTAACGTCTCTTTAGCACTCAAACATTTGGCTGGGTCATGCTGCACTGGGCCAGCCACCTAAAGCACAGCCATTGTGATTGATTAGTAAACTCATGACTGCTTTTCTTAATGGCTTTGCAAAGAATAGCACAAACCATTCCTGAGTCTGGCAAACACAGCTCATACTCTGAAAATCATAGTGTATCATATGCTTGTTTAAGGAAATGAATGAATGATGGGAACTATAAACAATGTTTGCAAACTAAAGGGCCACTTTAAATGTCTGTCTGGGCACAAAAAAAAATGTATATAAAAATTACATATTACGCATCGCTTTACAAAATCCCTAGTCATGTCACTAGCTGTCCCTCAAAGGGGCTCCAAATTTACTTGTCATTGCCCTCTTTGCTAATATGGAACTGGTGAACATAATTTACGCTGCATTCCACACAAAGTATTCGGTGCTCAGGAAGACTGACATTGTAGCACACGCTAATATTTTTATAAATCACATTTTATTTTCCATTGATTTGGGAAGGAAAATTACATTTTTTTTCTCCATTTCCCCTGTTTTTTAGAATAGATTCCTAGTGTAACTCTATTTATTGTACAGCGCTGCGTAATATGTTGGCGCTATATAAATCCTGTTTAATAAATAATAATAACTCATACTGTACTTTCCTCCGTATTGTTTGTTGTAGTTAAGACTGCCATTGTAACACACAATGTAAAATTTCCTTTGCTGTTATGGAATCTGTGAATATAACTTACATTCCCCAACCACCCAAAGCAAGAAATGTTTATAGGGCTATGTGATACTCTATCTCTGCAGAACCTAGTCATAATAGTCAAAGTTGAGGGTGTCGCAGTATATCAGGAATACTTGCCAACTGTTAATATTTTGGCTGTGAATCCTGAGCAAAGGACATTTTGAGGGCAACATGCAGTGTATTTTCTTCTTTTACCAATAGGCTTAGTTTAAAGTTGACCTGTACTTAACTTTAACATTAAAGAATAACAGCAGAATATTTATGCTGGCACCCAGAGGCAGTAAATTGATTTTTGGAGTAAAGTATTTACCTACATGTCTCTTACCTGTCCCTAATCCCTAAAGCTGAACTCCTAGCAAACATCCTAATACAGTATTAAACTATGTTTATGCATTGTAATTCTGTTTAGCCAGTATTGTAAATCAGGTAAGCAGCGGCCTAATTATCACCCCTGCAACCCCCAGACTACCGGTGACTGCTTCCAGGCAGCCACATATCATTCTCCAGGGCTACATTAAAGAGGGTCAGGCTATCATGTTGATTTCCCAGTTCTTCTGCACCATTAACACCATGCCAAAATCAGCGGAGATAGGGGGAGAGAAAGAGAGAGAGAGAGAAATAAATGTTTATCTGTATTGATGCAGATATTTTTAAGTAGGAAATAAAGTCTAAAGTACATTTTTACCTGCATAGGAACAACAACTAAATGTCTAACTGATCCTGACAAATTACTACATGTCTTCTTGAAAATAAAAAAACAGGTTGGATGGAAGGATTATTGCAATACCAGTATAACACTTAGGATAGATAAAAAGTTGATTTATTTATGAAGTTCTAAAAATGAGACCAAAATGAATGATAACTGAGGAGAAAGGAGGGAAAGAGATTGGGTTCTAATGGAAAAATCATACTTAGGATCAATTCTTTTAGATATTACTAGCTGGATATGTGCAAAGGATATGCATTGTCTGTGATAATCACTGTTTGTGAAAAAAGTATTCTTTGAATTTACACTAACAACAGAAAATAAAGTAAATGATAATTTATAGAAGAGATGATGTGTTTACCAATAAATAAGTACCGGACACGGGTAAAAGTAAAACATTTTTGGGGGTTAACTAAAAACTTGTTAAAGAAGAATACTTTTTGAACTTTAATGCTAAGAAGCAAATTCAGAAATTTAGAGACATGCTACCTTTTCTATAAAAGCAAGACGTATTCTTTATGGGGACACCATGTTTCTAAGTCATACAGACGCAGAAGAATTAAAAGGAAATGTATGTGACTGCTCTTCTCTGCTCATCAATGCAATCAGTGCTGGGAAAGTCACAGAAACTGTGGAGCTTCCAGACTCCTAATGTGATGTATTAATGAAAAGTGCCCCCTCTTTCAATTAGAGTGAATACTGAATCTCATCCCTTTTCTGCTTACAAAGCAGAAAAGCTGACCCAGAGGCAAGGAAGGGTCAATTTAATCCTGGCCCCCGGGACACAAGGAGCAGACATTCTGCTCTGTAACAGACATGGGAAAGAACAGTTCGATCCCTTCCAAATGTAATGTGATTCCAGCGTCTGGCCCTCGCACCCAAAACAAACCAAAAGGAAGCATTAGCATGACAATTAACACAACCTTTCCTCCAGGTGCTTTGAGGGCACAAGTCCCTTGAGATCCATTCTGGATCTAACGTTAACATGCTGTCACTGCTAAATACATCAATAAAAACAGGCTGCAGACACTGTATATCCTACATATCTTTCAGCCAGTGGTTGTCCTTTTACAAGCTTCACATTTATGGTTTTATAGCACTGTGTGCCAAGTGGTGAGAATGTAGTGTTGTAGAGAAATGTTGAGATCTCTTTAACATGATTCAATAAAGAGCAACTAAACTTATTGGCGGGTGGTGAGCTTCTGCCATAGTTAGCAAGTATGCACAGCATACTTTACGATTCTTGCACACACCTGTGTGCAGCCGCTGTACAGGGGCGTCCAGGACCTGTCATTGCTGCATCAGAGGACGCTAAATGTCCCAGTGACCCAAGAGGATTGCCATCTACTCAGAAGTCTGCTTCAAAACTGGCAGCAAGAAAGCTTTGATGGCGGACTTCTGAGAAAATGGTGATCCTTTTGGGCCACAGCAAGCCAGCTTGGTGGCGGACTTTTGAGAAGTTGGTGAACCTCTTGGGCAGCTTACTGGCCATTTCATAACCTTTTTGGAATATGATAGGCTGTTCTGGAGCAGTACATAAAATCTTATTTCAAACACTATGATAGGTAAACCCAAAGCAATATAAAAGAAGTCAAAAGACAAACGTAATTTTCATATCTATGGCCTCCTAAAACTGACCACAGGACAGAAAAATATTGTAATCAGACCAATTTGAAAACTATGACTATTTTTTGCAAGACAGCATCAGAGTTGCCTGTATGCATCCAAGGGCAATCAATGGCTGGAGCTGGATTTTTGATTTGACATATTTGCTGAAAAATCATTTGATTATGAAGAAATAAGGTTTCTGCATATTGAACAGTGTAGTAGTTGCCAAATGATTACAGCAGAATTGTGTTCAACCAATGATTAGTAACTTTAAAATATAGGATTCCACCTAACCATATCAAAAGAGTTGGACAGCACTATCTCTGCTGATATTGAAATGCTTTCACAAAGATGCCTATTTCTACTAACTGGTAGTAATGTAGGCAAGAGGTATGGGAAGGGGCGAAATAACAGGGCTCAGTGCGTCTTTGAAGTCCTCAGACATAAGTCATGGCAAGTGACCACTGCAGACAATGGAGACACTGGGAAATGCGCTTCTCACCATCTATCTGAGCTTTCTATAGATGACCCATGACCCCTGACACAAAGCCTCAATATGCGCCAGTCTCAGTTATGTCAAGAGCTCTTACTAAACTGGCCATCCAGGCTGATTCTTTGTCTTGGCAAAAAAAAAAGAAAACAACTTCTGTACTAAACAGAAAAACATATTCTACAGACAATGGATTTAAGGCATTCAGTATTTTTAGACTCTTCTTAAAAATGGCATAATTACTAATGGGATTACTTCCTCCACAACGGGTTATTTCTTGATGAAGGATGAGGGTGCATTTATGTAACTTTTCATCCAGAATAGCTGTTTTTAACACACTACAGCCTAAAATGACAAACTGAATGTCTACACCATTGAAATGGAAGCCATAGCAAGAGTGATGAGTCTCAATATGGTAAGGTGGGACCTAAATCTTGTCTGGTATACTAAACCGCATTTACTGCAAAATAGGCTGCTAATATGCTGCTGAATTTAAAGCACAATTGGCAGCCTCTCCCCTCTACATTTGTTTATTGTAGTAAGCAGGGGTGTCATAATGTCAGCACATCCGTCACCAATCCAAAAGCATTGTCAGCCATTGCCTCGAGCTGAGAACATTTTTATGATGGTTGAGATGTTGCGACAACTCTACAGGTCCTTCCATCTTTGCAATGCACCAATACTCAGTAACATTATTTAGAAGAAATGTGGATAGAGCATAATGCTTTTAGTTTGGTTTTCCATTTTTTTTATATCTTTCTCAAGTCATATCAAAATAAATTCTAGAGGTCTACAGTAAATACATGATAACAACATTATAAAACAAATGTTGCTTCCTTTCATTTTCCATCTATTCGACCTACCAATCCCATGAATTCTACTATTTCTCTAACCATACATGCTTATTCCTAACCCCGTTTTCCTTAACCGATTTTAATTGTTAACTCCCCTGTTTAACCCCTCATTAATTCCCCTTTACTTTATCTTGTCCTAGTGTACATCCATTATCAATCTTGTACATTATAAAAATAATGAAAATAACCAAAAACAGGGGAGGGAATATTTCTCTTCTCCCTAAACACATGTCTAACCAACTTAATAGTGTTAACATTAACTCCTTGTGAGAAATTTTTTAAAAAAAAATTTTTAAAAATCATTGTTTTTATCCCAGTGACAATGTGTATATAACCATATTATTTCTTTGTGACCTTAGTATATATACAGAGGGGAGAAAAAATCCTCAAACTTTCTTCTTTTATTATCTATATTTCACCAAATAGTCCTTCTTTATCTTTGCTTTAAAACCCGGAATTAGGATTTAATTAATCTATTCATGTTAACTTGTGTTTTATACACCCTAAAGTGACATTTGAGTTTAAATTAAAAAAAAAAAAAAAAAAAAACATTACATTACTATCTATCCAAGAAGGTTTCCATTTTAGCCCCAGCAATAAAAATTTCTATACTCCCCATTTTTATCTATAGGGTGGCTATCCTGTCTGGCAGTGACCCATAGAGTCCCAGTGTAGCCACCCCTATGTCCGTTCTCCTGGCTGGGATTACGATACTAAATGCTGGCCCTTCATACATTGACCCAAAGGATCAGCTCAATGCTCAGAATAGGGCACGGGTACACTCAAATTCCAAATCTCCCCCTGACATATTCCTAACTGTTAACAACACTGTTATTCGGCCCTCCCCTCAGGCACGTTGTCTTGGTGTCACCTTTGACTCGGCCCTCTCATTTACCCCCCAATATTAAGAACATTTTCAGGTCCTGTCACTTTCACCTACACAACATCTCCAAAATCCGCCTCTACCTGCCCCTGAGACCACCAAACTCCTTGTACATGCTCTTATCTCCCGTCTGGACTACTGTAACCTCCTCCTCTCTGGTAATCCACTAACCCGACTTTCTCCTCCACAATCTATTATGAATGCTGCAGCCAGACTCATCCATCCTTCCCTCCGCTCCTCTTCTGCTGCCTCTCTTTGTAGTTCTCTCCATTGGCTTCCATTTCACCTGAGAATCAAATTTAAGCTCCTGTGCTTTGCCTTCAAATCCCTCCACAGTTCTTGTCCCACTTACATTTCTGACTTGGTATAAAAAATACTCCCCCAGCCGCTCTCTCCGCTCCTCCAATGCCCTTATATTGACTTCCTCACTCATAACCTCATCACACACACGGTTACAAGACTTCTCTAGAGCTGCCCCGACTCTCTGGAATGGTCTTCCTCGTCCTATTCGGCTTGCTCCTACTTTCTGCTCATTTAAAAGAGCGCTCAAAACCCATTTTTTTAAACTTGCCTACCCGTCTTCTTCTGTCTTTTGAAAACACCACTACTTCCCAGCAATACATATCTCCCATCCTATTGTGTGTAAATTCCCCCACCTACTAGATGGTAAGCTCTTCGGGGCAGGGTCCTCTCCTCCTGTATCACTGTCTGTATTAGTCCGTCATTTGCAACCCCTATTTAATGTACAGCGCTGCGTAATATGTTGGCGCTATATAAATCCTGTTTGATGATAATAATAATAATAATAATAATAATAAAGGTGCAAGGCCTAATAGAACACCTTGGTCAATTATGGGTTTAGTTTAGTGCTTGCTTTTTTTGTGTGTCTTTGGTGGACTTGGATGCAAAAAGGAAAACAATTTAGAGGATTTTTAAATACTTTAGCCATCAACTATAAATCATTGCTTTTTTATGTTAAAAAATTATTATTTTATGACCACTTTTATTGTCCTCCTTATAGTCTGAAAACTATGTTCAACCACTGAAGCTGTAGAGTAGCAAGATTTGACCAAATATATGTATTGCCCCATTTCTAAATCATGGAGCCACCCCAATATGAGTCTCATTGATATCTTTATTATTATTATAAATAATATTAATAAACAGTATTTATATAGCAACAACATATTACACAGCACTGTACATTTATTATCTTACACGTTAGTCTTATTCACTGTGCAAAAACATTGGCAAACCAAAATTACATTTGGCGCCCACAGACGTCACAAATCAAATGGGTATAAGCTTATGACTGCATTTTACTGCTAAGTACTATAAATGTTGCCTACACACTGCTTGCAGTCAGGTAGATTTAAAGATTCCATACCTATTGATAAAGATATGCTACTTTTTTTTAATTTACAATCAGACTGTAACGTGCAGCCATTCTAAATGTTAACAGCAGTTATGGAATAGGTAGCAGGAATCCTGAGGAGTTATGGTAATTTAGTGAATGATGCCGTCCATGTTCACCTGTCCTCTATTAGGTATACACTAAGGAGGCTTGCTTTTTATTTTTACTGCAGACTCTCTGAGTCTGGCTTGACAATGTCACACTTACCCCTTCCTCACTAATGCGCAGGCGTCTCACCTGCACATGTGGGCAACAGCTTCTGAGCTAGTTCCTGTACACCTGTTGCTTTATTCAGTGTTTCCTCTGTCCAGCTCCTGTGTTAACCCCTTATTGGCCAGTCTGTTGTTTCCAGCATATTCCCTTGTGCTGTTCCAGTGTTCCTGTCTGTCTGTGGATATCCCTGTGTCACCTGTGTTCCTGTGTCTGTAGTGGCCCCTGTGTCACTGGTGTCTTTTTCTAGGACTTCTGGTATTTGACACCTGGCTTGTGACCTGACCTCTCCTGCTTGCTGCCTGCCCTGACCCCAGCCTTCTTTGACGATGCTTCTGCTTACTGATTGGGTACCGCGTATTTTTCTGCCCACCCCGGTGTGCCCAAGGACTGCAACCTGGCAGTAACCAGCAACACACCATCCTCACCACTAGAGGCTCTGGAGAAGACCTGGTAGCCGTTTAGACTTGGCCCTTTTTAGGGTTCACACCACTTTGCAAGCCGTAGCACCCCCTAGTGGCCCTGTCTTCCCTAGCCTGACAGACATTATGCTTCTATCATTGACGGACTCCTGGGTCCCCCACAGCTCTTACTGGTTAGCCTGCTATCACCACTGTGTCTTATAATGAGGTTGGGAAGAATCAAGGAAAGTTGTGGGGAACACAGTAGACAATCCCAGCTTTATTTTCTGTGATTGTCAATCTTTAGAGGAACAGCCCTTGATCTCTGTGTGGAAGCAGCTGTCTCTCTGCAGCTCTCCAATACACCCCCAGCTAAGTCAGGCATATAGCTCTGCAATCACAAATGTTCCTTGCTCCATGATGCTCAGAGAGCCCTAACTCCAACTCAGCATGTTGGATCTCTGCAGAGACCCCTGCATCCTTCAGCATGCTGACAAGCTACAAGTTTATACTCTTTGCTTTCAATCAAACTGTATGACTCTGAATATCCTTAGTTTTGATGCCTTTAGCTGGTTTACCTGAAGGTTTAGTTTGAGTAACCTCACTTGCGGCATACTGAAAAAAAATTCTAATAATATAGTGATGAGTTGCAAGCAGTTTTTCAGTAGCAGATAATTAATTATTACTATAGCTTTAGGCTAACTTGGTGCAAATTAGGGATTTTATGGTGCAGATGTGAAAACCAGACACATTCCAGTGACAAATTTGCAAGACATGAGACTATCCCTGGACATCAGGGAGCACTAAACTTTAAAATAGCCCTAAAAGCTGCTGTTGGGTAATGTGCAGTTTTGCAGTTTATTTTTTACTTTGAGAACAAGCCAGCATTGTTACTGAACCTTTGTGTTGCTGCTTCAAAAGCAAAAATACAACCAATAAAATCCAAGCAATATAGCAGCATCAAAGGTCCAGCTATGGTAAGAGTAGAATAAAATACCTGCAGTTTTGCAAGGAGGCGGTCTACAGACACAATTGTATAGACACAAGCTTGACACTAGCCGCTTAATTGCCTGAGCCTGGGAACAAAGGATCAAAAAGCATGTATACAAAAAGGAAATGAAGGCTGAGATTTCAGCACCTTGGTGTTGACAGCTTATCACATAACACTTTAAAAGTAAGTCCTTGGCTGGTACAGTCAATTACCAGGAGGTAGGAGGAGCACATTGAATAGGACACAAGGCCGAGGTGTCTACGAATGACAATGTTACTTCCCTATTTACGTCTATCAGGAATGTTACTTTTCCAGTGGGGGACAGATAGATGCAGTGACCTTCAGACAAGGAAACATCACACACAGAGGTAGAAGGCCCACTGACCAGAGTCAGGTGTATGCCACTTTTGGATGGGTCTAAAATTCATTTGAAGGCTCTTCTTTTAGCTTCACCACAATCTATCTCTAAATATAAGGTATGGAATACAATCTTGAGTTTATTCTGTAATAGCTGAGCTGTAACACTAATCTTTGCATTTGTTCCCTTTTTGTATTCTAGCAAAATGCATTAACCTGACAGCTCTTACAAATCAATGTTAATCTTGGAGCTCAACTAGTGCCTATTTTATTTTTGTTTTTGATGGAGCCGGTTCTTCAGTTCCAACCATGTTGACGCCAGGGCAAGAAATTATTAGTCTGATATTATCTGGATAGGAAGCCATGATGAGCAATATAAACCTGATAGATGGTCTGTTTATTCCCTTTCTTTTAGCTCCTGTCAAAGAGATACCATCACTTTTTCTCCTTTTGTAACACCACATGGACATGAAAAGTAATAAATGCCTGACAAAGGTTTACAAATTAAAAAAATATGTTTTATTTGGATATCTTTGGTTCTTTGGATGATATGCTTTACAAAATCTAAGGAGTCAAAAGCCTTTACCTACATGTATCAACAATACAGAGAGGTAGAGGACCATAAAGAAGATCTGTACTGTGCTTGGACACGATTTATTTTATAGCAGCTGCCTCAACAATTCTTTACATTCCTGCCCCCCATAAACTTGCCCAAGTTTAGGCATGCAGACCTCCATACCCACATTGCCCAGTCCTGATAAAAGGCAAAAAATACAGAATAGGTAATAGTTTTTTTGAGGCTGTAGGGGAAAAGCAGACACAGTAAAATAAATAAATGGACAATTAAAGCCCCCAAATCTGGTAATATTTGGGTATAGTAACAGGTTTTTCAGACACCAAGTACCTGGGATACATCAGGGACTAAGTGTATTTCAGCCAGTGTTTAGGGAGCTAGGCTGTGACAATCAAAGTATGTTCTGGCATGGTATAGTGTCTGCTCCCTCTTAACAGCCTTAGGGTATATGTAGATGGTTTTTAGGAAGTTGTCAGATGTCAGACTGGATGTCAGATTCTGTTCAGATGCTTTGCACTGTGCACAAAGCAGGACCTTTAAGCCAGGATTTTCACTAAATGCCTTATTATACGAACTGTCTTGTTCTGCCACATTCTAACAAGTTCTGCAGGGGCATTAACAAAAAGAACCTAGACAGATTTCACTGGCTGGAAGGGGTAGCAGTCTGCAAACCTATTATAGAAAGGAAATGGGATAATGTTACTGATAGCAAGCAACATTGTATATGGTTAGCTTTGTGCCTGGTTGGCTTTGTGCTACCTTTGATAGACTATCAGCTTAGGATAAAGTGTACATTGGCTATGCAAAAATACTGTCCAAAGCACCTCTGTTTATGGGTTTATTACCTTACAAGCAGATTGTGAATGTTTGGGTTTACTTTAATGATAACAGAAAATGTGCAATTTACAGAATACAATACTGCAATTATCTTAGCTGGGGGAAAGCTAAATATATTTTCTTGTGTGTGAAGCTGGGGAAATGGAACTAGTTCTTGGAGGGTATTGTATTCAGCACATCATTGCTACTCTTGGAACTGACAGTATATATATGATGCAATCTATAGTAATGTCTCCACCTTTTTGTAAACTTTTTGCAGGTTTATTGGTTTTGGATTTCATACTCATACTTTAGATGGTCAGTTGTACACGGGTATACTATAAGGTAATTCCCTAAACCCTCCCCATTGATTGACATATCTATAGTTTCCATATACATGCTCAAGTCACTGAATCCACTACATCAGACAGAGGAATGGGGTGTGAATATCAGCAGTAACAGGAAATGAAAAGCTCCCTGGATTGTTATGAGGTGATGAAGACATAACGTTTAGGCCTACCCGGTAAAATAATTACATATGACTATGTTTTGGACATTAGATTGTGACTTTGTAAAGCGCTACGTAATGAGCTACGTTTGAGCTGCCGGAGCACCAACAGGGCATATAGATGCTGACTAGAGATCCTTATTAATATGCGGGACATTGTGTAAACTTTTGTATGCAAAAAGTACTCTAATAGTAATTGAGAAAATTGAACTCTATAGCTGCATTTTCAAGTCAGTGCAATAAAAGCAAATGTAGCTCTAAAAGTCACATTTTCTACATCTCATTAGGCTTCTCCTGCACTGACAAGAGATGAGCCGCTGATGGTCCTTTGTAAACATAAGCCTTTGTCAGTACCCAAATACTCAGCCACTCTGCCTTTGTTGTCTGTGTTTTAATTCCTTAGCCTGTTTAATATTTATCCTATGGCTGGTTAAAGAAAAAGATTCTTCACACCAATAATCCCTAGCACTTTCCTAGGTTTTAGTTAGTTACAGATACACTGTGATATCATAGTAATTACAAAAATATAAGCCAAAATTAAGGCTAAATTATTCAGAAGAGATGGCTCCTATGTGTAAAATACACAGCACAATAGGTCTACATTCTTACATTTGTGGTGACTGTTCACTTATGTTTTCAATACAATTATGCAGGTCCAAAAATAATATTAATTATTATTATAAATAATAATTATTATAATTATTATTATAAATAATTAATATTATAAATAGTAATAATAAAGAGGTTTTTTATAGCCCCAACATATTATGCAGGGCTATATAGATATATATATAACATTTCTTAGCTCTCCAAGAATTGATACAGGTCTAGGAGAGCTGTGAAATGACTTCAACATAAAAAGAACAAGCCCAGCTAAATATGATTATCTTCTATTAGATCTCTTAGGCTATGTACACACGTGCAATAATTGGTGTTGGAGAGTATCTTTCACGATCCTTTCCAATGACAATCGACTGCACGATGCATGAACGAGCTCTGTACATACAGCACGGTTCTGCTCTATGGAGAGGGGAGGGGGAGAATGATGGAGCTGCACCCCACTTCACTCTCCCCCCCTTCACTTGTATTACAATCGTTCGTTGTCCATTGTCCGTGGATCAGCCAGGACGGTCGTTCAGATGATGGACGACGAGCACTGTATACACACAAGATTTTCGTCCAATATTAGCCCTAAACCGATTATCAGGTGAGAACCATTGCACGTGTGTACCTAGCTTTAGATTGTAAGCTCTTCTGGGCAGGGTCCTCTCCTCTTGTGTCACTGTCTGTATCTGTCTGTCATTTGGAAACCCCTACTTAATGTACAGCGCTGTGTAATATGTTGGCGCTATATAAATCCTGTTTAATCACAATAATAATATTGAATCTAAGATAAATCATTTGAAAATAATCAAAGCAACTGCAACCATAAAGAGTGTCTGGAAACTGCAGTAATATTTAAGAAAGGAGAGGAATTAGGCTGGCATTCAAGGGACAATTGTATCCACACAGACATTATTACCCACTGTATGTTGTAAAATAATCTAAACTGTAAAGTTGACTTGTAATATAGTAGGGAAGACTTCCGGTGTGTCAGTCTATTGATGGCTACCAGAATGAATGGTGAAATCTCCAGACAGCCTGTCATTAGGGTTATAAACCAACTTTCACATTCCACTACCTAAAAAACCAAAGTCCCTGAGCACAGAAGACATAAAACACTCAAAGTCTATAGATAAACTGCAGCTGGTTTTCTTAACCTTATGTAATGCTGGTGACATAAAGTAGCAACATTAGAGCTAAAAGAAGTGTCTAATAGTGTCTGATCCCACACATAATGACACGTTTCCTCATGTGTGCTCTCTAATTATAATTATCAATATAATATATATACCACTTTCATTTACCAATCTGATATATAAATATAGAGAATAAAATAAAAAAACATTGACTGACATCAGTAGAAAAAGATAACTTTTATAATGCATTTTGCCTGCTTCAATAAATTTACTTTGCT
>NC_092861.1:20864410-20931542 GCF_032062135.1 Pyxicephalus adspersus
TTTTTGCCTTCCTCTGGACCAACTATGTCTTATAGGGTTTTATATCTGGGATATGCTTATTTGCCTAGTGGTTGAACCTGATGGACTTTTTTCAACCTAACCTATTTATATAATTTTTGGTATGATCATGTTATATTGTGAACATATGTACATTTGTTTGTTATACACCCTGTAGTACAGTGCTGTGATTAAACACAATTGTTTTAAAATCACATCACATACATAACACATTGAACAAAAAAAATAATAGAGCATTTACCAAAACAAAACAAAAGTATATAGGCAAAACGATTGATAAGAATTTGGAGTGTGAAGATTGTGACAAGTTGTCACAACATTGACATGCAGCCCCCTTCCAAAAAAAAAAAAAAAGTTTGTTAAAGTTCTGATTGGCCAGCCAGCAGACTCCTGTTGTAGGTCTTAACTAGTTTTATATTCTCCCTAATACTTTGTAAATGAAGACCGGTGATAATTACCTTATATGAAATATACAATGTAACTCTTTCAGCCCCTGCAGGCTGCTGCCAGCAGATCTATTGCACACTGCTGAGACTTTTCTGTCATTTGGACATAACACACCTGATAGCTGTCCTAGAAGAGAATGTTCATTTATTGAGTGCACTCACCTCTGGGGTTTCCAAGCTAGTCTGGCACCTTAGTAGAAAGACAAGGTGTACAGGAGCAGACACACAGCAAAGTTTACAGCCAGAGAGCCACTGGATGGCTCATAGATTCTGCAGCCTCCTGTTGCTGCTGCTCCCTTCCCCCTGCCTTCTTGCTCCCCCACCTCCTCTAGAACTAGCTGTTCTTGTTTGCTGGGAAGATGCAGGACTTCTCAGGAGGGGGGAGTGGAGAAGGAGGGGGTGGGGGTTGCTGGACATTTGGGAGAAAGGTGCAGAGAGTAATGAAGGAGGGTTGAGGCTGGGTTGCCCCCAGGGGCAGGCTGAGACCTTACAGCCAGGGGTCAGGGAGGCAGTGACAGATCCTGGCTAGTCCCATCACACACTGACAATAGCTCATAGACCAGAAATGTGCACTAACAGATATTCCCACCATTAGGGCAGCAGAGGAATGAAAAGAGCTGACAAGAGGATGTCAGGGAAATAAAGAGGGGCAATATAGACTGACCACCTGGCCCCACATTACCAGGGATATGAGGCTGACCATAGGCGCGCAGATGTTTTTAGACAGGTATTGGGACATCTGCCCCTTTTTGCAGTCACATAGATATAACATCATAGTCTGCTGTAACATTTTTCAGAATTGTTTATTTTTTTAATGATGGTGTGATGGTTGAAAGATAAAGACCATTTACGGGCTTCTTCATTGAGCAATGTATGGCCACCATAAGGTCAGCACCTGGTACACTAAAAGTTACAGACAGAATATCAGAAAGGGAGCACTTTCACATGGCATGGATGGCATTACTGGGAATTATTCTTTAATGGCAGCATGGTGGCTGGCACTCTCACCTTTGCAGCGCTAGGTCCCGGGTTAGAATCCCGGCCAGGACACCATCTGCAAGAAGTTTGTAGGTTCTAACTTTATTTGCGTGGGTTTCCTCCAGGTACTCTGGTTTTGCCCCACATCCCAAAAACATGCAGTTAGGTTAATTGGCTTCCCCCCAAATTGTCCTTATACTGTGTTAATATATATATATAACCATAGTGGGGACATTAGATTGTGAACTTCTTTGAGGGACAGCTAGTGACTCTGTTATATAATAATATATATTATAATATAATAGTGATGGACTCTGCGTGGGTTTCTTCTGGGTACGCTGGTTTCTTCCCAAATCCCAAAAAACATGCAGCTCGGTTAATCAGCTTTCCTTAAAAAATTGTCCTTAGGTTGTGTTAATGACATTTGACTATGGTAGGGACATTAGATTGTGAGCCCCTTTGAGGGACAGCTAGTTACATGACAATGGACTCTGTAAAGCACTGCATAATATGTCAGCACTAGATAAATATTCGTTAATAATAATACAAAGTTTCAAAATGTGTTAAACCTTATTAAGGCTTTGGAAATGTTAATAAAATCTACTACAAGCCAAAATACCTGTGTAAAAAGCGTAGGCTTGAAAATGGCATTCTCCAGGCCTCACGAATCTTCACTCCAAGCTGTTGCACGGAATTTTGGAACTGCAGAGACAAAATGAAGGCATTTATTTAAAAAAATCAAATTTTTTAGTAAAATATATTTGTATGTTAAGTGTTTCTAAATAAACTCATTTGGAATTTCACTACAAATTTCTTCTGCACATGTTGCTATTTTGCTGCACTTCTTTTGTAATATAACTTAATTATTATTTAGTAGAAGCAAAAGAAATGATAGCATTGCTTTCTAATCCATACAGGACTTTAAAAACCAATAAAACTACTTTGGCTCAATAATATTAGGCGCAGTATCTCACTGTTTAAACTCTTTAAATATGTACAACTGTACTCTGTTTTTGATCTGATACCTTTACCCATCATTATCCACTTGTATTTGCGTCATCAGCTTCCAAATCATTCTCCCTTAGTCCTTGCATCTTTAGTTTTCATACCATTGTCTGTCCTTCCATCCTTAGTCTCCTTATCATTATCCCCTTCTACGTGTACCCTTTGTGTAATCCTTGCATCGCCATCTAATACTATTCTCTCCTAGTCCCTACATCCTCAGATTCTTCATTATTTTCCTCTTCCGCTCTATCTGCATTCTCAAATTTTATACAGTTTTCCCCTAATTGCATGGGCAGAATAGTTGGCTCAGTGGTTAGCACTCTGGCCTTTGCAGAACTAGGTCCCAGGTTCCTATCTCGGTCTTGACACTATCTGCATGGAGTTTACAGGTGGGTTTCCTCCCACAATTCAAAAACATACAGTTAGGTTAATTTCCTCTAAAAGTTGACCTTAGACTTTTAATGACATATGACTATGGTAGGGACATTAGATTGTGAGCCCATATGAGGGACAGCTAGTGACATGACTATGACTTTTGTACAGCGCTGTGTAATATGTCAGCGTTATATAAATGCTGTGTAAAAATAATCATTATATCTCCAACTTCCATACCATTTTTCACTGGTTCTTACATACTCAGATTCAATACTTTTGTCTTCTACTCCTTACATCAATAGCTTCCATGTCTTCCGCCCGCCCCAGTAATTGTTAAACCTTAAGACAGAAATGAATAAAAAACTAGCCTAACTTAGTTATATTTCAATGTATAACATCTTTAAAGTGTTCATTTTCAAATCTATTGAAAGGCAAATCTATTTGTAAATTCAACAACTCAATCAATTTCTCAATAACTAAAACTGTAACCAAACAGAAATCAGGTCTAAGAAAAAAATGATCAAATTGAAAATGGATCAAATAAAGTTGATTTATGACTAGTTTAAGGCAGCGTACACACGCTTAAATATATTGTAGTTGGAAATGATCTTTCTTTATTATTTCCTGCGACAAACAATTGAAAATGAACAAACAAGTATTGTACATGCAGTGCATTCTATTCTATGGCAAAGGGAAAGGGGAAAACGAACGAGCGGCACTCCGCTGTGCCCTCCTCCCTTCACTTTTTTTATGGTCGCTTGTTGTTGGATGACCACTGTACGCTGGACAGCTCATATCGGGCTAGAATCTGACATCATCTGACGTGTGTACATAGACTAAGAGTTTATCCCCACCAGATGTATTGTCTATTTTGCAGAATTTTCCAGCACAGAAAAATACACATTGCTTCTTGTGATTTTCAGTTGCTTGTGCAGTCTGTGGGCACAGTGATTTTCTGTTCAAACTTTGCTTGGTCCCAGCAAATAGCAGAAGTCAAAGACAGGGAGCAGCAGTAAAATCCAAACTTCAGAGAAAGGTGTTTTCGTCTACCTAGTGGGGGTCTGTCTGTCATTGAGATCTACATAGGGATGAGTCGGCACTGAGCAGTCTGTAACTGAGAGGTGACAGTTACTGAGGGCGTCTGTCACAGAAGTCTGCACTGGGGGTCTATTATTGACACTGTCACAACGGGATTCCAGCAAATGTGTACAGTACATACTGTGCTTAGACTGCATTTTGGAGCCATTACCTGTAGTTTTTTAATTAATTAAATTCAAAAAAAGTAATTTACTAAAAATGCACAGCAAGCTTTTATGCATGTAATGTGCAGTCAACAAGCTCTTTGACCATAATTTATTACTATGTAGTATTTGATTGTATTCAACTATTCCAGATAACTAAAAAATAAAACTTGTTTCTTTATGTTTTTAAATTCTCGGGAATAATTATCAGTTTCCTTTATGCTGTAGGGCTTCCTGTTCAGATCTGAATGCCCTAACACAGATGCATATCCATGGCTGAGTAGTCCATTTGCATCCTTGCTTCTTTCATTGGGAAAAGTTCAGCATCAGAACAGTGTGCCTGTACTGCTGTTGTCACCCTCGGATATCAGGCTGACAGGTGATGGCAGTCATATTATGGAGATATTATGGGGGCATAGGCTGTGATGAGCTGCATGTATTGCATGCTTCATATAAGATTTTTGTCTTTTCCGTTTTAAAATAAAATGACCTATGTGATAACTTTTTTTGTAGCCAGTACAGCTGTCTACCCTGTCAGCCACCTCATAGAACCTGAAGTTCTTAAAACTTGATGATACATACAAGCCTTACAGCTCATGTTCCAGCTGATATTATTATTATTACACTATATTTATATAGCGGCAACATTTAACGTAACACTGTACAAAATCCATAGTCATGTCACTAGCTGTCCCTTAAAGGGGCTTACAATCTAATGTCCCTACCATAGTCATATGTCATTACCACAGTCTATAGATAGTTTTGGGGAGAAGCCACTTAACCTAACTGCATGTTTTTGGATTGTGGGAGGAAACCGGAGTACCCAGAGGAAACCCTTGCAAACACTGGGGCAACCTGCAAACTCAATACAGGACTATAAATCCACAGGAAGCTGTACTTTGTGATTGGCTTTAGTAAGTAAAATAAAGAAAATGCAAATAGAAATTCAAGCTCACCAATAATATTATAAATTACTTACAATATATTATTTTTAAACTTGTCCTGTGGAAAAAATGGTGTCTACTACTTACTGCTTGCTTGGTTGACCCACTAGCTTTAATACGTACCCAAAAAAGCATGTCACAGTGAATGTCACACTATATTATGCCCAATCAGACCCACATGACAGTGACAATGTGACAGCGCCTGTGGATAGACCACCTACTCAGTCTAATATAAGTATACAAATCCCAGCTTGTTTAAGCTTCATTGTCAGCTGGTGTTGGAGCTTAGACAGGCGGATGACTTTTCTTTTTATATTTTCACCATTAAAAAAAAATTAAGTTTTTCAGCACATTCACCTAAACAGAGAGTTTTAATGATCACTTATGTTTATGTATATTATTTATATCATCATATAAAATCCATGTAGGCACAACAATGGTGACACCGTACAAATCCCAATAGAAGAGATGTCATCAATCACAGTCCTTCAAATTTCCTATTCTGCAGTTCCATGGCAAACGTATTTCAGGGGCGCAATCTCTTTGTGAAGGTAACAGACATAAAGAAGGTTATATATTGATGGGTGAATCTAGAACTAAGGTGGCACACTGATAATATATATCAAACACAAGATTATTCCTGTATAAAATAAACTAGAAGTTTATACAAAACTCCAACACATTTTTAGAGCTTAGCTGTATACCCTTCATGAGGAGTTAGGCTACGTACACATGTCAGATGATTCTCGTCTGATAATCATCTCAGGGCTGATATTGGATGAGAATCTGGCATGTGTACAGCGCTTGCCGTCTGTTGCTCCATCGTCTGTGATGGCTGATCTACGGACGACAAACAATCATCATGAAAGTGAAGGGGAGAGATTGCAATGGTGTGCCACTCCATCGTTTTCCCACTCCCCTCTCTATAGAGAAGAACAGCTCTGAAAGTACAGCACTCCTGCATGCATCGTGCAGTCTTTTGTCCTTGGAAAGGATTGTGAAAGATCCTTTTCGATGACAATTATTGCATGTGTGTACTCAGCCTTAAAGTGGAACTATATGCATTTTACTTTCCTCCATTGCCAGTGCTGACATAATAACCCAGTCCTTTTCTGGGGTACAGGTCTTAGTCATCTTGATTAGCCAGGCCAGAATGACATGACTCCAGGAAATGCGAATTGGAGTTCATTCATTCTCATCAGCCAGCTATGCTGGGATCCTACACTGAGCTACGCTTGTGGGGTTTAATGAACATTCAAGAAAAGATTGCTCACAGGCCGAAAAGTTTGTTCTATTGCTGAAGGGATATACCATGTCCTTTCTGATATAGGCTGACAACTTGCATTTATTATTTATTTATTTATTAATTAGGTTTAGTTCCATTTTAAAAGGTAGGGCATGATGTATGCAGATGTTTAAATCATTTGTTTGGTGTTAGTTGCTGTTGCATAGATTTGCATCATGTTGGTTGTCAATTGTTTATTGCTGTCTGATTGTGCAAGCTCCCTGAAAAATGGATCCTAATTACTCCTCCACATCAACTAAAACATCTGTAAATAAAAAATATTGCTAACCATACAGAAAAAATACTTGCAAATTACCTGCTAAACAAATGTTCTAAAGAATACAACAAACCCTTCAAAATAATAATAATGCCAACATTCATGTATAGTGATTGGACTCAAAGCATAGGGAGAACATACAGACTCCATACAGAAAGTGTCCTAGCTAGGAATCTTGGACCTTAGCACTACAAGGCAGAAATGCTAACCACTTAGACAACACAGATGTCCTCTGTCTTGGATATGTTTCCATTAGCAAATTATAAAGGAGATTGTAAATTTGTGCACCAAAATTGAATTGATTTTACTGGTAATAAGCCTGCAAATGATTGTTACCTAGTTAGTGTTTGCACATGTGAGAGGGCAACACGCGCACGTGGTAAACTGGTATCGATGGACACAGATTAGATTTGCACTGAGAAGGTAAGGTTTAGATGCCTTTTCTAGAGAGAGGAAACCCCTCCTGTTGACTATTGTGACTGAAACAAACATTTTAGGAGTACAAAAATCCAACAACAATATAATACAATCTACACACAACAAAACAAAAAACATAACAACAAAAAAAAACTTACATGAGGTTTCAACATTTTTCTGCGCTTTCTAAAATTATAAAGAAACGTTTTGATTAACAGAAAATCACTGGGTGGATTGATGAACGCCATCAAGGGGATGTTGTAGACATGTCAAATTTTCATTCATATCGGGTGAAAATCTGACATGTACAGCAGCCCTACAACATCGCTCATTAATCCACCTTGGTGGTGTGTATGGAGCTTTATACAGAATAAATTGTACTTCAATGTGGCAGACCCTGATTCAGAAGATCCTAACTAAATGTTACCCTACAAAGCTCCCTTCAAGCCTTCCCCATACATCTGCTCACTAATTTGCAGATATCACCCCATCCACAACCTCTGCAACCTTCTGTCCTCCATTAGAGTCACCTTCTTCACAATCGCGTATACAGGACTTCTCATTCCCCCTCCTTTGGAATTCCCTTTCAAAACAAATTTGTCAATTTCCAAATTGAAAACTTTAGGCCACCCTACTCACCTTTTTAAGACCAGCGTACAATCTAACCCAGGTCATTCCCTTTAGCCACTGACTAGCTCTGCTTCTTGCAAAACCTGGCTTAGATACTCACAACTTCCAGATATATAGCTTGTTGAACGATTACCTTACCTCTTCCACTCCATTCCTTAAAACTGTACACTGGCAAGGGAACAGTTGTCTTCCTATTGTTTGCTGTATATTTTGTTACTCCTAGATTGTAAGCTCTTCTGGACAGGGTCCTCTCCTCCTCCTGTGTCACTGTCCGTATCTGTCGGTCATTTGAAACCCCTATTTAATGTACAGCGCTGCATAATATGTTGGCACTATATAAATACTGTTTATTATTGTCTGTGTTGCTCACCTACTGTGGTACTTATGTTGTTAACAAGCTTTGTACTATGTTTTTTTTTTTCTTTTACTTTTTACAGCACCACAGAAGGCGATGGAAGTGGAAGGAAACCAAAATGCCTGAAGGAAGCCCTTACAAACAAGGATAGGATATAAAATACATGCAGAAAAATGTCCTGGCTGGTATTCAGACCTGGGACCCTAGTGCTGCAAAAGCATGAGTGCTAGCCTCTGAGACAACCGTGCCTTCTCTGTACCTGCAGTTTCCATGATAGAGGCCTACACAAGACTTCAGTGACAGCACACGTTCTCTCCAGCCACCTTTGCCAGCTTTCCCTTCAGATCTAGCTAAAACAGAATTTTTTTTCCTTATTGAATATAAACAGCTCCAGCTCTCTAACTCCCTACCTGATACAGAAAAGCATTCGGGCATATTGCAGGGACAATGGACCATAAACATGTCCCCCCACCATGGATGGATTTCCCAGCTTATTACCTGTTTGTATAACATTTGCCTTTTCAAGACTAATAACCAACTGAAATCGTGCAGATGGTATGTTTACAAAAATAGTGCTGTGAGGAAGAGCCAAGGAGCTTCGATAAGGAATCATTCCCCATTTAAACATTTATATATCAAAGATGATGCTTTCTGTCAACAATGGCAGCACTGAGAATGTTCTGCACACTGTGTACAGCCCACTTCTGTACTCTACCTGCTGTTCTTTCTCTTGATTTGTACTGGACATTGTTAATGTTCCTGCAAAGTTTGTGTATTGTGTATTGTGTATTACTGGTGGAATACTTTAGTGCAAGGGTGTCCAAACTTTTTGCAAAGAGGGCAAAATTTGCTGAGGTGAAAATGTGTGGGGGGCGACTATTCAGCATGTACTCAGGGTTAGTGTAGGCATGGTCTGCGCAGGTCCCGCACAGCACACGCCCACCAGGGTGCCGTGGGGGATTCCCTGTGCATTGAGTTCGGTGTCAGTGCGGGCACCGTGCTGGGCACATTCTTGGAATCAGAGTGGGCATGGTCTGTGCGGGTCCCACACAGCACACGCCTACTATAATGACATCTTGCTGATTATGCCCGCCGAGTAGAAGGCCAATAATTGCAAGGCGATTGATCAACTCTAATGAAATATAAAATAGCTTTTATGTACACGTGTATTTATTACTGTGGTCAACAGTGCTGGCAGGCTGCATATTATTGATTTTATCAATAAATCTGTGGAAATCTGAACATGGGCCGCAATTGGCACCCCGTACTTTGGACATGCCCTGTTTAGTGTTTAGTTACAGATCACATACTTTATTGCAGTACAAACAGAACCCAAGTGCTGATGGTACTCCAGCAAGAATGACCATTTTCTGTACACTTAAGCTACATACACATGTCAGATGACCTAGTCTGATAATCACCTCAGGGCTGATACCAGACGACAAAGAACCTTTCCAGCGACAATTATTGCACGTGTGTACCCAGCCTAAGTCATTGGCTCTAGGTATTTTGTGTCTTTTCGCCTCAATACCACCAGCCTCAGTCTGCCTTTTATGACACCTATTCTTGTTCATGTGATGCTAGGTTAGGTAACCTGCTGAGCTTGGAGGGTGCAATAAAAAGCAATTGGCCTATTGTGTGTTAATTCTCCCACCTCTTAGATTGTAAGCTCTTTGGGGCAGGGTCCTCTCCTCCTGTGTCACTGTCTGTATTTGTCTGTCATTTGCAAGCCCTATTTAATGTACAGGGCTGCGTAATATGTTGGCGCTATATAATTCCTGTTTATTAATAATAATATTAATAATATGTATCTGTTAAGATAAATCCCTTTCTCACAAATCTTCCTTCCATTCTTTTCCCTATTCTCTACCTTATTTCTTCTTGATATTTCCTTCCGCCTTACTTTGTCCCATCCTTCAGCCCCCTTTACATTCTTTCATTCTTAGTTTTGCAGCCTCACTCCAGTTTTATTTTCCGACCAATTTCATCCATTCTGCCTACTTTTTGTATATTATTCTTTTATCCCTTTGCTGTTGATTCTCAGCCTCCCTCTAAATCACATAGAATTGATTGTCCATTACTATGCAATAGCTAAACATATTCTTCTTCTTTTATGGGAGCATCTACATCTCGGCCTACGCCTGCAAACATACAACATTATCTGAAAAGTCTTTTAGAAAGTCAACAATATCAAAACAAATAGAATATAGTTCATCTGCTGTTTGGGGCCCAATAATCGTTGCCCCCCAATTTAGTACATGTAAACATTGCAAAACAGATCCTTACAATTCTTTCAGTGCACATAATGTGGTGAAACAAGCTCTTCTAGTCATGATCCCTCCACATGTTGGCTTGGTATCCCACCCTGTGACTCCAGCCTAGGTAATGAGGTTTTGGTCAGCACACGTGGATAAAATCCCAGCAGATTCAGTGACCTTTGGTGTTGATTCTAAAGTATGGATTTCTTAAATCTGCTTTAAAGCTTAACTTTGGGTTACTTTGCACTTTTTAAATGGTCTTCCCGGCCTTGGACTTTTACTCATCAGATACAATCCGATTTAAAGTGGACCTAAACAACCCTTTTATATAAGTAACCTTTTTATATAAGTAAAAAACTGATTTTTTTAAAGAAAAAAAGGGTGCAGCACTTCCCCTTTCTGTCTTGATTGCTTCGAGCCTCCCGGCATACGTATGTCACCAGCTCTTGGCTGCTCCTTTCTCTTCATTTGGACTGGTCATTGTTAATGTTACAGCAAGGGGCATTTTCTTCACTGAGGGGAAAGAAATGCCGATCTCACGCATATACAGTGAGATAGGATTCTTCTTTTTCCCTTTGCAGCGGGCTACGTCACCTTATCTTGCACCTGCCCAGGGCAAGATTGGGTGATGTAGCAAGAAGATCGAAGACGGTGGCGAGGGTTCCTCTGCGCTGAGATGAAGAAGATTTCCAGGAAGGCGCGGGACCAGATCAAGGAAAGGTCCAGTGCTATCGAGGGATATGTGGGATTAAAGGTAAATGTGATTTTTTTTTTCACTTTATTTTTCTGCTTTAACTTTGTAAAAGGCTGCGTAATATGTCTGCGCTGTAGAAATACAAGTAATTAATAAGAACTTCACATCTCGACCAAGGACAAGTGTATGCAATCTGATATTAGGTAAGGTCAGCTTGTGCTTCGCTTTTAATCCCTAACACATGCCATTGTGTATGTATAGCAATTATTTCTCAAACCTTTGTGTACATTCAGCTCTTGCACTGGTAACCTCCCATCACTCAGCCTTCTGCCAGATTCTGACCATCGGTTTTGCTGTCTCCAGGTCTTTGCTCGGCTTTTCATTGGAATGTTTTTCCTCATCTTAGCTTAAAGTCACACAACCTACACAGGTTTATCAGAGGTCATCAATGCAAAAAACAACAATAACAAAACACCAGTAATAAACTACTGACAACACAGATAAACATTCGGCACACTTCCGCTGCATATGAACAAAGAGGCCACAAATACTTTTTTACAGGCTAACAGAACATTTTTTATAATGGGCTTCCAAAACCTTCATCCCCTATACAAGCCATATTTAAAGCATTTTTTATTATACAGTATTTAAATAGCGCCTACATATTATGCATCGGTGTACAAAGTGCATAGTCATGTCACTAATTGTCCCTCAAATCATTACAAACAAAATGTAAGGGTAATATAAATAAAATGTATGTAAAGGCAAAAACATTTTTAGTTCTGGATAAAGATTAGACTCGCTGCCAAGCTTTTACTGTGTCTTAGCTTGGGAGATTCACTCTATTTACTTGCCCTGGTGACCAATGTCAGTAAGGCAATTTATGTCCCTGGAAACGATCTTTTATAATTGTTTCCAGAGACAAAGAGTGACAGATGAATGAGTGCTGTACACACAGCGCTGTAGTGTTCTATGGAGAGAGGAAACGGAAGAAGGAGCGAGTGGTACCCCACTATGCTCTCCTCACTTTACTTGTATAGGGGTCGTTCCCCGTTGGTCATTTATAGATCCGTCCTCACGGATCCGTGAACGACATTGGGCAACCACTGTACACATGTAAGATTCTTGCACAAGACGAACGCCAGCGTTCATATTGGGCGAGAACCATCTGGCGTATGTACATTGCCTAAGACAGAAGAGGACTGATTTATTATGGCTCTCCTAGACTGGAGAAGGTAGACTGTTGTGGGAGAACCTGGGTGATCCAGCAAACCTAGAATGGAACATGACCCAGGAATGGAAACATTTGCCAGCCTTTATCAAACGATTTGTAGGAAAACCTTTCAAGGTTTGCTGGATCATCCAGGTTCTTCCACAATAGTCTATCTTCCCCATTCATGGGGAAAGTTATTACATTAGGCTCATAGTGAGGGGAAATCCAACTCCTTGAGCATCGAAGCAATAAGTTAGGCGAAATTTCACCGATGGGAACACCTATTCTGGAGGCAACTCCCTGAAATTATACCTTTGTTGAGTTTTTTTTTTAGGACAAGTATTAAGATAAATCTCCTTAGCTGTGTGCTAGGTATTGTGACTTTTGTGACTCCTGAAAAACCAAATCATCTCCAAATATGATTGTTTTAAAGTGTCAATAATAATTTAAAAAAATAAGCATTTTTATAACAATTATTAGTTGATTTTTCATCAGTTAAATTTGTATAGGCGGAAATATTTTTGATCATTTTTGTTTGTATTGTATTGTTGTGTTGCCCTAATCTATTTTTATTTTCTTCTTTGTTCTATAAGATGCAGAAAAAATAATTAGGAGTTCTTTAAAAAAAACATGACTTTATTTATAATTGTCATCCAGAAAAAATGTAAACTAAACTAAGAACACAAAGGAACAATTTCCAAATAAAATGCTAATGTCTTTGTGGTCAGGGTCTTGCAGTATTTTGGGGATCTGAAGTGTGTTCTCTATCAATTATATTTGTATTATTCTGCCCTCTACTGGACAAAATGCAAACTGACAATGTCACTTGGGATGCAGATACATGGAATTTTAGATGCTAAAATCTAATCCTAATTCCTGAAAGATGGCAATAGTAAGTAGTCATTAAATATGTGCAATGTGAGAGCTAAATTTTACGGGCAGCAGCTGCAGAAAGTAAAGGCTGATGATTATTATAGACTTTCTTACCAAATTACTGAATACTCCTAATGGAACAAAGACCTTGTTTATATCCTGATACAAACTCTAATCCTTCACCACTGCATCAAAAGCAGTTAAAACGTCAGCTAAGCTTAAATGTGAGGCCCCTTTTACACTAACTCACCAGTAATGGGTGGAAAATTGCAATACTACTTTGTATTGTATTGCAGTGATATTCGTGTTAAATGGCATCCCAACACACAGGTCTAGTAAATGCCAACAGACTTGCATTGCTTTAAAAAAAAGCTACATATCTAAATCTTAGTTTATTTCCTACTGCGCATAAGTAGACCGTTTAAAATGAACTGGCTCCCCTAAATCACACATTGTAATTACAAGAATGTGGGAGCAGAAACTCACTTCAACAGAACAACTGTGGAGGGATTCCTATGGTTTTGGGGGGGGGGAGCAGTATTCTTTGGGTCCCTTGTGCCTTTTGCAAGAAGTTTTATTGGTGACCATCTAATATATTATTTATTTTGGGGAAAAAAATGCTTAATCATTATTAATGTGTTGTGGTAAATTTGTGGGTTGAAGTGTTGGGTGTCTAGTTAGGTTTTAAAGAGACTTTTTTTTTAATTATTATAATTAAACTGTATTTATATAGTGTCAACATATTATGCAGATCGGATCCTACATTGGGTACATTAGATAGAGGTTACAAATGACAGATACAGACAGTGACACAGGAGGAGGGGAGGACCCTGCCCCATAGAGCTTACAATCTAAGAGGAGGGGAAAGTAACACACAATAGGAGGGGAGATATAGAGTGGTGGGTAAGTAATGCAGGTTTAAAAGACAGAAGAAGTTGGGTAGGTGAATTTGATAAGATTCACCTGAGTTCTTTTAAATGTGCAGAAAGCAGGAGTAAGCCGAATTTTAGTGCTTTGGTTAAAGAGCACCTGTCTATGTAGCCTTTGAGAATGCCATGAATGTCTTCTGAGCCACTAATCTGGAACAAATATTGGCCCTGATTTATTAAAGCTCTCCAAGGCTGGAGAATATACACTTTTGTCAGTGAACCTGTGTGATCCAACAAACCTGGAATGGATCTGTTCCAGGATTAAAAACATTTGCTAACAAAAAGCAAATAACTTTAAGAAATCCATTTCAGGTTTGCTGGATTGCCCAGCTTCACCGATGAAAGTATATCCTGCCCATCTTTGCAGAGCTTCAACAAATCAGGCCCATAGAGAGAAGGGTGTCTGACTTTTACTTACACCATGCCTATTTTGGGCCTGTGAATAAAACAAAATCTGACACAGCCAGACACATAGCATTTTTAGAAGGAAGCCAGTATTGCCAGCACTATATTTTCTTACAAGGAGGCATATGTATAAATTAGTGAATGTGACTTTCAACAATTGGTATTTAAAACACATGCACCAGGATGATTCACCTGCAGTTACAATTTGGTGAATGGTAGAATAATCTGGGTCACATATTTAGGTGATTCATTCGTCCAAGGGATGTTTTATTAGGAGACATAACTACAGCTGCAATATTCACACTAGTTCTGTATTCCCAGTCCAAGGAATAAACATACTATAGTATTACCCTCTGTATTATAGTATTACCCTCTGTATTATAGTATTACCCTCTGTATGAATTTCCTTGCTTGGATGGCTGACTGGTTATTGTTGACCTCCTCTCCCTAAAATGCTTATTGCCTGACTGTCATGTTGATCTATGGTCCTGGAATTTATATAGAGAAAGAACTTTTGATTCGGAGATGTGAAGCAGCCAATCATGCCTGGAGTACAGCGAGTAGAGCAATGGGTGGCATTTCATCAATGGCCATAGGACCCCTACAAGGGCTGCATTGACAAGCTTTCCCTATAGAAGTGTGATTTGTCTGCCTGCATCAGATCTCCAGTGAGGACTGGTAAGTTATGAATAGAGTGTAGAAGAGTGAAAGTATTGTATGTAATGGATTTTTTTCAGTCTGTGACCCCCATTAAGGAGATTTCACCTAATTTCCTCTCCCCTATTATTATTATCTATCATGGTCTGGAACTAAAAAATAAAAGCAGGTAGGATTTGTATCGCAGAACGAAACAATGACCTTAACAATAAAACATATTTACTTGCCTGTTTGCAATCTTTTTCATCAACTACACTAAGGTGTGCATGTGCAGCTCAATAAGGGATGATGGGATTTGCCGGGTATCCAGGTTGTCCCAGGGGGTGCGCGGGAGTTTCATCATTCTGACCAATCAGGGTGGCTGAAGATCCGACACCTGAAAGAAGACAGGGTAAGGATGGTGGTGCTGGCCACAGAGAGTAGACAGGTGAGTGTGAATAAAGTGTATAAATAAATATAATATAAACTTATCTAAAATGTAATTGCACCCACTTATGACCCCAAGGAAATGGATGACATACAAATTTGAAAAAGTGTGCCGTACTGATGAAATATTTTTATTTTGTTTTTAAACATATTTATACAGAAAATACTATAAAGCAATTAATCTGGCATTCTCTTAAAGTGTACCTAAACTCAATACTTTCACTTTATGTAAACAACCCTTAAATGTAAAGGAAAAATGTTAATTATTTTTTAAGTGCAACACACATTTTCACTTTACATAAAAGAGTAGACAACCCTTATATTTAAAGGAAAAATGTAAATTATTTTTTTAAAGTGCAGCACCTCCTCTTTCAGTCTTGATCGCCTAGGTGAATGGGAGCGCAGAGCCTCCCGGGATACCTACGTCATGCTACCCAGGAGGCTCTGGACATGCGCAGAAGGGGCATTTTTTCTAACAAGGGAAAAAGATGTCGATCTCAGGCATGCGCAGTGAGATCATCTTTGTCTTTTTTTCTTATTCACATCGGTTACGTCTCCCGATCTCGCACCTGCGCAAAGTGAGATCAGGTGATGTGCCAAGAAGACTGGAAGAGAAGAGGGAAGATGGCGGTGGAATGTTTAAAGCGGAACTGAAAACCCAAAAAAATCACACTTACCTTTAACCCCGCAGATCCCTCAATGGCACTTCCTCAGCGCCGAGGTAAGGAGGAATTCTAGGGTGACGTGGGAGCGGATCGCGGGAAGGACCAGTGCCATCGAGGATTAAATCTGCGGATTAAAGGTAAGTGTGATTTTTGTTTCGTTTTCAGTTTCGTTCCACTTTAAACATTCTCTGGTGGAGAATCTTCCACGTCCATGTGTTTCAATGATAATTGATTCTCCAACAGGGAAGATTTGAGAGAATGTCAGATTCCCTGCTAGAGCCCCAAATCTTCATAGGTTATTTATACGTCAACAAATAATAATAAAATGTCTATATTGTATTCATTTTCATAATTTAAATGAATGGAAAATGCTGATTAGGAAGTAATTACATTTATCATACCCTGGTCTGCTATTGAGGTGTGTGGGCCTGATTTTATGAAAGCTCTCCAAGGTTGAAGAGGATACACTTTCATCAGTGAACCTGGGCGATCCAGAAAACCTGAAATGATCTGGTCAAGGATTGAAAACATTAGCTGGAAATTACTTTGAAGAAATCCATTCCAGGTTTCCTGGATCACCCAGCTTCACTGATGAAAGTGTATCTTCTCCAGCCTTTAATAAATCAGACCCAATGTATTCTGACCACCAATGCCACCAGAAATAAAAGTGAGGGAACTATACATTAGGCCTTTATTTATAAAACAGGGAATCTGACATTCCCTCAAACATTCCCTGGTGGGAATCAGTTACTGCCATTGAAACACATGGACCTGGAAGATGAATGTTTGAGGGAATGTCAGATTCCCTGTTGTATAAATAGAGCACTTTAAGTTGCCAGAACAAAAAAATAAGGGATTTCTTGCAAGGGGGACATTTGTTACCGTAACAACAAGGAAATGATATCACTCATTGGAAAGATTTCCTCTCACTTTCTTTGAGCCTACCAGAAAGGAAATGAAGAAAAATCTCCCTGACCGGATGTCTCTAGTCTGTTGCTGCATGGAAAGTACCAGGGGTCCTTTTATGTGCCCAACAATGAGTAGAAAAGGCCACCTGATACATTATAGTATATCTAAAAGGTAATTTTTTTTACAGGTTCACTACAATCAATGTTTAAGCAATATCATTAGCAAAAAGTTTTCTGTGCAGGAATTCTAACCCTGTGACCAGTTCTAGGAGACACAAACAGTCTCAAATTGATCTCCACAAACATGGCTCCTTCTCTAGGGACATTATGTGGGTTAAGGTGAGCCACCTAGTGACCAGAGGAGTGTGTCTTCCAACCAATCAACGGCTGCCAATCTCCAAACTAAACACTAGGGGGAAGGACGTCGGCGGGAATCCTTGCAGCGAATTGGCTGTCGCGTGTGCGTTTGTCATGTGACTGTGAGGGGGCGTGGCTGGTTGTTTTTTTTTTCCGCGGGATTGATCGTGGTAGCAGTGTGAAGGGATTTTGAGATGGCTTCCCCTCCCCCTCTGACCCTGGAGGGTGTAGAGCTGATACCCGGGGACTGTACCCTGGACACCGATAGTGAGGTGAGAAGGTCGGGTACAGTAAATATAAGCGGCGGCTCACACGAGGGGAAGGTTTGAATAAGGAACACAGTCAAGGTTGGAACTGGCTCATGGTCGTCTTTTTTTTCCTCTTTACACCCGCCTTGCACTACTTATACGTAAACAGCCCGTACTTCTAGATATAGGAGGAGCATGTGATCGCCTCCACGTGACAGCGATGGTGCTTTGTGATTGGACCATGGGAAGAAGTCCTGGCCCTGTGCAAGTTCCGAGTGCAATACCAAAGCTGAACAAAGGGGGCGCTACAGAGAACCTGTTTATTTATTATTTGCATGAAGCTGAAACAGGAATGGCAGCGCTGGCTATCCTCTGTCTTCCACAGATGTATGATACTTGATGTATGAATAGATTGTAGGAAATTTACTTTTTTCTGCATTCTGGGGTATGTTGCTTGTATATCAGGAGGATGAAGATTTGGCATAAACAGAACTAAAGTTCTGCTTTTTGGTTTGTATGATCAGGCCGGTCATTATTGCAGACAGGCAATGTCCCTTCTGCAGTAATAATTCTTACTTATCGCTCTGGGGTCCAAGCTGAGCTGTGCTTTAGTTGCCAGGAAAATGGCATGTGCTGGAATGAATGAATTCCTGTGCAGCTGCATTGGGGGTTATGCGATCCAGCCAACCAGCATGGCTGATCATTGCCTGGAAGGTGGCAGCGCTGCAATGCGGATAGGTGAGTGACCCAGGGACTTAGTTTCACTTTACAGAGGAACTAAACTCAAAATCCCCCAAAACACAAAAAACACACCTTCAATCCCGCAGGGCAGTCTGATCCATCTGAAGATGCTTGGACATGCGCAAAAGTGTTGCATTTAAAAAAAAAAAAAAACCCTGAATTTTTACTCCTACATTAAAGGGTTATCTACCCTTTTATGTAAAGTATAAATTCTGAGTTCAGGTACACTTTAAGCCTCATACAGTTGTCTAATGCTGTAATTGTTCCCTAGTGATCATTTGCAGTGACAGGAGAGGACAAGGAAGCAGCACTCTGCTTTTCTCTGCTCCATTGGAATGCACAGTGATCAATATTGGCGGATTGATTAACAAGGTCAGAGGACAATGGTACAAATATCAGACTTTCCCTTGAGATGAGCATGACCAGGGTAGAATCATCTGATGTGTGCAAGAAAAGCCAAGTGTGCACCATAGACATATCAATGGGCCTGATCAAGAGGAAGAGAGAGCGTTGGATGTCAACAAAATCGGTGCAATCGGATGTTTAGTGGGGAGGGATATTGTAGAATTTGCTGGTTTTGTTAAAATATCATCTTTGGGGGGGGTTAAAAAGTTAAGGGACTCCTTTGCATCTTCTATAAAAAAAGGAACTAAACTCAAAAATGACTAAAACAAAAAAAAATCCACTTACCTTTAATCCCTCAGAACAGTTGATCGGCCCGGCAGTCTCTTCCTTCGGATCCCACTTCGTTCGGCCATCTGTCTCCGAGCTGGCGCTTCCATCGTCGCTATCTTTTTTTTCTTCCGGGTTCTTCTTCCTACGTCACTCAACCCAGGCATAAGATCAGGTGACGTTTTCTCTTCTCACCAAAAGGCTCCTTCTGCACATGCCCGAGATGCCTATGCATGCACAGATGAAGCACCCAAGAGCCTCCTGGTATGTGTGACAAAGGTACCCCGGAAGGCTTTGCGCTCCCGTTCATTAGAGGGCGTGTTGCATTTAAAAAAAACAGAATTTTTACCTTACAAGTGTGTTAACACCTTACACATGCAGTTCCGTGTTCACCCCAGACATTTTCTGAAGCTAGGTTAGAAGTGACCCTAATGGTGATCATACTTGTCAGTAACCATCCAAAAACAGCCGGGTGGTGCACCCAGCTAAAGGGGCCTGGGGAGAATGCTGAGGTTTTTAAATGGTGTGTTGAATAATCATACTGCCACTAATAGTTCCTGTAAACCTGTACTAATATATATTCTTTTTTTCATCTCCTTTCCCTAGACCAAGCCAAACCTTTCCAATGATGACCTAAAGATGTCCATGAAAAGTGAGTGAAGTTTTGAATCTATCTTTGGGTCCTGAAATAATATCTTGGTCCTTTGAGGTGCCTTGCTAGGTGACTGTCTACCCCATAGGAAATGGCCTTTAGGATCCTATGTACCAATATGCTGCGCTGATCACACTGGGAGCTTGTTGAAATCACTGCTTGTCTGCTATCTGCTGGTGTATATGATATAAATTGTGGTTATAGCGTAACTAAGAACTAGGCATTCTCACTTGTCCCCATTCTTTCGTGGGACATTAAGAACGGGCAGGGTATACTGGCAACCAATTTGCAGCCCAGCTCATTTTAACAGATTGGTGGCGATCAGGCAGAAAAAATAACTTATTGCAGAAGAGACATCCCCTTTCTCTTTCTGCAATATGGACTCAGCATGATGCCACATTTTTAAAGTGTAACTTTACATCCACTTTAAAGTCTTCCTAATGCTGAACCCTTTTGTTTTGTTTTTTAGGCTGATTTGTTAGTAATGATTCCTGTAGAAATTCAATACATTATATTAACTGTACAAAGCATTGGTCAGACCACATCTGGAATATGCAGTCCAGTTTTGGGAGGGTAATTCTTGAAGAAAAATAAGAAATTGGGCTAAGTAAGGTTTATCATTGCAATTGTTACTTTTTATGACTTAAATGAGAGAAGAGGAGTTATAAGGCTGGAAAAAAGTGATTGGTACGGTAGATTCAATGGTAAAGCTTAATGCATTGAGAATTAAAAAATACAAACACCATATCTTGCAATCCGCTGGATTCTTGATAATATTCCCGTTCTCTATACCTCAAATTGATGTTTTTGATTGTTTTTTTAGCCAATATTCCCCTCCCTGTGCAAATCTTTTACATTTCCTGTGCTCTTCTGCTTTCACAGCATCTTTAGGACTTCCACGGGCTCGATTTGATGTGTCGCTGTTTTACCTAACCCGCAAATTTATGGACATTATTAAGTCTGCCCCAGAGGGTGTTGTTGATCTAAATGATGCTGCTAAGATGCTGGGGGTGAGGAAACGACGAGTATACGATATCACCAATGTATTGGATGGGATCCATCTTATTCAGAAGAGGTCAAAAAACTTGGTCCAATGGGTGTAAGTAGTAAAAAAAATATTGCCTTTTAAAAGGTCAGTTTACCCCAAAAAAATGGCTGTTTTGGGGGGATTTTAACAGGTTAATTTACCCAAAACATTGCTTCTGATCCTGCTGTGCTCATTTACATTGCATTGTATATAAAGAATTTATGGAGGTCAGGCACAGCATAAAGCTGACCAAGAATTGTAACTTTCATGGCAAGAACCTTTCGTGGCTTTGGACCTTTCCGCGATCCAGTCCCACTCTGTCCTGGAGTTCTTCTTTGCAGAGGAAGTGACGGGTGCCACCATTTTCATTCTTTTTATTTTATTTCTTTTCCTGGTCTTGCTACGTCACTTGATCTCACACTGTTTAGGTGCGAGACCGGGGTATAAAGCTCCCTGCAAAGGTAGGGGAAAAAAAACGAGCTGATCTCACTGCGCATGCATCAGATTGCCATCTTTTTTCATTGGATGGAGAGAAGAATGATGGGGCATTTGATTGATGGTGGAAGTTATACTCAAAAGCTAAAAATAAATTAAAGTTTTCTATAGCAAATTAAAAGAAATCTTTACCAGGGCACCTTACTTTAGGGTGTACTTTGATGATTGTAGGGTGGAAGACAGTTTCACCTAAAGTCCCCAGGTCTGCACACTTTTCTAAATCAATAACATAGGGTTGCACATTCACTATTAGAATTTTACAATTTATTAAAGCAGACCTAAACTAAAATTTTTACTTTACATAAAGGGTGCTTTTTCTTCAATGGAATAAAAAAAAATGCCAATCTAACGCCTGGGCAGTGTGAGATCGGGTGACGTAGAAAGAAGAGGAAAGTACATGGCACAACCTCCGAGCTGGGACAACGCTGGACCCGATCCAGGTAGCCCCTGGAGGGGATCAATGGATCTTCAAAGCTTCAAACCCCCAGTTTACTTTCCCTTTAATGCTTTGAACAAGTGAAAATAGAACAACAATGTAATAGCTTAAGTGACTTTGGTTTTTAGTTGTTTTCGTATTCAAATTGTCGTGTTTTTTTTTTTTTTTTTTTTGTATAGAAAGTCCTGGTAATGCTTTCATTTCATTCTTACTCCAGTCCAATAACCAAGAAATAGCATCCTAATGCATGACAAAAGCATTGTCTTCTAGTTAAAAGCCTTTTAATGGGATTGATTAGCAGCGATAATGCAATCAGTTGAAGTGGAGCAGCAGTTAGGGGATGCCTTTGTAATGATAATGGGCTTGAAAGCAATAAACCACTGATGGGTATCTACAGGGAATGAACTAGCACATATTATGGCGTAAATAATACCTTACAGTGTAGCTAAAATGTTTGTAATGTCATTTGCAGAGGTGGAGAGTGTATGTCCCTCCCACTTTTAGACTGAACAGCTCTAGCTCATTGTTTCAACAGTTTTAACATGAGGGAACCCTCAAAATAACTTCCAGGTCCTTAGGGAATCCCTGCTATAAATACTATATCCACAGCTCACAATGAATTAGTGTGGTGTTCAGTGGGATGAATGTCACCCTTACAGATAGCCAAAAAGATCATTGATGTCACATAAACTGACCTGAGTAACAAATTGCTCAAGGAACCTGTAGCAACTTCTGCAGGAGCCCTGATTGGGAAAAATACTGTACTAGCTGCTATCAGAGCATGCTGGAGATCGTACACAGAAAGACACATAATTATGTTCATATTTTTACTTTTTTGTAGAAAAAATATGAATTTTTTGCTTTTGGCTATATTTCTTTTTAGATGACCAGGTGCCATCTGTATAGAATTTAGTTTTGTGTTTATTAACTATAAAATGGGCTAAGCAGGTTGAAGATAAATATTGTGTTGTGTACTCTTCTCTGCATTCTCTCTAATGTAACGATTCTCATTAAAGGGGGCCAGATCTAAATACCACAGGAACGGAGGTCCCAGATCAACACCGGATGCGGAATGACGTCCGTGAACTCTGTGCTATGGAAGAAGCATTGGATGACCTCATCAAAGACTGCACTCACCAACTTTTTCGACTAACAAAAGACCGCGCAAACAAACGATATCCTTTTTTATGTCTGGTTTAGGAAGTTACAAGTTCACTTGCATAATCTAAAATGATACAGTTCTTACAAAAATTGAGTGTTACTAATTGCAGTAGCTTGGACATAGGTTGAATCAGTTTGCATTTCTTTGCAGCAGATTTTGTCACTGACACTGTTTGCTGATACAGGCCTAAGTTGATATGATGTAATTGCCTCCCCTCCACTGAGTGTGCCGAGTAGTGTTTGGTGATACGTAAATTCCTTCATGTTTGCTATCCTTAATTAAGTAACAAATTGGCCTATGTAACTTCCCAAGACCTGCACAGTATTGCAGATTACCATGAACAGATTGTCATCGCTGTGAAAGCCCCAGAAGAAACTAAGTTAGAGGTTCCAGCTCCCACAGAGGCAAGTACCTTATATTTAGAACATGTCCTGGTCATCAGAGAGAAGTGGGGGTTGTACCATCGCTGAATATGTTATGAAAATGGTAATTGCCTGCATAAAATTTGTTGAATCTTTGTCTAATGGTTTCTGGTGTTGGTTTGCCACAATGTGAAAATACACTGCCAGACAAAAAAGTAACACTGTAAAATTTTGTTGGACTGCTTTTTACCATTAAGTCATTAATAATATTATTATGATGATTATTAAACAAGATTTATATAGCGCCAACATATTACGCAGCATCGTACATTAAATAGGTGTTGCAAATGACAGACAGGTACAGACAGTGACACAGGAGGAGTAGAGGACCCTGCCCAGAAGAGCTTACAATTGGGGGGTTGAGGTTGGGGAAGTATTACACAATAGGAGGGGAGATATGAAGTGATGGGAATTAATGAAAGTTTTAAAAGACAGAAGAAGATGGGCAGGTAAGTTTGAAAAAAAAATTGGTAGTCCAGACGAAAGATAAGAGCGTCATGCATTTGCTGTAGTATAAATTAAATGTGTACAATGTCATGATATGTATTTCGACCAATCAGACTGTTGTGTAAAGTCTTTTTCAGCACATTCCAAAGATTGTCTATGCCAGGCATGTCCAAAGCTGGGCCTGGGGCCCAATTGTGGCCCGTGTTCAAATTTCCACCGGCCTACAGCCTCTGTCATAAAATCAATAATATGCAGACCGCCAGCACTGCTGACCACAGTATAAAATACACGCGTCCAAAAAAAGCTATTTTATATTTCATTAGAATTAATCAACCGCCCTGCAAATATTGGCTTGCCACTCGGCGGGCATAATCAGCAGGACGGGAGTCCCTATGTGTGCACAGGGAATCGCCTTCGTCATTATAGTCGGCCTGTGCTGTGCGCATTGACACCGGACTCTGCACCGGGAATCCCTCAGGTCACCATGGTGGGTGTGTGCTGTACAGGACCTGCGCAGAATACGCCCACACGAACCCTGAGTTTGTGATGAATGGTCGGCCCACACACATTTTCACCTCACCAAATCTGGCCCTCTTTGCAAAAAGTTTGGACACTCCTGATCTATGGGGTTAAGGTCTAGACACTGTGGGGACCAATCCATGTGTGACAATGTCTCACTCCCTGAACCACTCCTTCACAATTTGAGCCCAATTAATCCTGACACTGTCGTCTTGGAATATGCCAGTGCCAAAAGGGATTAAAAAAATTGGTTGATGGAAAAACCTGGTCGTTCAAGTATTCAGCTGACCAATGTAAGCAACTCTACACCATAACCCTTCCTTGACAAGTTGGGGAACTTTTTTGGCCATGCATTGTATATGTATACTTGCACATTATCAAACTGCTTTTAGGAGGCCAAAACTGAGCTTATACCGCCCAACTCTTGATTGTAAGCTCTTCTGAGCAGGGTCCTCTCCTGCCCCTCTGTCACTGTCTGTAGATTAATTCTACTTTAGAAATGGCCTTAAAAACCCCAACTCATAACAAGACAAACATCTATTCCTTTATTTTCCTATTTCTTCTTCCTCAGATAGAATTGGGAGCGACGCTCTTGAAGACAGTTTTCTCCCAGGTTAAACATTTTGTGTATGTTCTTCTTGAGACCGTCGCTGAGCAACGAATCTTATTGTGAACACAGAAGGCTTATATCTTGAAATAATTACAAGTTTAGTAGAAAGTGTTTTATTGTTATGTAAATCCATTATTAGGCAGATTTTTTTTTCTTTCATTTACTGTGAATCTGCCAAGTAGACACAAAATGAATGGAGAGAAATGAACTTGGGAGATGTAGATTACACAAAATGTTGACTCTTGCACAGCTGTCCTACATTATAATAAACATTTCTGCATATATTGTAAAGCTTTGTTTTGAGTGTGTTTTGGGGGAGTAAATGCAATTGTCTAATGTCTGCTTTGCTGTCTTTACAGGACTGCATACAGATTCATATAAAGAGCTCAAGGGGTCCAATTGATGTGTATCTATGTGAAAGAGAGCAGGATGATACAGAGTGGTCATCATTTCAAAGGTTAACAAAGACTCTGAAGATGGAACCAGATCCCATTCCGATTGATGATGGTAAAATAACTGTAATAAGAAAAATGTACAGTTTTATTTTATAACGCAAAGGATGTACTTCCAACACTCTGTAACCCATAGCACCAAATTTGAGCCTACCAGTCGTCAGTGGTAGTGGGTGGCCAGTGGTAATAGTCCTGGACTACTGGAGTCACAATATTCCAACATTTGGCTAATCTTTTAGTACCATACAGTTAGATGTACAATTTACTTATTCTAGCAGACTAGTAATGAAGTTTTAAATAGCAGAAGCCCACAATTAGCTCTACAGAAAAAACTCCACAAAAAGCAATCATATGCTGAAGTCTTGGAATATGTATATATATCTTATCTAGATTTTGTTGAAATCCTTCCAGAAAACAGTCTACTTACATAAGTAAGTTGTACAGCCATTAGAAGTCCTCAGTTTTATACTCTACAGAAGGGAACAATCAGGTTTGCAAGATCTGAGCTCTGCTCTAAATTCTGCAAAGTGGTAGGTTGCCTACCTGTCATGTTAATTCTCCGGCTCCCATAATTCCAGTTTCTGACCTGGAGCAGGTCAAGAGTATTGACTTTGATTTAACTTCATCAATTGCACACTTCATCAAGAGCAGGGAGTCAGAAAATACAGAAGCCAGAGCCAACCATGTAGTTAGCATTTTTAGCAGGTAGTTGGCAATGTATTTTTATTATTAAACAGGATTTATATAGCGCCAAGATATTACACAGCTTTGTACATTAAATAGGGGTTGCAAATGACAGACACTGGCACAGGAGGAGGAGAGGAGGACCCTGCCCAGAGAAGCTTACAATCTAGGAGGTGTTGGAAGTATCACTCGATAGGAGGGGGGATATAGAGTGATGGGATGATGGGAAGTAGTGAGGGTTTCAAAGGACAAAAGAATATAGGTAGGTAATATTTAAAAAAAAAATGGGTTTTGAGTGCTCTCTTAAATGAGCAGAAAGTAGGAGCAAGCCAAATAGTACGCGGAAGACCATTCTGAAGCGTTGGGGCAGCTCTACAAAAGTCCTGGAGCCGCGCATGTGATGTTATGAGTGAGGAAGTTATTAGTAGGTCATATTGAGGAGGGAAGAGAGTGGCTAGAGGAGTATTTTTCTCACAGGTCAGAAAGGTAAGTGAGACCAGAACTATGGAGGGATTTGAAAGCAAAGCACAGGAGCTTGAATTTGATTCTAAGGTGAAATGGAAGGCAGTGTAGAGATCTGCAAAGAGATGGAGCGGTGGGAAGGATGGATGAGTCTGGCTGCAGCATTCATAATAGTCGATAGGAGGGGGGATATAGAGTGATGGGATGATGGGAAGTAGTGAGGGTTTCAAAGGACAAAAGAATATAGGTAGGTAATATTTAAAAAAAAATATTTTTTTTTTAAGGGAAGGATGGATGAGTCTGGCTGCAGTGTTCATAATAGATTGTAGAGGAGAGAGTCGGGTTAGTGGAATACCAGAGAGGAGGAGGTGTGTACAAAGAGTTACATAGGTTGAAAAGAGACATAAGTTCGTCACGTTCAAACAACATATCCTAGATATAAAAAGGTTACAGTAGTCCAGACGAGAGTTGATAAGAGCATGTACAATGAGTTTGGTTGTTTCTGGGGACAGGTAGGGGCGGATTTTTGAGATGTTGCATAGGTGAAAGTAACAGGACCTGGAAATGTTCTGAATATGAGGGGTAAAAAGGAGGGCAGAATTGAAGGTGCGACTCCAATGTAGCTAACATATCTTTCTTAGCACACAATGAATCTGACATTTGTACAGCGCTTGTCCAATGTCCGAACAACAAGAAAAATGAAGGGGGGGGTCGAGTGCATCAGGATGCCACTTGCTTGTTCTCCCCCTTCCCTCTCCATAGAACAGAATAACGTATGTACAGAGCTCATTCGTTCATCTTTCAGTTGTTTGTCACTTGAAACAATTGTGAAAGATAATTTCCGTCGACAATAATTGAGTATTACTTCTAGGGAAGTTATTGCTCTATATGGTAATTCAGATCTTCTATCAAGAAGAGCACCACCCCTACAACGAGCCTTATCTCTACATGATTGAATCCTGGTCAAGGCTTGCTATGCTGGTTTCTTTGAGAACTTCTTTAATACATAAATTTGCCTCTTTTATATAATGCTTGCGTGACTACAAGCATCAGGGTGCAGACATGCATTTTAAAGCAACTATGGCTCAGTATGCAACTGTTACCATAGGTAAATTGCTATATTGATATATGCAGTCCTGCCCAAGTTCTCTGTGCGGTTAAAGGACTCCTGTGTCTCATTATTATTAATAATAATAATAATAAACAGTATTTATGTAGCACCAACATATTACACAGTGCTGTACATTAAATAGGCATTGCAAATGACAGACAGATACAGACAGTGGCACAGGAGGAGGAGACCCTACACCGAAGAGCTTACAATCTAGAATGAACATAGGTTCAGCTAGAAAATGGTTGCTTTGCTTACAGACAAGAAAATTGTGCTACTATGTTTAAGACATCATCTGCTGCCTGCTATTACCTTTCCAGTAGCTCTTTGCTTGCTAGTATGCCATAGAAGCAATCTCAAAAACTCTCCAAACGACTTTTGGGTATAAAGTGCTTTGCAGCCCTTCACCTAACACGCCAATATCATTTGAACCTAGTGACAGGTCACCAATATCACGTCACAAAGTAGGAAACTCTTGGAATGTTGGGAGCTCCAATGTTGTCTTATAAGCAGAGTAAGGCCAGTTATGGTAGGTCAGGCACTTGCAATCCAGCAATTTTTTTTTCCTGATTACAGGTTCACATTAAAACGTCTTCGCAGGTATTTGCAGATTTTCCTATTAGGTCCTATAAATCAAACTATATATCAGAACCAGGGCTCTTTTAACCTCCACACTGTCTGGGATGCTTAGTACAAACATCTGGATTTATATCATATGTTTGCCTGGAGCTGTGTTGTGTCTGCACCGCGTTTTCCTTATGTTCTCTATAATCATTTCTTCTATGAAACCAATGTAATCTGGCCTAGGAACATCTGTTCCAAGCAGATAGCAGCAACACTGAATGTGGGAAAACTTAATGTCTGACTAGTCACTCATAAATCTGTTTAGCAGACATCACCAGGCATTCACGGCCCGTTGTCTTTTTTTATTGTGGCTGACTCTTGTGTTTCCTTTTGTCTTTCAGAATGATGAATGGAGGTCTCCATCAATACCAATGAGAGATAAAGTTCCCCTTAATAAATGTCACAGACTCCTAAAGGGTTCCCTGGCGGTGCTGTTTCTATTGCACAAAACATCATCCTTGTGTTCATGGACAACAAAAACTTTGGAAAGGAGCTTTAATATTCTGCCTCACTTAAGAAACAATCTTGTCTTGATTTGGGGGAAGCTAGTGGAGCCAAAGTGAAGACATCTTCTCCGAACAAATCTGGTGCAGTCTTTGCTGTTGTCTACTTTGTCTTCTTAACTTACCCTGAATGTTGCTGCTTGTAAAAAAGTTGTATATTTTTGTGATCATAGATTTAAATACCTGCTGACTCATGTTTTTTCATCTGCAGATGTATTCAAGAAGCGACTACGGTGCCCTCTAGGACTGTTGTGAATCTAGCCAATTGAAAAATCAGCCAGGAAAATTAGGTAGACTATTTAAAATGCTGCTGTTACATTCAAGGCTTTTAACATACTTTATCTTGAGTGCTGCTTTATCAGAAAATAATATTCATATACAGAAGTGGACTAATTAATATATTACCAGAGAGCCATTATCTTCCCAGTTGCCAGTAACCCCACACAGGCTTTAATTAGCAGATATATTTTCTGTTAGATTACTTTTGATACTTCTACTTTGTCTGCGTTGCTGTGGGGCACTTGTTAGGAATTGGGTGTAAGTACAAAGAGTTAGCGTTAGGATCAATAGACTGTTCTTTGGTTCTACAAATTTAGGGATGTAGCCCAGGTCATTGTTTTAAACTCTTATTCTAAAGTTTGCAATATGCAAACCTTGTATTTCTTGGTCAGAGTTGGGGTATTGCTTGGCATCATGGCTAGCATAACACATCAGAGATATAAAGCTGTTTTAAATGTAAAACAAATCTTGTATTTGCAAGAATAGAACTGAGCTAGATCAGCCTGTAAAGATTTCTGATACATACCGGTCCTTGTACAGAGCAAAGGACACCACTGGTATCTGAGCTTTCTGGGCATATCGGATGCCACCTCTCACTTCCTGTGGTTCCACCCGCTGTCCACTTCTGTTTCAATACATTTTTGTTTTTTGTTTTTTCAATTAAAAGGCTAGATATAAAATACCTAGAAGTATATAACTCATATGAACAAAATATTTGGAAATAAAGAAAAAAAAAAAGGGCAAGTTGAGAAACAATACGCTGTCCACTTCTTTATTATTGGATACAGCAGTGACATATCTTCTAGCAGCTGGATCCATAACTTGCAGCAGGGAACTCCACGTTTAGCATTTGCAGAACTGTCAGTTTGTAATGAAGGTTGTAGCCTTTCAAGAGAGCAAAGATTTAGATTCTGCTGCACAGGTCTTAGAAGTTTTTAGCAGCCTACCTCTAAATCCATTTTCCGCTCTAGTGACAGGGCGACATTGAGATTTCATCACTGCTGTAAAGCAATAGCAAGTAACTGGCTAAACTTTCTGTACTTGCTTTTTGAATACAAATATGCAGCAAACTGGCCACCTTTTTCATTATATTTTAAGATTGATATTGACCTATTACCTAGGCCTTTCTGAAATAAGAATTAACACTAAAATTAGCACTGATAGATGCAACACACACACACCTCAAAAATATGAATCTGTTCAGCAATGTAAAAGCTTTATTGTAAATATGTAGGTTGTACATTTCTCCTGTTAGTGGTGCAGCGCACTGTGTACAGATAGAGGTCCAGAGCAGCCCATAAGTTTTTATGACCAGAATGTCATGGTAATTTTTTTCACTTTTGACTGCTTTCTTTGTACCAGTATTTGTAGATTAACCTTATTGTTTTGTAAGTCTAAAATATTTTATTTTTTTCCTATGCACCTTTTATTGTTCATATCCGGTTATTGCTCATGGAGCTGTGTTTCATAATTTGTTTTAGTTGCGATACAATCAACATTAAGCTCACAATTTTAGTGAACCATCTGTAATGGGTTAAGGAATTTTACTAAGTTCTGTTGTAATAAATACCTGTGTGTTTTTTTTGTTTTTTAATTTTTTTTTTTTTTTTTTTTAATGAGAGCTCATCAATGTGAGCAGAAGGACATGAACAAGCATGTGTGTTTTATGTCCTTCCAGAAACACCCAGGTATATGGGGTGTCTAACATCTGCCCTCCAGGTCCGGGATTTAGGCTATGTACACACACGCAAAGATTGTCGTTAGGATTTTACAAGATGCATGAATGAGCTCTGTACATAACGGCGCCGTTCTGCTCTATGGAGAGGGGAGGTGGGAGAACGATGGTGCAACACACCACTGTGCTCTTTTCCCTTTACTTTTATTACGGTCGTCCGTGGATCCGCCAGGATGGATCCATGAACGACAGACGGTGAGCACTGTACGCACACCAGATTCTCGTCTGATATGAGCCCTGAAGTGAGCCGAGAATCATCTGACGTGTGTATGTAGCCTTAGTATGGCACAGTTTACCAAAAGTGACTTTTAGATGAGAATCCTGACCTGTATTTGGCCCTTGAGGACTGGAGTTGGACCCCCCACCCTAGAGACCAGTCAGCTTGTTTGTTTTTGTAATAATACTTCAACACCTTCTAGCACATCAAGGAAACCTGTGAGAAGAAACAAGAAGGCACATGTTGATCTTCAATATATTGAGTCATTAGTCAAGAACAAGAATACGGAGGAGGATCAAAAAAAATCATGATTTTCTTGCCATGTTCCTGGTAGAGGTTGAAACCCAACTCACCTTGGTTACAGCCTTGGTAGCCTTGGTAGCATTTTTCTGAATGTTAGCAATACCAAGTAGTATTATTACAAAGCAAACTGCTGGTGAAAACTGGTAATGCAGTGTAGTCATAAAATGCAGTGGTTTGCTAAGCAAGCCGCTTTATTTTACTGGAGTCTCTTACATGTTACTACACAGGTGAGTCCCAATCAAATAGCTCTTCTTTGTCCTTCCTTGCAAGCAACATATAAAAATCTTAATGAATATTACAGTTGGGTTATCCAGAAGTGTGAAAAACATTTATATATATATATATATATATATATATATATATATATATATATATATATATATATATATATATATATATATATATATTGGCCTGATCAGTCATGTATAAAATGTTCATTTACTGACCTGCAGGTAGCAAAGAAGCATGAAAGGATAACAGTCACTTTCCCTTTCACTTGTCCTCATCACTTTTGTTTCCCCTAAATCCTCCCCAGTGCCTTAACCTGTCCTGAGGATTAGTTTACAAAAATGTAAAGACAGCTGCTCATTTCTACAGGCTATAGTAGATTCTAGCTCTATTTTAAGAAATCTTTGTAGAGATGTCATTTTTTGTAAGATCTAATAAAGTACTTAAGAAGTAAACAGAAGATGTGTGGTGATTTGTCATGCTGGAAAGTGGTGACAAGCATTGACTTCATGGTAACATCCAGGTTGTATTCAGTTTATTAGAGAGCAGGAAGACCTCGTTTGGATACTTAAATTAGAGATGATGTGTGCACTATTTCTGGGGGGTGAGATTCACTCTGCTGATTTACTGCATTCACCATAATCCTTCCAGGGAGAGCTTGCTATTCTAGGATCATCAGAGACCAAATTGCTGACCCCAGAAAGAGATAATGGAAGTATATTTATATACAGGTCTCATTCCACTAATGCTATTGACAAAAGATAAAGCTAGTATGGCCTTGATGAATTATTAACCCTTGTTCCATACAGAAACATCCTAAAATAATCTATATATTTTACACAAGCATTTAGTTAGCTTTGACATAGATGTAGGTCATTTAGGTTAATTTAATGTTAATGTAACTTCCAAAATGTTCATGTTTTGAGCTTTCATTAAAATAATACCATGGGCTTCTGCTATAAAGGTCCTTTGTCTGGTAGTTCCTGTTCCTGTCTTGTAATTGTAGACTCCTGCAGTATTAAGTGGGCGTTGGAAAAGATTATACATGGCTGCTTCAACACATATTACACAGGCAAAACAAGTTCGGTCCATGTAAAAAGCCTAAAGTGGAACTAATACTATTGATCAAAAAGATTTATGTAGCGACAACATATTACACAGCGGTGTACATTAAATAGGGGTTGCAAATGACAGACCGTGACACAGGAGGAGAGGACCCTGCCCTGAAGAGCTTACAATCTAGGAGATGGGGGAAGTATCGCACAATAGGAGGGGAGATATGTAGTGGTGGGAAGTAGTAAGGCTTTAATAGTCTGAAAAAGACAAGTTGGGAAGTTTGAAAAGATGGGTTTTAGGTGCCCTTTTAAAGGAGCAAAAAGGAGCAAGGAGTCAGGGCAGCTCTAGAAAAGTCTTTTGAGCCGTGCGCCTGATGTTATGATTGAAGAAGTCAGTAGTAGGTCATTGGAGGAGCGAAGAGAGCAGCTAGGGGAGTATTTTTCTATCAGGTCAGAAAGGTAAGTGGGACAATAACTGTGGAGAGATTTGAAGGCAAAGCACAGGAGCTTGAATTTGATTCTAAGGTGAAATGGAAGCCAATGAAGAGAACTACAAAAAAAAGCAGCAAAAGAGATGTGGTGGGAAGGATGGATGAGTCTGGCTGCAGCATCCATAATAGATGGTAGAGGAGAGAATCAGGTTAGTGGAATACCAGAGAGGAGGATGTTACAGTAGTTCAGGCGAGATATGATAACAGCATGTACTAAACTAAAAATAGAAAAAAAAAATCAGACCTTTAATCCCACAGATCTGTCAGTCCATCAGGAGGATTCTGTGATCAGGTTCCGGGTCGTCCGGTTATCCTTCTTCGGCCCGTGATGTAGGAAGCACCAGGCACCACCAGCATCTTTCTTTTTTATACGTCACCTGATTTTGCACAGCCCATGGGTGAGATTGGATGATGTAGATAAGAAAAAAAGAGTGCCGATCTCACACGTGCAATGAACTTTTTTTCTTCCATTAAAGAAAAGGTTAATGCGCATGCTGGATCTCCAGCATGCTCTGAAGAAGCAGCTACAGCCTCCCGGGATGCATGACATCTTGATTGACGCACATACTGTTTGCATACCTGTTAATTAATTTGAGATTAGAACGTTGTGTGTCTGTTCTGCCAAAATTTACCTAGCTGGGGGAAGCCAAACTAGGGACCATGTGCTAAATTTGCTTTGCATTCTTGCGCATTATGGTAATTGCTCTGCAGACCTGCTGTTGCTTTAGTTTTTGGGTGGGTCCTGGCTCTCTCTTCTCCACCATGGGCAAATGGTTATTTTTGCCATGTTACTGGGTTTTTGAGTGTCACTGCAGATGCTTGTTCAGATAGCTGACTTGCCTTTCTTAGGCATGACAGGTGTGCATTACATGTGCATTTATGGAAAAGTAACATGCTGCAACCAAGCATTAAAAAAAGACTTTATTTTTCCGTGTACTTTTTACCTGCAAACCTTTAAGACTTAGTCTACAAGGACGTTTTCCCCTTGTTTTTTAAAAACCCATGTTTAAATATTTCATTCATCCCCATGGGCAAATCTACACCAGGACGTTTCTCTGAGGCACGTCTATGAGCGTTATCTATAACGTTGCTTCCAATGTTTAAAAAATTAAAACGCAGGATTAACGCTGGAAAACGCCCAAAATCGTGGGTAAACGCTTCAATTGATTTCAGTGGGGCGTTTTCCCGCGTTTAAAAGCACTTAAAACGTAAACGTGTTAAAAACGCAGCATAAATGTTTTCCATTTTTTTAAAGGCAAGCTTTAAAACGCTAATTAAAGTGCATATAAATGCAGTAAGAGTGTCTTTTTGTATGTTAACCTATAATACAGTCTAAGGTCAATTTTAGGGGGAGACCAACTAACCTAACAGCATGTTTTTGGAATGTGGGAGGAAACCCACGCAAACGGGGTGGCTGAGATTTGAACCTGGGCCCTAGTGCTGCAATGGCCGGCGTACTAACCACTGAGCCACCGTCCTCAGGATAGGAAAGGATTCTTCGGGGAGAAGAAAGATATAACAACAAGATATGCAATGCAGATGCTGCTGAGCACTTCTAGATTGTCAAATAATTGGAGGCTGAAGCATTTCATTAATATGTAGTTGATCTGCCAACTTGGTTTTCAGCCCCTTTTCTTCAATTTAGCTCTGATAACATAACTTTAGCAAGATTAACTTTACAACCCAGGGCTTCCAGGCCACTAAGAATTTCCTATAAACCCCATATGCACAATTACTCAGCTAGCTCCAATCCTATCCATGTTTATTCTTGAATTCAATGGCTGTCCCACTGTTGATAATACTGCAGGGTCTGGTCTCTGCCATTCTCACACCCAATCTTGTTACTGTCACTAATATGATACCACATGGTAAATACAAAGTTCACTATATGTTTTTGTATGTCAGTGCTACATAAATACATACTATTAATAATGAAGCAGCCAGTGCCCACATCACTTGTAGATGCTGCAATGTAGACAATACTGAATTAGGTAAATATTTGGGAATTTTTTTTTGGTCAGGAAGTCCTTTTATTATACCCATTAAATTGTCAGACCTGGGAAATGATCAGATCCAGTCTGGACTTTCACCACAACTCTGTATTATCTGGGTCAATGACATGTTCAGATGATGCTCAGATCTCCAGTGAAGCTTTTACCACATTGATTATTGAAGGAATCAGAGAGATGATCACACTGGACCATGTATTGGCTAGCTAGCTCAGGGAGATAACTAGATCTAAATTGGACCTGGAACCATATCCATTAATTAAACTGCAAACGTTTATTAACTGAGCTTCCATATTAGACATTTTCAAGTACATCCATTTATTTATTATTCATTTCCAATGATCTACTAATGACTTCCTCACTCATAACCTCATCACACGCACGGTTACAAGACTTCTCTAGAGCTGCTCCAACTCTCTGGAATGGTCTTCCTCGTCCTATTCGGCTTGCTCCTACTTTCTGCTCATTTAAAAGAGCGCTCAAAACTCATTTTTTCAAACTTGCCTACCTGTCCTCTTCTGTCTGCTAAACCCTCATTACTTCCCACCACTACATATCGCCCATCCTATTGTGTGTGAAATTCCCCCACCTACTAGATTGTAAGCTCTTCGGGGCAGGGTCCTCTCCTCCTGTATCGCTGTCTGTATTAGTCTGTCATTTGCAATCCCTATTTAATGTACAGCGCTTCGTAATATGTTGGCGCTATATAAATCCTGTTTATTAATAATAATAATAATAATAATAATATTAATAATAATAATTTATTGGATGGACATCTCTCTACATATATTCCTTAGGGAAATGATCAAACACAACAATGAACCTTTCAAATATAAATCTATTTATTAACTGAAATCATATATAGCGGTGTAGAGTTGACAAAACACCAACAAATTATCTGTAATCTATTTTTTGAATTCATTGGAGAATATCATATTACTTATGGTGTGGGATATACAGCATGCAGGTCAAAAGGGGTTCAGATGAAAACAGGAGATAAGATTCCCTACTATATTGCTTTTCAGACCTGCACACAATTGAAAAACTTGCTGTAAGAAGGAATAACCACTGGTAGCACCAAGATTGGCCAGAATACTTTGCAGATAAGGTGTTTTAACATGAGGTAGGTGCAAAAACTAAGTTCCTTTAGCACCCCAATGCCAGCTCATCAGGCAGGATACAAAAAGAACAGGAACATTTTGATCCCCCACTATGAAATATTAAAGAGAACCTTTGAGGACACGTTAAACAATTTTATCCCTGAACTAATTACTCCAATGAGAGAGAATGAGACCCACAGGGGCTAGTCCGGCATGCAACAGTAATAGATTTATAGGTGGATAAAGCACGTTATAATACTTTTTGACTATAAAAAGCCAGTCACCAGGGACCTTCTGCCACGCTCTTCATACCACATTGACCCGGAGTGTAAACAAGTTCTTAGAGGCCGTGCACTCTTCACCGTGTGATATTCACAGCTAATCAATACACATCAAGCATTCACTAAGCGGGGAAACCACAGTGAATTGGTGTAACTGTGAACATTATAAATATAATCCCAGCACGCTCATTACCTTAAACACTATTGATCCATGGCACAGAGCTATTGTGGTTAAATAGACTGAAATAAATCAAGTAGCCGCAATTCATTATAACATTTCCTACTCTCTTTACACAAAGGTGCAGTGCAGGCCAATCAATCAGCAAATGGGATTTTAATCCCCTGGAACATGTTAAGTAAGTCCTTAATATTGCAAAAATATTGTAGTAGAACAATTCCTTTTTTTCACAAAATTATTCTGCTCATTTACCATCTGCCAACAGTGACGCGGTTGGGACAAACACTGCCAGGATTTTTTACAACTTTTTGTCCATTCCACGCTAGAATGTAATTCTAGTGATAAGAGATATTTCCATAGTCATGCGGTAAATTCATTATTGACTTACCCCTCTATTGCTATTTTATTTTATGTATACTCAGCCTTAGTCAATACAATAGACATGCATCATGGAGGAATAATATGATCTACCCTAAAAATGAGTGTGTAAATGTAATGAGATATGATAAGAGAGTGTTTGTTGCTGTGATGATACGTTCCAAGGCTCCAGGTTTCAGGACCGATCTAGTTTGGAGACCAATATACCAAAGAGACCAGTTATGTTATAATATGTGCAGGATACACCAATAAAATGTATAACTATAAACAAATTCATGCTAAAAGTTATTAGTTCTGAAAACGAGGAACATTTTCAAACAACAATCTCTGAGACTGTCCTTGGAGGACAAGAGTACATTGTCTAATTGGTTTGACCATCTCCTGTATATTAGGTAGGCATGGCTGTGCCATTGTGAATTTACAAAAGTTAGATTATCCATAAATCAACCTAAGCAGGAACTTGGGGCCCAGTGGATGTCCAGGGTACCCAGCTGTGCGCTTTGCAGTAATTCGAGGAAATAGGTGCAATTGGTAAAGGTGTACAGATGGACTTTGCCTTGGACCCGATTCTACCTTAATGTGTCTTTAAAAATAAAGGTAATATGGCACCAATAGGTGTTCGTAGTCTTTTCTCCAAAGGAATGGTCCCCACTGTGCTGTACAATGATGGGTGATTTGGTAAGAATTGATAAAGTAAGCTTGGAAAGTATTACAATCAGGATGCTTACTAAATGCTCAGGTTGTGTTGGCTCATCCTCATAAATGACGGCTGTGAAATTCTGGTGAATATGTCACCATAACTGTCTCTATGGGGTAAAATTGGTGAAACTTAGTGGAATGACCCGAGGGAATGATTTGTTCTGTATGGTTTTCTAATAGTTATCTGTGAAGGTTCTAAGGTTCTCATGTATCCAGGTCATGGTATGGTTAGTAGTAGTCGGTCACATTCAGACAAATTTGTTTCTGTAATGGTAAAGACTTTTTGTAACCTAAACTGCTTCATCGGTTCAGAACTGAATGTGGGAAAAAAGAGAAAATATGAGGAATGTGAAAGAAAAGAGAAAGTATGCAATATGGGTGAATATATGAAGATTAGGAATAGAGGAGGTTTGGAGATTAGGAATGTGGGTGAAAATATGGAGATCAAGAATGAGGAAGAAAAGAGAAAGTATGAAAATCAAGACTGTGGGTGAAAGTATAGGATCAAGAACGTGGGGGAAAATATTGAGATCAGGAATAAGGGAGAAAGTATAAAGATCAGGAATGTGGGTGAAAAGAGAAAGTATAAAGAGCAGGTTAGTGGGTGACAAATATGGAAATAACAAATGTGGATGAAAATATAGGGATCAGGAATGTGGGTGAAAATATGAAAATAATGAATGTGGGACAAAGGAAAAAGTATGAAAATTAGGACTGTGGGTAAAAACACAGAGATCTGGAATGTGGGAGAAAGTATAGAGACCAGGAATGTGGGTGACAATATGGAGATTAGGTATGTGGGTGAAAATATGAAGATAAATGTGGGAGAAAAGAGAAATTATGAAATTTAGGACTGTGGGTGAAAGGATAGAGATCAGGAATGTAGGAAAAAAAGAGAGATATAGAGATAAGCAATCCTGTGGATCAGGAATTTGGGTGAAAATATCTAAATATGGTATGTGGAAGGGTATGTGGAAGAAAAGGATTGTGGGCGAAAGGATAGAGATCAAAAATGTGGGTGAAAATATGCAGATCAGGAATATGGGTTAAAAGAGAAAATATGCAGGAAAGTGGGGGAAAATACTGGGATCTGAAATGTGGGAGAAAGTATGAAGAGCAGGAAACTGGGTGACAATATAGAGATCAGGAAAGTGGATAAAAATATGATGATATGAATATAGGAGAAAAGAGAAACTGGGTGAACACATAAAGATCAGGGGTGAAAATAAAGAATGTGGGTGAAAATATGGGGATCAGGAATGTGGGGGAAAATATGGGGATATGAATATGGGAGAAAAGAGAAAGTATGAAAATTAGGACTGTGGGTGAAAGCATAAAGACCAGGAATGTGGGGGAAAATATAGAGATAAGCAAAGTGGGCAAAAGTATGTGGATCAGATTTTGGTGAAAATATAAAGATAGGTTATGTGGGAAATTATGGTTATGTGAAAATTTGGAGATCAGTAATGTGGGTGAAAAGAGAAAGTATAGAAATCAGGAAAGTGGGTTTAAATATTGAGATCTGAAATGTGCGAGAAAGTTTGGAGATCAGGAAAGTGGGTGAAATGAGAAAGTATGAAGAGCAGGAAAATGTGTGACAATATAGAGATCAGGAAAGTGGGGAGAATATGAAGATAATGAATGTGGGAGAGAAGAGAAAACATGAAAACTAGGACTGTGGGTGAAAGCATAGAGATCAGGAATGTGGGTGAAAATATGGAGATAAGGAATGCGGGGGAACGTATGTGGATCAGGAAAGTGGGGAAAAAAGAGAAAGTATGAAAAGCAGGAAAGTGGGTGACAATATGGAGATCAGGAATGCAGGAGAACGTATGCGAATCTGGGGAAAAAAGAGAAAGTATAGAAATTGGGACTATAGGTGAAATATTGATCAGGTGATCAGGAATGTGAGTGAAATGAGAAAGTATGAAGAGCAGGAAAGTGGGCGACAATATAGAGATCAGGAATGTGGGTGAAAATATGAAGATAAGGTATGTGGGAGAAAACAGAAAGTATGTAAATAAAGATTGTGGGTTTAAAGCATCAGATAAAGAATGTTGGGGAAAATAAGGCGATCAGGAATGTGAATGAAAAGTATGGAGCTCAGGAACTTTGAAAAAAGAGAAAGTAAATTTGGAAAAAAAGAAAAGGAGTTGGGTAATGTGGGATAAAAGAGAAAGTATGCAGATCAGGAATGTGGGAGAAATAAAACAGAGCACAGCAGCACAGAAGAAAAGCTCTGCACATATTATTATTAACAATTTAAAGAAGTGAAGCCAGGCATGCAGCATTTTCTAGCAATCTGTGTAGAGATGTGAAGCCTGGAGTAAGTAATGCTGAACTATGTGGGGTCTGTGTGATGGGTGGGATGAGGCTGCCATGGCACAGGGCACATGCCATGGGGCGGGTACAGGCGATGTGATCGGGTAAAGTTAGCGGATGAGCGATGTCCCAGCTATTCTTTCCCTCCATGGGTGTGTATGAGTGATGCAGGAAGAGGAGGGCCTGTGCTTGTAGGAGGCCGGCACACTGACAGTGATCACCGCCGGACTCTGCACGCTGGGGGAGGTAGCTGCACCGAAGCGGCGTCCAGATACCCTAGAGAGGGGCAATTATTAGCGCACTGTGCGGCAGCGATCGGTGCAGGCAGGCGGTATCGGACGGTGCAGCAGGCGGGAGGGGGCAGCGAGCAGATCCTGCCCCTGGAGGAAGAGGAGGGGGCACAAGAGGCGCCGCACAGAGGAAGAAGGAGCAGCCGCTGCTGGGACAGGCGATCAGGACTTTCCTACACATTCAGCAGCCAGGAATTTGGGGATCCCTTCCCCCCATTGGATCCCAGCTGTGTCACCATGAGAGCCCCCCCAGCCCATGGCTAGGGTCCTAGGAGGCCCCCTGTGCATGGACTTCTTGTAGGACCTTTGGAGGACTCATAGAGACAAGTCCCTGAGTGGTATTTGTGCTGCAGAGGGGGCAATCTGATGTCCCCATAGTCAGGGTGAAGGTGGCTTCTGTTATTCCAGGTGGGACTTTCCATAGAAGTTCTATTGTAGACAATCTAGACTATCCTCCAAGCCAACATGTCAGCCCCCCAAGGAGGATGGATGACTGCCAGGCAGGAGAAGCTGGAGTCCGTGCTGAGGAACCCACGCTCGCCCATCAATGTGGAGAGCTTGCTGGTAAGTGGCTACCATGGTGGTGACCTCTTTGGTGACTTCCAACCGGAGTTGTGGACTGTCCATTTCCTTAGATGAAACCCATCTCATGTATCCCTAGGGTTCCTCCAGAATTTGCTAGGGGTTCCTTGTGCTTACCACTGACATCAATGATCGTTTTGGGTATTTGTAAGGATGACATTCTTCTCACTGGCCAGCAATAAGTGAGGAATTCTTCCTACTGACCACCACTGTGAGCTGTGCACATAGTAATTATAGTAGGGGTTCCCGGAAAGTTATGGCAAGGGTTTCCCCCATGTTGGTGGTTAAAAAAAGTTCTGTTTTGATGTTAAGATGTGTTTATTTTGTGGCTGGCACAGTTTTGTCCATCCTCAGGAAATGTTTATACCAGCTGTGTTGTGGGACTTCAAGAACTGGTGTGTTAGGATTTCTAGGTCTTTGATGGTTGCAGAGTTCCCGGGCCCCTAGATGTACTAAAAGAAATGATACGGATTGTACCAAGGCTGGTAAGTCAGCAAAATGTACCGACTGCACAGCCCTGGGTATTACACTAACCTGTGTTACATGGTGAATATAAAGCAACCATAGAGGGAACTTTCATATAACTTTCACAGAACCCCCTCTATATTTACTATATCCACAGCTCATAGTAAGAAGTAAGGCCTCCTATATTGCTGGTCAGTGGGAAGAATGTCAGCCTTACAGATTATTGGTGTCACCTAAACTGGCTTCAGCTCATTTCTCAAGGAACCCCCAGCAAACTCTGTAGGAGTTTGAGAAACACTGGATCCAGTAGGGTTGGTTGAGCCCTAATTGCCGTCTTTAGCACCAGATATACTTTGTTAGGGGACGTCAGTATTGTGCCGAAGCCAGGAGCTCATACTTCTTGTAAGACTCAGCAGACCCTTTTAGAAGTCACAGGTCAGCTCTGTGACGAAAGACATAGGCGCATTGCCAAGGATCATCTGTAACTTGCACAGAATTGTTGGGATCATGTGTTAAAATTTGGAGCATGTGTGGTAGTTGGCCACGATTCACATGGCCAACCATTCTTCTTGTTTTTATTATTTACAGATAGTTGCAGAACCATACACCCAAAAGTACAAGCCTATGCACCAAGCATGTCACATCTGCCATGTTGTTTATTTTAGAGAAATAGTTGTGATTGTTCGGAAGATAATAACATAGTAGCTAGAACCTGTCTGGTCAACTTTTCCACCTTCATGGTGCAGTGGGGACTGGGAATATAGATGTTAGATAATTGATGGTCCATCCTGTTGAGTCGGTTGATCATTCAGGTAGATTCCGCCTGGTTGATCAGTTTGTTTGATCGGTAATGGTAAAGGCTTGGTCGATCTGAAGGAACGGTACTGAGTTCATTAGATACAGAGTAGTCCCGCCTTTCTCAACTCTTGTAACATGGGGAACCCTTAAAATAACTTTCAGGTCTTTAGGGAACCCTTACTAGAATTGGTAAAGGTTACCTTCTGTAAAAGTAAAGACTTGACCAACCTGAAAGAATGGTACTAATTCTGGTAGATACGAACTAGTCCAGCCTTTCTCAACTCTTGTAACATTGGGGAACCCTTAAAATAACTTTCAGGTCTTTAGGGAACCCTTACTAGAATTGGTAAAGGTTACCTGCTGTAAAAGTAAAGGCTTGGCTAATCCGAAAGAATGGTACTGATTCTGGTAGATACGGACTAATCCAGCCTTTCTTAACTCTTGTAACATTGGGGAACCCTTAAAATAACTTTCAGTTCTTAAGGGAACCCCTTCTATAATTACTATAGCCACAGCTTACAGTACATTAGCATGGTGGTTAATGGGAATAATGCCTCTTACATCGTTGGCCATTGGGAAGAATGTCACCTTTGCAGATAGCCAAAATATTGGTGTCACTTAAACTAACCTGAGAGGCACAAATTTCTCAAGGAACCTCTAGCAACTTCTGGAGGATCCCTGGTTGAGAAGCCCAGGACTGGTCAGTTCCAAGTTGAGGTTGTTCATGACGATACATTCTGGCCTCTTCCGTTCCATTTCAAAGGGGCAATAATGGTAAATGGGAAAATAGAACTTTGGCCAATTATATGTCCCATCTCAAATACAATGGCCTGCAATTATCTGCTTTTATCTCTAATTTACTAATGGAACAATGGCATAATTATTTCTCAGTTCAATGGTCAATGATCTAATATCTATGGACACCTTTTTAACTCTGGCTATTTAGTCGTCTTTGCTGACATTTGTTCAATGATACATAATTCCTGAGCTGTTTACAGCTGGAACTTACTCCTCTGGAGCTATGCTTTAAAGGAATTTACAGTTTACTTGGACTTGTTTAGGTAACTGGTTTATCAGGATCAGTGCCGTGGGTTAATACTTTATTTGATAGCTGCAAGCTGCTTACAGTCTAGGAAATCTTGACATGTCAAGGTTCAGGGCTGATCTCTAAGAGAAGAAACTTGGGTCAAAAGTCTTCTACAGGCTTCTTGCAGTCAGCAAAGAAACAATGCAGAGAGATCAGCTATTAGAGAACGAGCCTTGGATTAGTCATTTAAGCTAATTAGGCCTCATTGGCGGTTATTAATCAGACATTTGATATCAGGGCAATCCTTAATCATCAGACCTGTATTGCCATCCAGTTCTCATGTAGGATCTGAGCATTATATCTTGCCAGTGATCTATTTTGGAGCTTGAATTAGATGAAAAAATATGACTGTTGATTATTTACCCATACACATAAGATGGCAGTCAGGAATATAAATGCCACACATGTGCCATACGGAGCTTTAAGAAGTAAAGAGTGAAACTGAAAAAAAGAATTGTGGTCATCAAAGTCTTGTGACCTTACCACAATGATATTTTTACAAAGTTTATGGGTGAATGAAAGGATGTGCCAATGTGATACAGCAGCTATGTGACAATTTGGTGACAATTGGGTACCTCTTGTGGTTTCTTGGAGAGATATACTGAGATAAGATGAACGGCAACTGGTAATAGTAGGAGTAATGGTTGTTATTTATTGTTTTTTTTAAAGCAAGTCAAGTAATGGTTGCATAAGGGCAATCATTTACAGAGTTCCATTTGTCTATGCACTTTTGAAGAATGAATGGTAGATTGTGGTTACTATGGCCAGTTATGAAGATATTTATCCCATATCCTAGTATGAGAGATTGCACTCCATGAGGATGGCAAAGGTCACCCCTGTCGTTTGGGATTGTAAGACACAAACTTTTGAAGTTTGATATATGATGTCTTTTTTTATGAGGATACCCCTACATGTGCACGAAGAACCAAGATCTTTATGCTCGCTGAACTTTTCCCACTTTAACTGCAGTTTGCACACCATCTCCATGATGGTCATTGCTGGGCACATTGCACGTTGGTGCAAACCCAGGCATTTTAGGATGAGAGATTGAAGAACATCTGTATGCTCTCCGTGCACTGCATAAGGATGGCAGAGGTCCTCCTGTCTTTTAAAATAGTAAGATACAAACTTTTTGGATGCTGTTAGTTTCAATAATATATGATGTGTTGTTTTGTAAGACATCCCTACATGGGCACGAAGAACCAGAATCTTTTTGCCTTCAGAGCTGTGCACATTTTGACTGCAGTTTGTATCCAAACATTTCAGTCTGGGCACCCTATAGACCTTGAAAATATTGGGCTTGCTCTCTTGGTGAACCACTATTCTTTTGCAGTTTGCACACCACCTTGGTACTGCAAGGCATGATGCACGTTCCTGCACACCCAAGAATCTATGGAGCAAAAATGTAGATCTACACACAATTGCTCTTTTAAGATGTACCAAGATGTGCAAAGATGGTATGTGATATGCTCTTCAGTAATCTCCATTGACACAGAGCACCCTTGTTCCTTCCTTTCCAAAACTATGGGAGGGAATAGGATCATGGGTATGCTGGGACATTGGCTTGGTTTTACTATTCTTCATCTTACTAGGCTGTTTCTTCACAAGTTCTTTGGGTATGAGGTCTAGACGCAATTGAAAAGCAGTGATTTCAGAGTTTCAGTTTTTCTGAGCACAGATAACTAGTTGAACTGAATGATTAGAAAAGAAAATAACTTGCCGTAAAAAGGCAGCTTTTGGCATAGCTACACAAAAACCATCCCTTCCCTCAGGCAGAAGATCACCAGGAAGCATGTGGAGGCTTTATAACTCCGGGCTCTCACATGTTTCTCACTGTGACCAGGAAGGATGAATTAGAATCTTGATGTCACCCGTGCCAATGCTTTTGAAAGGGTATGTTCAGCTTTACCAAAATTTAACCCCACTTAAGCATTTCCTAGTATTTTTTTTCCTATTACCATATTACTTTGGCAAGAAACAGCTTTTTATTACTCCATGTGATCGTCATCGGCTTTGTAGAATTCCTGTAGGTGCAGCTGCTGGAAGTTTAGTTCTTAATGACAAAGGACTATTTGAAACCTGCAATGAATTGCAACATTCTGCCACATGCTCAACCTAGTCTCAGCCTCTCCAATTTAAATGAATGGGAGTGAGCAGGCACCATTTTTCACATGCAGCTGTGTGGCAGATAGTGGCATGGTTTCCAATTGGCCTTGAGATTTCTGTTTAGGATTTGCTTTGTTATAGGTTGCCCGCAGGGGGTCTTTGCCTCTCCCGGCCACACGGCATTAGCTTGCTGTGCACTCGGGAGTAGCAAGCCACAAGTCTAAAAATTTCCTACACCTATTGTGTGTTATATCTATGCTGCTATTAGCATTGGCAGTATTGATTGCAGAAGTATTGCTTTATAATATTCACTTTTTACAAGGCTGAATACAAATATTTCGGAATGCTGAAAAATGTTTTTGTTGGAGCAATCATTTCTCCATCGTGTCTGTGGGTACCATAGGTAAAGTGGTCACAAAAGGGCTCAATAAATCTTAAACCTGAACACGAAAGAATTGAAAGCTTTACCTATGGCCCCCTATTCACACTGCAAGTGCTCAGTTTGTTTAGGGGATGATGTATGGGGGAATACACTTATTGCTTGCTCAGCCAGCACCATGCGAAGTCCAGGGCCCTTGGGGACCTCCTGTACAACACAGGACTGGTGAGAACAAGTTAGGCAGAGAATTGGAGTAGCTTTGGGTCTTCTAGCACAGAGAAAGCCTGCTGGAGCATGGAATAAACTAAATGTATCATTTTATTCATTATCCCTTAGGCAAAAGAAACAGGAGGAACCTGGAGAAAAGTATTACATTAGTACAACTTTGCAGTTGTGTTCTGCCTAAGCTTGATCTTTGCATTTGTCTATGGGCCAAAGGACATATGAATGTGACACTTACTGCCTGACCTTGCACACTAAAAAGCTGGGAGTCAGGCAGTTCACATGGTGGAAACTCAAACTTCAGCTATTGTTAGAGGGTCATCTGAATGGGTGAGGAGGTAGATATACATTTCTTATGAGTAATAACCACACAATTAGAATAATATAATACAAAATGCTCAGATTTTTTTATATTCCCAAGCAGGACTTTAGGATCCAGCAACCGTTACAGCAAGCTCTGCGTGTTTTGATCATGGCGTAAATATTTTTCTTAAAAATAGCAACTTTTTGAGATCCAAAATTACATTCCTGGTGTGAATACTTCTCAGACCGTATGACTAACCACTAAGACAGTTATTTCCTTTTGTTTGCACATCTTCCCCTTGTGTTAAGTCAATATGGACATTTAATTGGAAGGTCTTTTTGCATGGTGATGCTTCACCCCTTAGCAATGTGTCACAGGCTTTCTGACAGCGGAGATCTCCTGCCAAAAATTGTGCGCGCGGAGGAGCCATGAGCCAACTTCCTCTGCCCCCAGACTTCACAGGCGCGATCTGTTCCCAGGCTTCTCCTCCCCTGTCTTCCATCATAATGCCTTGATGCAGCCTTGTCACAGCTGCCTGCTCTGTTTTTATCTTAAGTCTTTCTGTATCTTCCTTTCCAGGCCTTGGAATATTCCATACTTCTCTCTGAATTTTCACACTGACGGCTTGTAATTCTTCCTTATCTCTGTCTGGAAATAGCTTTTTATCTTTTTTGCTTTCTATTAAATTCTGAGTGGCTCATCAGGCGCCTGTAGCCTCCTCTTTTTCATATTCCTATAAATTAAATACAGTTGGTACATACATTTTAAAGAGTTGGTCCACTTAGAATTGATATTTTATTTATTCATGGATGGAATTGGCCCCTTGTTCCTTATCGATTTGGATACGGCAGCAGTGAGATCCCCCTTCTTTTGTCTCCTCAACCACCTAGTAACTTTGGGTGCTCCCACCCACCTTGGTATGTACCAGCACCTCCATTTATATTCTCTATATCATATAATAAAGTAGAGAGAGTATGACCTCCTGTATTGACCACAACAAAGTTTCTGACCCAGAATTGGTCACTAGGTTATATGGTGCTAAGCTGGAGTTAAATTGCATGAAAGTATCCTTTCAGTTTTTCTGAAAAACACTGATCATCAAAGATATAAAGGCCAGGTTTACATCTTTGAAACCATGTAGCCACAAATCATGCCAAACGTTGTCCAAAGCACAATGTGTTTTGATGTCAGTAATTCTGAATATCACTTCAGTTCACCTTGCCAGCCAACCGTTAGTGCATTGCCATGCTATGCACCGTCTTGCATGTTCTATACATTGATATATTAGAGGGCAAGTGAACAGTCAGTCTTTAAAGGTGATGGCCAAATTGTGATGGCTAGGCGACTGGGTTAGAACGTCTCCAAACCAGCCGGTCTTGTGATGTGTTCCTGATATGCAATGGTTAGTAGCTTCTAAAACTGGAATACCAATGAACAGGGTGATGGCTGCCCAAGGCTCATTGATTCTTTTGTGGGGGCTAGCATATCAGATCTGATCTTAGGGAAGAGCTACCTTAGGACAAATTGTTATTTCCAGGACCTTGTAGATGCTGACCATGTTGATCTTTGTCCACCATCAAAAGAGCTTGCACTGGCCATGTGAGCTACAAAATTGGACTAGGTATGGAGCAAAAAAAGAAGATGGCTTTGTCTGATGAACCAAGCATTCTTTTAGATCATGTGGATAGCCGGGTGCGTGTTCATTGCTTTCCTGGGTAAGGTTACGTACACACCTGCAATGATTCTCATCTGATAATCAGCTCAGGCGAGCTGATATCAGGTAAGAATCTGGCATGTGTACAGTGCTCATCTTTAGAACGGCAGTCCTGGCGGATGAAACGGACAACGAACGATCATAATGGGAGTGCAGTGGGGTGCCGCTCCGTCGTTCTTCCCCTCCTGTCTCCATAGAGCAGAATGGCTCTGTATGTACAGCACTCGATCATGCTTCGTGCAGTCGTTTGTTGTTGGATAGATTGTGAAAGAGCCTTTCCAACGACAGTTATTACAGGTGTGTACGTAGCCAAGGAGATGGGTAAGTGATGGCAGCATGATCTGCTATAGCGGGATCTGCTGCCAACATCTTGGCCATATCTGATCTTGAGGAATCCATGCTTTGATGAGTAAAAGCTGTTTTGGCAGCACAAGAGATCCACGCGTTATTAAGCAGGTGGTTTTCCTGATCAGTTTAGATAAAAGCAGCCAAAATTAGGTTGCAGTACATAGAACACAATCTTCCTCAACTAACCTTCAGACTTTCATGCACATCCGCCCCTCGTGTCTCTTTAGACTTTCAGAACCAATTTTGCTGTTAGAAGAGCCATAGCGATGTCCTCGGACACACCTACTGCAGTCATTCACCTTTGTGTAAATCTAATTGGTGATGCCAAGAATAAGGATGTGACACAAAATGAATTTAGAATTTTACCCATCCACATCGCATGTGATGTGCTGTCTATGATCTGCAGTGGATTACACAGATTAGGGTAGAGTGGAATTCTGTACAGCTGCTTTTATTAGAATTGAGAATTTGATTTTAATTTTGCTGGAAACGGTGATCAGTGAGGCGTTTTGTACAGCTACATTCCATTCACTTCTTATTCTTTGAGCTGTATGACCATGTGAGTACGACTGGTAAAATGTGCAGCTATGGTTTTTTGTCCAAATTAACAACCCACATTCTTCTCAGCATCTTCCAAAGTGTTCCAGAACAAAAAATAAAACTCTGCTGCTGAGTTTTGTTCCATATAACAAGGCAAGATCCATAAAAAGGTTCCACTCACAAGTGCTCCTGGGCTGTTTGTATTCTAAAGTGTTATTTAAGGTTGAATAAATGTAGCCTACGCCATGATTGGCACAGTCAATAAATGGGCCCTGTTCACTTTACGTAAGGTTCTGGTCTTTGCGTTTGCTTTTTCTCCAAGGTTTATTAGCTACATCTTTTTAATCCTGCATTCCATTAGAGCAAATTTAATTTTAGGGTAAACCTGTTATCATTTTTTGTCTTTTATAGTTTGAGTTTATATGCCTACACTGAGCATTATAGCCTTGTACAAAAGGTGGTGTTGGGCATATGGGCAACCACTGCATCAGAGGACCAAAATGGAGGCATAGAGGATGGAAAGATGCAGGGACTATATCTATACGTAACTCCAAGCAGCTGATATCACATGATCTAATAATTGCTTTGACATGTGATCTTATATTACTTCTGCTTTTGATGTTTATCATATTGTAAGTCTTAAATGCTCAGATTTTATTTAAAGTGAATATTTGTAATTCTTTTTTTTTTTTTTAAGTCCAAACTCCAAGATCAAAATGTATTATAATGCAGTTTACCAGTACCAGCACCTTGGACGTGGCTGCATTCCCACCCTTTCTGTCCTAGGCTGAATACGGTCTCCTGTTCTCCTGTATCAGGACAACAGAAACCGACTAGGACTATAGAACTACACCCCTATTCATCACATAGAGCTAGTTCTGTGGCAGGAGATAGCTGAGATCAATATGATTGATAAAGCCTGGCACATGAAACTATCTGTTCTCAGGATTCCTTGCAAGATTGTTCGGATTATGAAGTTCACTTAACCAGTTTTTCTGAATCCAATGTTAACAAAGCCATCTAGATCAGCGGTCGCTAACTAGTGGTCCCGAGAAAATTTGGACATTATTTACAAATGTTATGCCTTATTGGTAATAAAACAAAAATAATATTCTAAAAAATTCTTGCACTTAATTCCTGAACTGTACTAGAGACGGAAAAACAAGGGGGACGCAGCCTTGTTTCGACCATTACAACAGTCATCCCGATCTGAGAATAACCTCTCATCCGATTGTTTATTTTATTTATTTCTTAGATGCTCTTTTAGGTAAGTATCAACTTAACTGTGTATTTTCCTTAACTATTATATTATATGGCATCAAATGGTTCAACTTTCATATCTATCATTTCATGTTTGGTCTTAGATTCAAATAAAATAAACCATAATAAAAGTGAGAAAAAGCTAACAAATATTTTGCATTTCTTTAGTAATAGTAAAGATAATGCAACTAATGATAATAATACCCGTGAGCTCATCAATGAATCGGAGCCTCCACGGTTCTCGTCAGGCACCATTAGGAAGATCATCATTTTCCAAATGTATTTATCTTTTTAAAAAAATTCATAATAATGGTTCGCGAGATATAAAATGATGTATTTAGTGGCACGAAAGGTTGGTGACTGATCTAGATCTAGAGTTTGGTGTCTGATTAGCTGTGGATTTTGAATGTTGGATTTTGGCATAAAAAAAGAAAAACCTTAATCATTGAGAACTTGCAGCATTCATTTGCACATAGGGTAATGTGCTGTATCAGAAGAGCTTTGCATAATCCTGCAGAGTCCAAAGTCAGCGATGATAGTGATGGTCTGCAGTTCTCATCTTTGTCACATCCTATACTTGTGTTCTTGTCTAGACTCTGACGTGTTTACATCTGTTTTGTGAGCCAGTTAGGATTTTTAACGGCACTTGCAGGTTTATTAAAGCCAGGACCTCCACGCAGGAGTCCAAGCACTTTGTACCTCCAACACCACCTTTAAGTAAAACTTCATGCAGTATTTTTGACACTGTTACATCTCTATACCATAGAACCATTCTTTTTTTTCTCTAAACTGACCTCTGAATGAAAACCAGCATGGCAGATTACTGCAATATAATGGTACACAGTGTTCTCCCCAGCCTCTTTTAGCCGGGTGCACCACCCGGCACGTTTCAGTAACCACCCGGCTGTTTTTGGGTGATTACTGAACAGTTGGGTCACAATACAGGGGCTGCCACCCACCTAAAATTTCTTCCCATCCTGCTTAAAAACATTTCTAGGTTGAGCACTGGTACAATACCTGTACCTTTTTTGCAAGCTTCTGCATTTACCAGGTCAGAATCAACCTTTAGGGCTTACGAATGTTCTAAAGAGAATCTGTCACTTTTTTACTGGGTAGAGAGATAGATTTGGTTATAATTTCCAACCTCTACACACCGATATTCAACTTTGCCGCACTCCTCTGTTTTTTTTTACCTGTGCACTCCTTTTGGGTGTGGAAGAGTACATGACCTCTAAGAATGTCATATTTAGGGTTAGTCCTTCAAAAGACCTGAAGGGGCCTGGGGAAAGGTTAGTTCTTTTTTAGTCTGAACCCGTTGCCTTACTTTGATTTGGCAAAATTAGGTTCTTTTTACTATAACTACCCTGGAGCCTACACTTTTTAACACAAGTCAGCCATGACTGTTTTAAAGGATTTTTATTCTGTTCTCATGAAAGTTATTTATCTCTCAGTGAATGTGGCCCATAAACAGTCTTAAGAGATCATGTATCTACTATTGAAGACCACTTTACAGTATTATCTTTCCAATGTTTATAATGTATATACAAGGTGGTGGTTTAGGTAGTTTTTGATGGCTTTGCTGCAGTAGAAGCAGTTGTGTGGTCATGTAACTAACTTCATCCTTAAACATGGTTTTCCCTTGAACAGTTGAAAACTACAAAGGCCTAATAGTGCTACTACCAAAAGTCCTTGTTTTGTAGCACAGGGAACAATATTCAACCTCCCCAGCCCCTTTAAGCTGGGCGCACCACCCAGCACTTTTCAGTAACCACCCGGCTGTTTTGGGTAGCTACTGAAGAGTTGGATCACAATAAAGGGGCTGCCACCTGCCTATATTTTCTTCCTGCTCAGGTTAAAATTTTTTTTTGGGTTAAACACTGATATTAAAACCCTGACTTAACCTAAACCTTTCCAGCTTTCTCAGCAGAAAGTTTTTTAATCTGGGTGGGAAAAAGCTGTAAGCGGGTGGCAGGCCCTGTATTGTGCCCCAACCTTTCTAGTAGCTACCCCGAAACAGTCCGGTGGCTACTGAAAGGTGCGGGGTGGTGCACCTGGCTAAAAGGGGCTGTGGAGGTCACTGAATATTGTTCACTGTGCTACAAAAACCAGTGTTCAACCCAGAAATTTTTTTAAGCCGAGTGGGAAGAAATTGTAGGTGGGTGGCAGCCCCTGTATTGTGACTAAACTCTTTAGTAACCACCCAAAAACAGCCGGGTGGGTGCTGAAAAGTGCCGGGTGGTGCACCCAGCTAAAAGGGCCTGGAGAGAACCCTAAGCACTATTAGGCCTTTGTAGCTTTTGACTCTTTAAGGGAAAACCATGTTGAAGGATGAAGTTAGTTACATGACCACACAACTGCTGCCATTGCAGCAAAGCCGTCAAAAACTACCTAAACCACCACCTTGTATATAGATTATGAATATATGCCAATATATATATATATATATATATATACCACCTTCTACAGATGCCTACTTGCCGAGGTCCTAGGGGCCACAATATTTTAGCCAGTCACAAGTCTCATTTCATGCTCACCCCTGCACATGTAAACTACCATAAGAGGACAGGCACCTGGGATCAGGCAGGAAAGATGACTTGTTCATAGAAAACCTTAAAAATGGCAGAAACTTTGCTCTTAGGATCTATGTAATCCTTGTAATTCTTTGGAGCAGCTGATGGGTTATGACAGGGTAAGAGGAGCCTGGAGGAATCAATGCACGGTCTATAAAAGTTCCTAATCTCTAAATAATTTTGGCTGCAAACATTAAAACTGTGCTGGGACACAGAATATTCTTATTCTGACTTCCACCACTTTGAGAGCTGCAGATGTGTCCAGGGAATCATGTAAGGGGTTAATTTAAAAAGTTTTTGCAAATTTGAATTTTTTTCCTTCTAATTGACGTCACAGCTCGCCCAGTGCCCACAATCAGCTGTGTGATCTCACAATGCAGGCATTTGGAGAAGGAGATAGAGTAAGCAGAGCAGAACATGAGGAAAAACAAGGATGTGTTTGAAGATCACGGGACTGACTGTAGAAAGGCTGTTTTTTTTTTTTCTCCTTCTCTCCCCGAACTGGAGGAAAAGCAGGAAAAGGCCACGCCTGGGCCAGAAATGTCCCTGGGAGGTATAGGTCGGCTGTGTACATTGAAGCCCACTTGTCCCCATTCATTGCTGTACAGCACACACCTTATTTGCTTTCTGCTTGTGATGCATAAAGAAATGTATTTATAATACTGAACTTTTTTTACTATTTTTATCTCAAGAGAGCGATTATTGGGAAAAACAGGTTGCCTTTTCTTTTTCTCCCTAACGGTCTCAAACAAAGCCTCCATTACTCAGCCGTCTGATGTTGAAGAAGTTATTTATGAAGGCGTGCCTCCATGGAAAGGCGGGAAACCTAAAACTCAAATAGGGAGGTTTTCCCGTTTTGTCACATAACAAGGCATTGTAAAGCTGGAGGATTTGGGCGGATTTGCAGAAATGTTACAGCTTGATTTATAAACTATGGCACTCTGAAATAAAGGTATTTATGTTTTTGTGACCAGGGGTCATGAAGCCTAAAGCAGGTATCCTTTCCACATGGCTTTGAACCCGGAACTATAAAGGCATCACAGTGTTCAACCCCAAATTTTTTTTAAGCAGGGTTTGCAGAAATTGTAGGCAGATTGCAGCCCCTGTATTGTGACCCAACTCATCAGTAACCACTCAAAAACAGCCAGGTTGCTACTGAAATGTGCCGGTTGGTGCGCCCAGCTAAAAGGGGCTTAGGAAGAACACTCCATCATTAAATATGAGGTCCAGTGTTGTCCTCTGTCCCTTTTAGCTAGGATTACCTCCCATCACTTTTCGATAATCACCTGGCTTTTTTTTTGGGTGGTTACTGAACAGTTGGTTCACAATACAGGGGCTGCCACCCTCCTACAATTTCTTCCCACCCGGCTTTGGGGTTAAACACTGCTAAATGGTCATTCAAATTTTTGAGTCAATATGTGTTTGTTAACTGGACAGTAGGGGTGTGGATTGCGTTAATTTGCACATGTTGCTATGCATTTCAAGCACTATTTATTGTAACTCGGTGTTCTCCCCAACCCCTTTTAGTTGGGCGCTCCACCTAGCACTTTCTGTAATCACCCGTCTGTTTCTGGGTGGTTACTGAAAATCGAGGTCATAATACAGGGGCACTGGACAGTTGGGGCATAATAAAAAGACGATGACACATGTAGAGGAACGCATTTGAAAATAGGAAAAAAGTATAAGTCTACCAATACAGTTATAGGCAGACTTCTCCCCAGCCCCTTTTAGCTGGGTGCATCACCCAGCATTTTCAGTAACCACCCGGCTGTTTTCAGGTGGTCACTGAAGTGTTTAATCACAACACAGGGACTGCCACCCGCCTACAATTTCTTACCACCAAGCTTTAAAAAAATTCCGGGTTGAACACGGATAGGGGTTACTGGACACAAAGAACTGGGAGTTCTATATATGTCATGTGTTGCCCTGTCCACTTTTTGACCACCAGCCTATGAAATCTTCCCATTGAACATTTCTGGGGAGAAAACTGTAATGGATTGCTAGTGTACTAGAACAAGGTTGTACTTCTCACCATTTCATTGGGGTAATGCAGCTTATGTGCTTGGCAGTGCCATATTGGAATGGGGAATGGTAACAAAACGCAGCTTCTAAATGAACTTCAGCACACAGTTAAGTCTTTGTCAGAAAAAAGGAAAGATTGCAGATACCATTTATGGTAATCATTTATTTTTACCAATACTATTCAAATGAATTGGCTGCCCTATCGCTGTGCATGTACATGCAATGTCGTGAATTGTAGTGCACTGCAATAGAGATGTATTTGGGTACCGTGCAAAACAGTCTTGTTCACCCCAAAATGTGTGTGTGTATTCATGCATTAAAAATCAATGTGCTATTTTAAGCAAAAGTGTATTTGTTTTTACTGTATATATACATGGGAGTTCAGTAAAGCGTGAATGGCAACACACTGCAATTCACCCAAAAATAGGATTGTTATTATGCATCACTGTAACATGCATTAAAATGCATGATTTTCCCTTGGACAATCCTAAATGTTCTCACTAATCCAGGTTCTATTTACTTTGTCCTCTATGTTTAATTGTCTATGGATTACAGCCATTAAATATAATAGGGTTATGTCAGATTATTGCCTAGGCCATTACTTCTGTGTTTAGTGTAAATTAAGTGTTTATAAATCACATTAGGAGATGCTGAGGTTTTCTCATGACGTGTTGGCGGCACACACGTGTAGACTGACAGTGCTGGTTAGGGTTGGTCTGGTGGCGTGTTGCAGCTCTCATCCACAGACAATGTGGAACTTTCTGCTTGGTGTTTAGCAACAAATAACAACATAACAAAACATGTTGCTGTTTGTGTATCTGGAATGGATTTCCTCCTGCTGTCATTAATTGAGGAGGTCTGTTTACATGTGCTGAGGTTTGCTGGGGTCACTTAATGTTAATGTGTAAATGTGAGGATGACACAAAGTTTAGTAACTAAGTAAAGGGGTCTCCTGGCTGGGGGGCGCAAATCAGAAAATAAAAAAGTTTATAGAAGGATAAACTCCTCCTGGGATGGATTTAGTGCAATTTACTTTCTGCAACATTTTAGGGGTACAAAGCATTATAATCCATATAGTAAAAGAAGAGAGATTATTCTGTGTCTTGCTTCATCTCTTTATATCCCTTTCCTCTGCTCTTATTATTTTCTCTCCTCCTCTTCACTATTCCTTCTTTTGCCCCCTCCCATATTCTATGTTGCCCCTTACCCCATTCATTTTTATTCAGCCTCATCCCCATTCTTTGTTTATTTTCATTCTTTTTCCTTTATTTTCTTTGTCCCCCCCTCTTTTTCTCTTCCTTGTTCTGTTTTCCTTTCCTTTCTTTTCTTTTTTTTTCCTTTTTCTTTTCTTTTTCTTTCTTTTACTTTTCTTTTTCTTCCTTTTTCCTTCTTTCTCTTTTTTTTCCCTTTATTTCCCCCTTTTCTTTTTTTTCTCTTTTCTTTTTCCTTCTTTCCTTTTCTTTAATTCTTTATTATTAATAAACAGTATTTATATAGTGACAACATATTACGAATCGCTGTACATTAAATAGGCGCAAGAGGAGGCGGGGACCCTGCGCAGAAATTTTTTTTTTCTTTTCCTTCTTTCTTCATTTGCAGTGAACATAGCCAACAGTAGACCCCTGTAGCCCCTGTGTTGACCAAGGAGTGTCCAGGGCCCTCCTGCACACTTTGCACCTTTCTATGTTCATTCTATAAACACAGATCCAGGGGCACACTCACTACAATGCCCATAATCAACCCTTTATTTCTTAATTTCAGAAAAAGCGATCCAAATGGAGTATAGAATTCAATCAAAAAGTTCAGTGGATCGTACAATTTCTGATTAATTTTGAAGACCTCGCTATTGATTTGCCTTTGTTCAAAATTTAGAGCATATGCCTATCTTCAATATAAGAGAACTAATATAATATTATTATTAGGAAACAGAATTTTTATAGCGCCAACATATTATGCAGCGCTGTACATTAAATAGGGACAATCAATGGAAGTAATTCCCATGCATTTTCGGTTACAGTGTGTTGAACGTGATCAATTGATTTTTTTTCAACACAAATCAATCACTTTTCAATATAAATCAAATTGCAAATCAATAAAACCAAAATGAATTCGTGCTGTTGCATTTGTTGATCTCCACCAATGCTTGCATCTCGACAAAGCCACAATTTACAACAGCCTGATGACGGAGACCTGCAATTCTTGAAAACAGTTAGTCTTTCCAAAGGGTGGGTCCGCTTTTTTTCCCCTGGCAGGCCAAAGTCTGTCTGAGTCTGGGCTGCACTCCCAGCACTGCACACAATTTCACCAGGAAAAAAAAAACTTTGACCTCCAGCCAGCAAAAGGTTTATAAATAGCTGCACCAGCCTGATTTTGTAGAAGTACCTGGATTTTTTTTTTTTTACAGTCTAACACTCTGGTGTCATGTCGGTGATATGTGCAGCGTGTGTTCGTTATCTCGGCACGGGGTCTGTGTGTTTGCCTAATGTATTTTTGAGTTTTCATTGGGGTCATGTGACATGAGCAACTCTCTGACAGATTTGTGATAATTGCCAATCTCCTTGGATTGTTTATTTTTTTAGCTGGATACAATACATAGCTATGCAGAAAAAAAATATGCCATGAACACAAAACTCTGGATATCACAAGCAGCTACGGAAGCTGGTAAATTGGTAGGCGATCGCTCGGTAATAAGCTACGGAGCTCTGGAATTACGCAGCGCTTCCTGATTGCAATTTGTTTTCTATTATTCTTTCCTAGAAACAAAAACAGCGAGAGAGATTTTGTAGCCGCTGGAGATCTCCGCTTTGTGTGACATAGCCCTTATATGGAGCTGGTCCGCACAAGGACCTGATTGCAGGGAAGAAATATTTTAACACGTTGGTTACATAAGCTCAGTAGAATCAAGAACGCCTACTGGAAAAAGAACAGAATCACACCAAATCATGTATCATTTTGATTCTCCTTTTCCCATGACAAAGGAAATACAGAGCTTTCTGAATAAAACCGTAAAACCGTGGCAAAAGGTCACATGGTCTCCAGCTACCAGAGGCACTGTGGGCTATGCAGGTCATTAGAGAATCCAGTGAGTTTATTAGTCAGACTGCCAGGTATGCTCTGCACCCCGTGCTTGAACCTGGATAACCCCATATTGTAGTGGAAACTTTCCTCACTCTGGTCTGTGTGCATTGTGTTATTAGGACGATGAACTGGAAGAGTTTTTATTTTTAGTTATTGGTGTTCTCACTACAGGTTGAATGAACTGACTGCTAGGGGCTTGTTCACGTATCAGTGGGCACTTTGCCAGCTCCCTGGCCACTCTTACCACTGCATTGCTTCCTAATAAACCAGCTTTTGAAGACTTTACTGTGGGCGGCACTGAACTGCTAATTACCACCCCTATTAGCTCCTCATGGGCCGGCACAGGGGAGCCGTTCATGGGTGGGAGGATGTATTAACCCCACCACAACTGCACCACCTGTCTGAACAAGCCGTTTATCCATCATCTTACCAACTCCTCATCTGCCATAACAAAAAAAAAACTGGATAATTCCTGGTGTTGAAGGCAAAAAAATCCTGGGGGTATGGTGGGTGTTGGTCAACCTTTTGCAGGTTATTATTTTTTTATCTAAACTTGTATTGCCAAGGATTTTAGGACGTTATGAGCAGTAGGGGGATCCCATTTTTTGGGCAATCTCGGAACCCTACTTTGCAGATCTGTATGCAGCTAATAAGTATACCCCGTGCAGGCTTCTTGCCATCTTTATCCATACCAAAAAGTTTCTCATGGCCACCAATCACAATCAAACCTATCCTGAAAGTTTGAATCTGATTGGACATGTAGGAAGCACCCCCCCGTGCACATGTAAGGCACTCTGTAAATTCTGCTTGCATTAAATTACATACCATAGCCCTTGTGTTTTCTGGTTGGGATTAGCCATTCACTCAAAGGTTTCACTTCAGCCTGTGTAGGTGACTGTATTAAATTAAAGTCCATGCACTTGCTACTGGTTCTACTTTTTATCTGGCTTGATAATTATACCAGTAAATTTCAAGCATTGTGCTTGAATGGCGATGCCTCGTGCAGAAACATTTCTATCGTTTTCCTGGCAGATATTGCCGTCCAAGCTATTGCATTCCACATTTGCTTACATTGGAAATAAAAGTGGTTGGAGCGACCTTTAATAAAGCTGATTCATGCTGCAGCCGTTCATAAATGAAATGTATTTCTCATGAAATGGGGAAAATGACTATTTATAGGGAAGGTCCTAGTGTGGTGTGTTTAGATTGAAGCAAGAGTCGTGTGAATCAGCATTGGGTTCTGTGCCTGGAATGAATGTAGGACACCCCTGTTATATGCGCCAGTCTGCATGGCCTATGATGATGGTATCAACACAGTAATTACTATGTATCCCTTTTTCCATTATTAAAGGCACAACATTTGGGCAGCCTTGTCATTTTTAACATGTTATTAAATGGATTTTTTAAATTCAAGTAGTGTAAGTACCAGAATTTGTCCTCATCTTGCAGTCCAGGATCTGGCATGTTGGAGGATGAAGCAGTACACAGGGTTGATCAATTCATGTGTTAATAGGAAGCATGGTAATAGGAAGCACAATAGGAGTTGAGCTAATAACTATGCTGCTTCTCACTTTTCTGTCCAATCATAAGCCATAGAAGAATCCAAAAGAAGAAAACTAGTGGTAGAAAAAGGTAGTGCAGGGGGCAGTCACTGGATTGAGGGTAATTATTGCAGCTAAAGTTGATTTTATTTTATCTTTTGATGGGGTAGTTATTTCTATAGTAATACGTTACACATCCCTTGAAGGCTGCCCTATATGACTTCATTCTGAAATGCTAGCTGCCTGGCTGGTTAGCATGTCAGAGATCTGGAACACGCCTGCTGGAAGAAAGTCCAAAGTCCAAATTCTTTATCTTTATACATGCTACAGGACAAGGAATCGGGGTACAGTATGCAAGCAGAGTTTACCTTGCCTCCTCTTGTCTCCTTTAGCATCGCCAACATCTTTGCCTCGCCCTTTTCTCAGTTTGGGTTCTTCAGTCATCTTGATTAGCCAGGCTGAAATGATGTAACTCCAGAGCATGCTTATGCAAGTTCATTCATTCTAGTACAGAGGAATGCACATGTGCAGGTCAGTGTACATTCTAGAGGAGACTGAACAGGTATTGTTACACCATAATCTGATCTCGGTTTTATATTAAAATTTTAAAATGAATAGGTTTATTGCCACTTTAAAGCATAGTATGATCATGAAAGCCAGGCAAGTAACATTCTCTGGAGGAAATGCCTGAAACTAGACATTGCATTTAATTCTGGGCTTCAGATTCAGCTTGGTAGTCAGAGGGGAGTGTTTGTGCCCAGAGGCAGCACTCCTTGCTGTGTGCTACTCTTTGATAAGATGGAGGTTAAGCTGGCCGTAGTGGGGACACCCAGTGAAGGGTCTCATTAGCATTCCACAGAGCCTGCACTCCCTCCAAGTGATCCTTTTATTTTTGTTTTCCTGGAAAATGAGAACTTTGTTTCTTCTGACCCTCTTCTGTCACTTGTAGAAGTGGCATCCTTTTCAGAGCGGAGCAGCTGTCTCTCTCCGGCAGGCTGGATCATGACTGGCATGGCACCCCACCAAGGAGCTGTGCGAGGAGCTAATTTTGTCCTCTTGTGGGTGTTTTCTTCTTTTTCTTTGACAACTTTAGTTATGCTGATGAGCATTACTGCATCACAGAACGTATGTCTCTGCAGGGTTTTGCTTTGCGGTTCTGGGGTCCCGGGTGTGATCCACAAGTCACATCTTCATGACGTTTGTCCGCTAGTGTTTGTGTCGCTAGTGTTTGGGTTTCATACATATACTCAGAACTCAAAAAATTATTTGTAGGTTTTTTAAAGCAAATGTTTATTCTTAAGGGAATTGGGCTTTTTTTAACGTAGGATGTTTGCTGTCTCTAATATAGAAGAGCTCTTACAAGGAACGCTTCCTGTCTGTGGGTAAAAAGTCGAGCTTCCTATAGTGCTGGTGAGCCGTCACATCACAGGCCATAGGAGAGGGTTGGAAACATGAACGTTATGTCGATGTTGTTTTGGTAAATAGAAAGTGCAGCAACTCTTCCTAAAATCTACAGAGATCTTCACTATGGGCCCCCAGGAGCCGCCCGTATTCCAGATCCCCCTATTTATTCTTATTAATTACCAGTCCATTTCTCACTCATAATGAAGAATGTGCTGCACAGGCACAGCCCAGGTGGCATACTTTGCGCCCTATCGTAAAAGATCTTTGTAGATTTTGAACATGTAACTTACCGATGTCGGGCAGTATTCTCCCCTGAAATTTTTAAACCTGGGTGGGAAGAAGCTGTATGTGGGTGGCAGCCCCTGTATTGTGACCCAACTTTTCAGTAACCACCCAAAAACAGCCGGGTGGTTACTGAAAAGTGCTGAATGGTGCGCCCGGGTAATAGGGGTTGGGGAGAACACTGGGGACTTTGCTTGGGCCAAAGGTGACATACTTTCAAGGTATAATAAATTTACAATTATTCTTAAGAGACTGTCAACCAATCACTTATCTTTACCTGTGAAAAGTCCTTGCCTCATCCACAAACTGAGCCCTTTGGTTCATGTGCTGTCTCGGCTTTCCTCTTCTATTCTGGGCTCGATGTTCTGTCTAGTGCCACCATCTTCATATTTACGCGTTCTTCGTAAAGTCACCCAATCTCACACTCCGCAGGTAGGTGAAAGATCGGGTGATGTGTCTTCCTTCAGATGTAAAAAATATGAGTGCTGGTCTCATTGCGCATGCGTGTTATTGAACTTTTTTTTAACATTAGAGGAAAGCCCTTTGATCACACATGCCCCATTTCAGGCATGTGCAGAAGGAGCAACCTCTTGGGATATATGAAGTATGTATCCCAGGAGTCTGCAGGTTTCCCCTTCAGTCTTTACTGCCATGGCAGAAGGGGGGGGTCCTCCTCCAAAAAGTTAAAAAACAAAAAAAAAATGTTCCTAACAGAATCATTGTGTCAACAAAACCATTGTAAAATAATCTTCAGGAACCTGAGAGGACCTCACCACTAGACAGCCAATAGACATTGTCCCCTTTTGCAGTGACTTTGACACCCAAAGAAGGACCCCACCTTATAAAGAAACCGAGAAAAAGAGCTGAAGCATCATGTAACTTCGGCATCAGGGCATTTAGATTATTTTTGCCAGTGATTGGGAGTAAAAGGGGTGAAAAGAAATTGCCCAACGATCAGCTTTTTTTAAAATAAAATATATTGATTGATGGCTCTGGATCGTCCAGAGCAGCAGGTGGTTATATCCCAGGTCCGGCATATGGGTTGGCATTTACTATCTATATTAGATTATAATTAGCGTCTGGGTGAAAGAGATTACGAGGGACAGGTGCGTGTCACCCCCTACGACTTTAAAGCCTCTTCATTCTGTCCTTTGCCAGACCACATCATAGCAGGCATAGCTGAACCAAGATGTCCCAAGCCTCTCCTATGACGTGACGGAGTATATTTAGGTATCCGATGAGTAATGTGCTCTATTAAACGTAAATTAATGCACAGAATAAATCTTTAGACATTAGAAAGGATTTACTTCATTCTTCTCATTCCGAATATATACCTAATGCTAACACTTTTATTTTAGTTTTATACTCCTGTTGGGTAATTTCATACCATGTGTCTTATTGAGGAGATTTCTCTTCCTGGTTAGTAAACCAATGGGAAATCTCTTTAAAGTGAAGCTAATGCCCTTTTAGGCAGTTGTTGGCATAATACATGTACCCATGGGAAAGTTTCTCCTAATTTGGTTACAATGGTCCATAGATAAATAAAGTAGGTGAATCCCCCTAACAATAGAAGCCAATAAGTGAGGATCTAATCATTCCTTCCTAGTTTATATCCCACACATTTATATATATATGGGTGTTTTAAAATGGTCCATGTGGCAAAGTAAGCTCATAAATGCTCAACAAACACCTATAGTTTCAGTGGGCTTTTTTAGGCATTTATGAAATATAGTTTGTCTGTGGTTGTGTAGTTATTTTGTGGTGAAGTGTTGTCACATAAGAGGTCTTGTGAACCTCCAACTTTTTGAGGTTGTCACAGTGCAGGGAAGAGTGTGTTTGTGATTGGCTGATTTTGGGGGCGTTGGCTTTTTTTTTTTTTTTTTTACTAGAACATGTGACTTGTATAGCCGCCATCACTGGCTACAGTACTGGGAAAAAAAAGAGTATGTTTGTGATTGGATATTTTTAGGGCTGTTGGCTTTTTTTTGACTATAACATGTGACTTGTATCCCTGTCATCACTTGTTACAGTGCAGGAAGAAGAGCATTTGTGATTGGCTGGGTTTGGGAGCATCGGCTGTTATGACTAGAACATGTGACTTGTATGGCTCCCAATATTGGCTGATAAGTGGTATGGTTGCATGCTATGTGCATTTCTATGTATCTCATATCTTCTGTACTTGTTGAAAATGTCCTTGGCCTACAAAAAGAATGCCGATGTAAAATGCAAGCTGCAATGTTTTGTGGTCTAGATATGTTTTAATAAAACTTCCTATTTGTCACACAAAAATGATTGCTGTTAAAAAGCCAGGAAACCTTTATTGAAAAAGAACCCCTATACTGGCCTAGCGGTAACTTTTATTCAAAGGGTAGTGGCAAAGTTTTTTTCTTATGTCTCTGGCCATCGTTCATATGCTGCCCTATAATTACTAGCATGTTATTATTGTCTTTATCATCACAAAGGCAATGGTCAGATTGGTGGTAGGGTTGCATTGTAGTTACTTCTGCCTAATGCCCCTGAGCTGCCTCCTCAACTTAGATGCCACATGTACCCATCTCACCTGTGACAGCCCATAGAGAGTGAATGGGGGTGGTGGTGGGCATTCAGTACAGCTGGTTGCTTCCCACTTTAAATTGTTCAAACTCTAGTTGATTTAATACGGAACATTAATATATAAATTAATGTATAAATTAAATATTAGGTATAGTTTGGTTGAGAAGTATAAATACTAATTGTTTAATTGTAGATCTCCTCTTCCTGAGGAAGCGGACATAAGTTCCTCGAAACGCGTTGAAATTATTGGAAATACCTTATTTAGAGTGATTTTCTATCTGGAGATTTTCTGAAAGCTTCTATGTAGCAAGTGTTTTTTTTTTTTTTTGCCTTGTACTGTTTTTTTAATAATGTTGGTAAATAAAATGTGATATGTTTTATATTTTGCTGGTATTTGTGGTTATAACATCTGACTTTAAAAGTCCCAATAAATTTGGCTTCCCCTGGGAAACCATATTGCAATTTCTATTTTCTGGTGGGTTTAAACGAGCACAGCGATAAAGGCTGTCAAGCTGCGGGCAATAGATGCCAAGGTGCCAGGCCTCAGGAGCTGCACAATAATGCCTTGTGGCTATGGAGTGGCAGTGTAGGTATTGTCTACAATAACAATATTTCAGATATCGTATTCTTAGGGCAAGTCAGGGGAAGAAAACAGCTGAATCAATGTTCTCCCCAGCCACTTTTAGCTGGGCACACCAACCGGCACTTTTCAGTGACTACCCCTCTGTGTTTGGGTGGTTTATTAAAAATTTGGGTTACAATACAGGGGTTGCCACCCGCCTACAGCTTCATCCCACTCAGCTTAAAATAAATTCTGGGGAAAATACTGCCTGGATGTTTATTGGATTAATATCCCTTACCCCATCCTGTAACTATGTGTCATTTACTATCTGTATCCTTTTTTTTTATTACTTTTCTGTTGTCACCACTTTAGGCAGTAAGCAAGTCACAGAAACAAAATCAACAAAAAAATCTATTACAAGTAGAGTTTCCAATGAAGATATTCAATCACTTCCTCTTGTATCACCAGAACAAGTGAGGGTAAATGGGCTACAACAACAATAAAAATGGCAGCCATATCATTTAGTGACAATACATGACTTTGAGCAGACAAATTTAAGGGATGCAGGAGCTGGGCCAACACACCCAGAAGAGAAGGTTTCTCCTTTTATAACTAGTTGAAAGTCACTTTGCAAGTGGATTAATCATTTATATAAAGTGAAAACACTGCCTAAAACCATTTATCATACGTGATGTGCTGTAGTTTTTAGGTTAGCGACAGGTTAGCGACATGTTACCAAATGCATAGGTTATGAGCAGACATATTTAGGGGTTTCTGGTTACTGAGGTATTAGAAGGAACCTGTCCCAGAAATTATTACTACCCATGAAGTCTTCTTTGACTGGACATCTCTTGCTGTGATTAAACCATATGGGGAAATAATGAGGATATGATAAGTATTTCTTTGTATTTTTAATGGGGAAAAAGTTTGTGTATCACATGGGACAAGATTCTATAAGTTTGTATTTATCTGCCTTACTGGGTAGGTACCAGGAGACTCAACTTTACCAACAATCTCCTGTATATGGAGTGCCCACTAACACATGGCCCTATGAGCAGTAGTAGGGAAATGAATGGATTGGAATGATTGCTGATATATTCCATTAGTGAGTTGGTAAGATAAGCAGGAAAATCTATCATGTTAGATACTTCCAGAGACAGATATGTGAGGGGTGGTCAGTGGCTGCCCATCTTCCCACCATGCCTGGTCCGGAATTCTTTCCATCTGTCAATCTGTACGCCTGCTCCATATCAATTTGTTAACAAAGCAGCATTAGTATTCACAGTATCTCATTACAGCTAATCAATAGCTTGCTTTCTTAGTCCTACATAGCAATTAAACCATCTCGTGAAGAAAGTTTTTTGTTAACATAATGTTCCTTTTGGTAACGGATAAGCAGGTTTTGTGTCTGTGCCATAAAACCCAAAGCGGTGCCATATTTCATCGGACAAGCAATGAACAGTCTGTGCGCTGCACCAATTAACTTTATGAGCTTGATTTTATGATAAAACAAAATCCTTTCTGTTGGTGCTGTCTGTGTTTCAGCATTCCAGAAGTGCCTGGGCTCATTGTCGCTGGAGGTATTTCAACAAAGCGAGAAAAGCAGAAATTGAATCTTGGAGGTATTTTGGAGGTATAAATTGTATAAACTAATTTGGCACTAGGACATCGGAGGATTTGAGATTTTAAAGAAAAAGTTCCCCTTTAAATTGAACCTGTGGTTTGCCCTAGCGAGGTAGCTGATTCATTAAAAGCCACCCCATTTGCTGGTTGCCCCCTTTTTTTTGCTCATGTGATTGAATAGAAGACTTGTGTATGGGGCAGTGCAATGTATAAGTTTAAAGTCTCATTGCATTAGAAGCACAAAAAATAGACCCTTCCCTATTTTTTAAAACCTACAGAACTAAACTCTAACAATTAATATTTGTAGACAGGTAGGTCCGTTCTTGTAGAAGGGACAGGTGATGTCCATGCAATAAAATAATCTTACCTGCCTGATGGCAACTTTTTAAATACATTGGCCCATCCTCGTTCTGTTGTGGGTGCCACCATCTTCACTCGGTCCACTTCTGGGTTCTTTAGTGGTGTTGATTGGCCAGGCCAGAATCTTGTAACTAGTTTATTCAGTCCTGGGAAACATCACAGATGGCACACAGGCAGGAAAGTATGTTTAATTGCAGAAGGGACATTGTCTGATTCAAAAACTTCATTGGCGAACTATATATGCGCCTGTGAGCTGTTATGCACTATAGCGCACATGGGTACCTTTATATTTGCATTGAGATTCGATGGACAATGAATGTCAATAAACTGCAATCCAAATATATAATACATTACCATAATGTGTGTTGTATAAATGAGCCTGAAACTGTAAGCCACACTGATTGAAGTCTACATAGGGTGAAGGACGTTTCCCCAACCATCATGTGACTGCAATGGTGACTGGTCTGCTTTGGCACCCATTACAGCATAATAGGTGGAAGAAGAGTAAATTACATGCCTGTAGGTGCTATGTCTTTAGTCTTCTTTTTTTGGTGGCTGAACACATTTGTGGATTACTCCCATTGAATGTTTTGAGATCGGATGGGTCATGTCCATTCTTGTGACTGCCTACCAATGCCTGGGCTGTCAACATCTTACAGTTCATCCCAATCACTGATGGCATTCTCGTCTTTCGATTGGCCTTGAATCTGGGTCTATGAAAAATCAGGCCAGTGTGTTCCCTGGTTCTCAAACTTAACAGTCGCTAAATACCCAGGTAAATATGTAAGTTACAGGTAAGTTACCAATGGGGGGGTTCTAATTATCCAATTTGTAATATTTTAGCCAAGCCTCATTTTTGGAAGTATAGTAAAACTATTTTAATTATAGTCCCTAAATACCCACCAATTTTATACAGTCATGTGAAGTGACAAGAAGCAGCGGTCCTACTCAGAAATGCCCATTGAATCTGCTTGTGATTTATTAAATAAAACTTGGATAATAAATGAGATTTTTTTATCATGGCGATTCTTCCTGGGAAGCTTCTTTAATTTACTGTTTGTATTTGTTTCCTGGAGCTGTTTTTCAATTGGCGTATGTTGCCATGAACCATATCAAAGGGATCACCTTGAGAACAAAGTAATTA
>NC_092861.1:20931956-20969858 GCF_032062135.1 Pyxicephalus adspersus
GACATTGCCTTATTGGGGTGATTACCCTACTAGCAAATCTCCGAGAGGGCAATTTCCCATTTTACATGAATGTCATTGAAAAGAGGTAAATTATTTCCACTGTACACGTAATGCAAGCATTATTCTCCAGCCAAGTATATATTCTTAATTAAATGGGAAAGAGTTCATTTCTACCATGGAAGCAATTAAAAGAAGTGTAGATTGCACTGAGGCCATACGGAATCCCCTTGACAAAAGCACACCTGTTGTACACACTTCCACATATGACAATGTGAACGTGATGGGCAGTAGTGATCTGCTGCTATTATGACATTACGCTTTATTTTTATCATAACACGTCAGAGTTTCCTAACGTCTGTCACCCTGTAATTTATATTTCTACAAACCAGCTGTTCAAGTTCAAACCTGAAACTGAATGCTTGCCGACTCGGCCTGCATGGAGTTTGTATGTTTATTTGCTTTATGTGCTCTGATCCCTCTGAAATATCAAAGTAAATAGATCCTGATAAATGTTTGGGACTTAACCAGTGCTAGGGGTCCTGTGTACTCTGGGTTAGGATAGAGAAATGTATGTATTCCCAATCACCATAATTCAGAAAGTCTTTCTTTTTTTTTTCTGTTCAAGTCTCTTAGAACCTATTTAGAGTTGTCTCCTCTGGGGCATTGCTTTAACATACACACATTACTGTGTATAGTATTAGGACAGTCCACCTGAATGAACAAGCTGCCAATGCAGACAAAGCAGCAAACATGCGTCATTTTTTGTTGCAACATACCCCAAAGCATGGTAGTGTGTTACTGTGTGTGCTGCAAGGTGTGAGTTGCCATAATGCATTGATGTGCTATTAAAAAAAATAAATGGCATCACAATCTACCAACATATATAATGTGTGTTAACGTGCATTCTAGGTAACATGCATGGTAATACAACAAACATTCACTTTGGAAGAATTAGTTTCCTGCAGGATAGAAAATCTCCCAAGGGAAATCTCACAACAGGACAAAAGAGATCACAGGGAAACATGTAATTATGAATACACTGCTTGTGCCTTCTGTCTAATCTTGGGGGGGAAATTTAATAATTGACACAGGTCCTGGCAAAATTTAGGGTAAATTCCGGACAACAAAAGAAAGAATCCGTGAGCTATACTATAGCTGTGCCAAAGTCAAAAAGTCCACATTGTCTGTGTTGTGTGTCATACATCTAAAGCTTTTTGGTAAAGGGGTCGTTTCCCTATAGCGGTTCATCAACAAGAAAGTGGCTGCCAAGGTCAGGAAGCCTACTTGACTTCAGATGCCATTTTCCTGTAGACTCGTGGGCATGGTCAATAAAACAACCAGCAATAGAGACCCTATTTTGTTCCAACCATTTATGTGGTTGTTTTGGCTGGCAGGGGATTCATTGTAAAAAAATATTGGCCCTTGATGTGCTGGTATTAACAATCAGTCTGCAACCACAACTAAGGGCCAAGCAGTACTGACATCAGTATATTCCCCAGAAATATTTTTAGGCTGGCTGGGAAGAAGCTGTAGGCGGGTGCAGGCCCTGTATTGTGACCCAACTTTTCAGTAACCATCTAAAGACAGCCGAGCGGTTACTGAAAAGTGCCGGGTGGTGCACCCAGCTAAAAGGGGCTGGGGGGAGCATTGAACATGATAGTGCTGCTGGGTTGGAATAAATGGCTTGGTGGGCCTTATTTAGCCTGTGGATCAAAGTTTGGTGACCTCTGGATTAAAAGGTCACTAAAATGCAGATCTTGTAGGTATAATGTATTTCAGAGACCCCAATAATTCTGTACTGGGTGTTTAGGAATTGGGTTCCCATTCAAATTATTGTCCAAGGCAGGGGTACCCACACTTTTTTGGCTTGTGAGCTACTTTTAAAAAGTCAAAATGATCTACTAGCAATAAAAACGTGGACTTAACTCCTGTGCATTGTAGCGTTTATTTTGAAAACAGGGCTCCACAATCTACTCGCGTTGCATTTGCTATCTACCGGTAAATGGCGATCCACCTGTTGGTCACCCCTGGTCTAGGCGTATTGAGATGTACCTGTAAACTGCAGCAATATCTGATGAAAATAAAAAAACTGCAAAGCTGGTTTTCTGTTCTTTTTTTTTTTAAGGATTTGTGTTTTTTTTTTGCTGAAGGTATAATTTTTATTATTGTGTTGGGGAGCAATAAATGTTGGACGTTGCTTTTGTTAGTGAAGCAGGTTTACAGGTTCTCCAGGACATCTTCTAGGCTCCAGATGTCAGTGCTGGTTCTTCTTTCAAGCTGAAGAAAAAGTTGTAATATGGCACTTCGGTGACCCTCTATTGCCTCTAAGTTGAATTTTTTTAACTTTAAAATATTTTACATTTTATTACCTTTGTAAATTCCTTTTTAGCGTATAAGGCAGGTTAAGCTTGAAGTCACATGAATCTATATTATGGTCACCCGAGGCTCAGTTACAGTCAGTGCTGCCTGCAGTCTAGTATAATGAGTGTTCAAACCCTATTGAGCAAGCTGTGGAGTTCTTGGCAGTTCCAAAAATGCTCATTGTAATGATCTGCTATATTTGTCTATAACAGCTTGTTGGAGAAATCAGAATACTGAAAGGTCATGCAGTTATCTAGAATAGTTGCAAAGTTCCTATTTTGTTGACACCATAGGGATTGTTTTATTAACAAAAAGAACCAACAGTCTTCTAACACAATCACACTTACAGCTCGGTTACGGTTATTTTCTTCTCTACTTAGGGACACAGGAGGTCTTGTAACTTCGGGTTATTTTGCCACCTACCAGGAGAATAGACAATATTAAAAATAAATCGTAGACCAGCCCGGTATAACTTCTACCCCCAGTATGTCTCAGATTTTTCCTTGCTGTATTAAAGACTTGACTTTTCTTCTAGGCTCATTATGGTTTGATTTGGTTTTGCGGGAATTTTGAGTTCTCCTATCTGGCCTTCTGGTGATATATAGGAGTTGTACCCTCAATCCCATAGGTTGGTGTCACTTCCTTGTTCTTGTTCGGATGTCTGATCCCTTAGCTAGCTGGCCTTTCAGGTAGGCAGTATTGTGAGGTTGCCCCCTCTGATTTTTGGATGGTTAAGAAATGAAAACTTCTCTTAACGGAAATGAAAATACCATTTTTGTATATGTTGCCATAAAATCCCTTTAAGGGGCACAAGTCTGATGCCTCGGTGTTGGTGATCATTCCCTTGTTACTGCTTATTACGACCTGAGACATCCTGGTAGTTGTAAGGGTTATCTCAGGAAGATTTGTAGTTTTGTTTGTCTATTTTCAGTAACGGGATAACCTGACCATTACAAAACTACGGGTTCTATTTATAAAACACAGAATCAGACATTCCCTCGTGGCAAGGGAATCAGATATTCCCTTGTGTTTCAATGGCAGTAATTGATTGACAAGGGAATGTTTGGGAGAATGTCCTACTACTGGTGTGCCTCAATATCAAGAGCATCATCATGTTCCACAGTGAACCCCCAAAATTGATTTCACAATACTTTCCTCTCTTTAAAAAAAAAAAAAAAAAGCTATTTCTACAGCGTTTGTATATCAATGGGTCTATGTTTTTCTTTTAGTAAAGAGCAAAATCTGTATATAGCAGTACTCAACCCAGAAGTTTTTTTAAGCTGGGTGAAAAAAATTGTAGGCGGGTGGAAGCCCCTGATATGTGACCAAACTCTTCAGTAACCTCCCAAAAAAAGCCGGGTGGTTGCTATAAATTGCCGGGTGGTGCGTCCAGCTAAAAGGGGCTGGGGAGAAAAACTGTATAAAGAAATGTGTGGGCTGCCATCTCTGAACAGTTTCTAGGTCGTTTATGGCATAAATGGTATGTATAGAGTTAACAGAGGTGGGCCAAGGATGTGATTACAGGACAGTAATACATAGCATCTATAAATAAATAATGACGACTCTTTGGTTTTTTACATCTGACAAGTATAACTGGTATCTTTAGTGAGCAAGGTTTTAATATGTTAATATGTAATTATAATATATACGTCAAGCATATACGCATATGGAATAATTATCTTATGAAACAATGTCACATTTCCCAATCAGAACAAAGTGACAGTGTTTTTTGATAGGTCACATACAGGTGTCCAGTAGGATAATGGTTGTGAAGCCTATCTGGTCTGATATTTACCTCTGCTACCATTACCCGCCATTCACAGGGCATCCCTGCCCAGAGCTGCAAAGCCTTTATTTAGAAAGTTTCCCCCAGAACCTTCAGATAAAGTATGGCCCTTACCCCATGGGGTGCGGACCATCTAGTCCGATGTTTGCCTCTGCTATGGTGACTACAATCTTCACCGGGCATCCATAACCAGAGCTGTAAAACCAGATCCTCCCAGATCCTCTTCATTGAGCATTGTGTGACCCTAATAATTCTTATGTGTAACCATTCTTATGGTGGCCTATGTTGTCCAAGCAGAGTATGGCTCTGCAAATAGAGATTAATTGGGTCCTGCTGCGCATGGGCAACATGAAAAGAACCTGCCAAGGGAACTTTCAGAAGAAGGCAGCCACCCAATGAAAATCGCTGATCAGTAAATACCAGACAAAGTGATCTACACTCAGCTCGCCATACAAATAAGGCCACATATTATTCTTTAACACAATATGCCAACTCCAGATCTAACTATAGACCAGTACAAATTTGTTTCACTCATTGCTGTATTTTTTTCCTAATTAAAATTGTGAAATAAAGTTGATGTAATTTTTATTGGGCAATGGAAATATGGTTGTACTTGCATAAAATGAGCATCAGGGCCTTCATAGAAGTTGTACCTCTCATTACAATATCCGATGACAGGGATGAGTCTTGCACAATCGCTTTGTTTTTATGCTCATTGTTCCTTTTGGTTTACTTCAAGTAAATACAATCTGTACTCCCTCTTGAGCCCTCACAATTGTACTTGGACGAGGGCCATATTTACGGATATACTGCCAAGCAGTCACATATATCATCTGTTTTCATAGTGGAAGAGCCTAAAAGAGAACTCCAAGCAGTCACTCAAATTCAATGAAAGCAGTAAGAGTAAAGAGAGGAAATTTTTTTTTTTATTTTTTTTTTTTAGGCAAACATATTTTAGTTAAAACATTTTAGGCAGATTCCACAAAAGTGAAAACTATATTAGAGCACAATGACATTAAGTCTTATAATCTACACCCCACAGTGTTTGTGAAATAAAGACTAAACAAAATTCTCCTTATCAAAAAGTCCATAATCCTATTTAGTGGTAGCATAAATTGGGATGCTTGTAGGCAGGATAAATGTCACAAAACCCGACACGTTTCGCTTTTCCTAGGCTTCCTCAGTGAACTTTGAAACTCTATGTGTTAGACTGTGTCCCAGTTTTGGGGTATAATTCGCTTTACTACAGGCAGGGATTTTTCAAAGGATTAAAGCAGTGGTGCAAGCATAATGGTTGCTTTTTAATCTGAGCTTTCTGGCTACTGGACTTGCTGTCAGGCTAGTCTTAAATTTAAAGCTGCGCTATCAAGCACTCCAAACTTTTGATTAGGGTGCAACCTATCTCTTTGCACCACTGATTTAGCCCTTGAAAAATTCCTGCTTGTTGTAAAGCGAATTATAAACCCAAATCTGAGACGCAGCACGTACAGTCTCACATTCCCCTGAGGAAGCCTAGGAAAGGCGAAACGCGATGGATTTTGTGACCTTTAACCTGCCTACAAGCGTCTCAATTTATGGTACCCCTAAATGGGATTGTGGACTTTTTGATTGGAGGAATCTTATTTAGTCTTGAATCTCCAACACCACAAAGAAAACACTGTGGGATTGTAGACTATAAGACTTAATGTCATCGTATTCTATCAATGTTGCCACTTTTGTTGAATCTCTTTAAAATTTCTCAGTAAAAAAATTTGGCCTAAAAAAAAAACCCTCTTTTCCCTCTATTTTTTTCCCTTATTGTACAATCTTAAAAAGATTGTAAGCTCTTCGGGGCCTGTGTCACTGTATTCATCTGTCATTTGCAACCCTCATTTAATGTACAGTGCTGCGTAATATTTGGCGCTATATAAAACCTGTTTAATATTAATAATAATAATAGTAATAATATTAGTAATATTAATAAAGACTGGTGGCTGGCTGATACACAGTAAGAATATACCAAACAAGAAATGGGAAGTTCTATATCTATATACCCATTTATATCTGTCTATGAATATGCAACAGTAAGAGTAGCTGGAGTCTGCCCTTTTTGAACACTAAAATACTCCTCCTTCCTACCTGTGGAAGGAATTTTAGTCTTTTGTCCTAATGGTGATTGCTAATTGTGGTCACAAAATAGCCACTGCATACTGTGCCACTCATTTCAGCAAAGGATTAAATATCCAAGGGTTCCGGAAAGCTTTGGCATGTTGTCTGAGTACATTTAGGAATATTGCATTTTGCATATTTTACGGATGTTCTTTACCAATCCATATTGCCTTCCCTTGTCCCCGAGCTGTAATTAAAGGGACACACTATGGTATTCTCTATTGTTCCTCCCTGGGTTAAGGATCACATACGGAGAGAAGGCTTGGATCAGCTGGATCAGCTCAGGCAGTAATTAAATACTCCCACAAGAGAAAATAGCTAAGGCATGGAAGAAGGACTGTGATGTAGAAATAATGCTTCCTATATGTAAGCATTTGAAATGCTTGAATTTTCTATGCATTACTTGCAAGAATTTGGGTGACGGAGTTCCTTTAAATTTAGGAGGAGCCTTCTGATCTCACTCAATCCCAGGCTTCAAGTATAGTATTCTGGCCCCCTTTACGTCACCTTCTGACACTTTTCGGTGACCACCTGGATATTTTTGGGTGGTTACTAAAGAGTTGGGTCACAACACAGGGGCTGCCACCCACCTACCATTTCTTACCACCCGGCTTAACAACATTTCTGGCTTTAACACATGTATATCTTTGTTACCCCAACAGTAAGAGGATCATTCCTGACTCAAGCATGTAGAAGTATAGCCGAGAGTCAGACTATTGACCTGGTGCCCAGCCTTTGGCCCTTCGCAGTCGCCATCAGTCAATAGTGGACTTTTTTTTTCTGGCTATATTAATAATACACCAACAGTGTTTTGTAGCTTGACTCCAGTCTCTTTCCTGTACAGTATTTGTAGTCTCCAGGCACTCCATTTTACATGTCTGCATGTGTGTGCATTTTGGAGCTGTAATGGGTCACAGTTGAGCCCCTCGTTACCTACAACTCTGTACATGGCCAACCATTGCTCAAGTGAGTATTCCCACGAACCCACCGGAACATTTTATATATCACTTACGTAGATGCTGTGGTATTGCAAACCTCCTACTATATTATGTTTTCCACAGGTGTATTATTTTTAGCTGGTATCACACAGCGATTTGTAAAGGTTGGGGCAGACCCGATGTAGTAAGCTGACCTCGCCCTTAGTATTACAACCCAAGGGATTTGTAGTAGGCCCTGGCACATTCATGGAAAAATGGTCTGAGCTCTATTTTCAGATTTCCTATTTTAACATTAGCTGATAATTTTATTTTTAGATAGAGAACCTTAAATGGATTGGTATATGCTCTTATTCTGTGATATTTCTGTCCATGCATCCTAATATATCAAGAGAATAAACAATGTTGTAGGCTTTTAATAGAGATCTAGCGTATATCCAGGCAATCTTAAAATAAGCTACACGTGGAACTGTGTTTGCCCAAAGATTTTCTCCTAGCCATCCATTAGATTCAGACCTACCTTGGAGCCTTATTGATACATAGTTCAGAGGAAGAGGTTATACTGCATAACTTCAAAAGGAAGGAGCTTGTGCAATATGGCTGCAATGGATTACAGAACTCAAATTATATTGACTTCTGTAAACTTGCTTGTAGATTTTCCAACAATATATACAGATTCTGAACTTTGTGTGTTAGCTTTTATCTTGCAGAACAGGCAAAGCTTTACTTAGTACAGGGCTGGTTGACAGTTTCCAAGCAGACCTCCATGAGAGTCACTCTCTAACGAATAGGCTAAATACTTTCCTGATATGTGGGTAGTAAATTAAAGCTTTGCTGCTTTGTAAGAGCTCTGTGTGCCTTTGCTATCCTAGCACCAACAGCCTGACTTTTTACATTTGATTTAATCACTTATCTGACAAGATTATTGGATTTTCCAGGAATCTTAATTTCACAGCATGCCACTTATGAATTGCCATGTTTTCAGTCCTCATTTGGCTATGGAGTGCTTGGATCATTGGTAAAATATCCATTGAAATAACGCATGTCCTGTTGCACATACAAATGATTGAGCAAATATGATTAGGAGCTTCTGCTTTTGGAGTGTCATTATTATGGGTTTATGGTTCTGTGTGCTCCCACCCCCAACAATACAAAAGCAGAATATTTGACAACTTTGTGCCGTGTTTTGGGACTGGGCAATTTATCGATTATCAGACCGCTCAGTTGAACACGCAATTGGCAGCCAGTGTTACAGGTTTGTTGGATAGGATTTCCTTTGTTGGCTGCTGTGGTTCCCTCTACCCAGGACCTCATTACTACTATGCCCTCCAATAATGTGGTATGAGCAGAAGGAACTACAGCTGGTGGTGCACAGACCTATACAGACCCTGGGGTTGAAAAGCAGTGCATTAACACTTTATTGACATCTTGCCTGGAATTGCGTTTTTGGTGCTTGCACATTGAATTAAAAAAAAAATTAGCATGTATGTAATAAAACTAGAATATTTTTTTTTTCTCTGGATGACGCTATTAGGAGGTTGCTCATAGTTTCCCATGCTCTCACATCAGCAGATCCTGGTATTTGTAATGTATGTAATTTTTTTACTCTCTTCCATTAAATTTGGTGGTAATGCAGAGTGCAATTACTTAACAATTTATACATTGTAATGGTATGGTAATGTGTTCCATGAATACAGAATGCTCTCATACACACAACCTTTATGTATGAATGACCTCAGTGAAGAATATGTCACCATTTGCTGTAGCAGTGAAGTTCCTATAGCAGCCTTCATCTCTTAGCATCGTTTTAACCCCATCCGTGTCTTTCTGGAATCTTCTTACTCAGGTTGACATTCAAAAATCCGGCCATCGATAATCTGCATCCTTCAGTTTTCCAGCATGGATTTTGGAGCGCAATTTCAAATTTACACTGTTTTCTGGAGGCGCCATTTATGTTTTGATGGTGCTATACTCCAGAATCAGCTGTTAGGTCTTGCTTTTCCTCCATAAAATAAAGCTGTTCCTGTTGCTGAGGATGCTGTTACTGTCAGTCATGAAGATGATCATCCTGACAGCCCATCTGCTATTTAGCTTCTTTTCGAGGGTACAGTAATGATTAAAATTCTAAGGCACTATTTTGTTTAGTGGAACTAAAATTCTATAAACTGTTTTATTTAGTTGGTGAACATTAAAATTTAATTTGTTTTTCATTTAGTGTTATTTTATTTTAATATATACAGCATATAGAAAATTTAGCATATTTTCGAAAATCCGGCACTCCTCAGCTCCGGAGGTTGCCAGATCTTTGAATGTCAACCTGTATACCTAAAGGAAAAGTAGAGGATTGACAAAGGTGACATTTTCATAAACTTTGCCAGCTTAAAATGCACTTATAAGAAAAAAAAAAATGTATAACCAGAGGTACCCATCAGGGAAGATTGCATATCAAAATAATTAGATTCAGAAATTTAGGCAGACTATATTATGTGCAAATACTAACTTTTCTTATAAAGTCAAGCTCTGTTCTGCCTACAAAATCTAAGAATTTATTAGTGAGGCTACCATCGTATTTGTTGCTCATATGCTAGCAAATTCAAGGTAAAAGGAGTGTAGTGGTTTTGTCCCTACATTTTAGGCAATGTATAAAATGTTCCCATAACCGGGTAAATGCCAAACCCCGGATAACAACAGAATGAGAAAAAATGGAGCAGAGGGTTTTTTTTATTGGCAACAAGGTATTATATTGTTGATATATTCTCAAAATACAATACACATCAAACAATAAATAAGATCATTAATCACATACAATATTGTAATGGAGTAGTACATAGAATACTGGCCAATTAATTGATTCTAGACAGTATACAACGGACGGTAACAGGCAATATATGGGTTAACAACAAAGTCCCATTAGTACAGTATCTGCAAGAGAGAATCAGAAAATATTGCCAATATGTATATAGCTAATGTTTTCAGCACCTTACAGTGTTCCGCTTACCTGTGATTACCCCTGAGGAAGCCTACGTCAAGCGAAACGCGTTGGGTAACACGGTCACATGTTTGGGATTTCCTGATTCTCTCATGCAGATACTGTACTAATGGGGCTTTGTTTTTAACCCATATATTGCCTGTCAGTTGTAAACTGTCTAGCGCCAATTTATTGGCCAGTAACCTATGTTACTCCAATACATTATTGTGTGAGATTAATGATCTTATTTATTGTTTGATGTGTATTGTATTTTGAGAACATATCGGCAATACAATACCCTGATGCCAAAAAACCCTCTGTCTGCTCTATTTTTCCCATAAACTAGCAAAGATATGCATGTTTGTAAAAGGAGTAATTTGTAGGTGGTAATTGTTAGGTGTGTTAGCATTTACCAGGTGCCTTTTACTTTGGTGGCCCCTTACAATTGTGGCTAGAATGCCACCCTTATAGACAACTAAAAAGGTCATTTAGTGTTATGCAGGTATTCTTTCCACATGGCTTTGACCCCAGATACTTGTAGGCATTGTAGGCATCATTAAATATGAGGTCCAGTGGTCTCACCACCTAGCTTTAAAAAAAATGGACGCAATTGCAGATATTCCTGCAGACCTTATAGTTGAGTATTAAGGAACTTTAAGTCCTTCTAAGCAGCATTCATATTTTGCTTTTGACTCCACATACCATTAATCAGTGTAACGAACATGTCAACCATGTGAGACGCACTTACATTGTATTGTGGGATAAAAAGTTAATTTTGTGTTTTTCCCAAGTACTGGTACTATTTATTATTCAGAGTACATTGTTTTTCCCTTGCATGAATTGTTACGCTGGTGGATAAAGTCTGATTAGAAGTTAATCACGGTGACGTACGTGTTCTAACGTTACGTCAAATACAGCCTTACACAGAGGAGGCCTGGGCCACTGTGTCCCAGCATGGGATGAATTCTTGTCATTCCTGAAATTTTGATAGTGACAAGTTAAAGACTTGGAGCACTTGTCAGCTGCATTCCCAGTTTCAGGTCACTGGGCGACTTCCGGCTGAGAGTCCCTGAGAGACACATTCCAGCTGTCCCTGCTCACTGTCCATGTGTAAACATTAGACTTTATCACCAGCTTTATAGGGCCCTTTTTATAATTTGTTTGCTCTGGGTAATATTTGGTTAACACATGGAAGTCGTCTTTTTATTAACTGGCAGGTTAGTAGATAACTGGCATGAAGTGACACCTTCACTTTAGTTTCTTCGTTTTTGTTTCTTCTTTTGCAATTGTAATTTTTCAACCTTTGCACCACCCTAAAGAAAACGAAAACAGATAATTTATGTTGAATTGACCTTAAATTGAGGGCAGAACATAATTTGCTTAAAGTAAACATTCCCCTAATAGAACATGATAGCTGCAATTTCCATTTCAGTTTGGGAAATGTTAGCTGACTGACTGTAATAATAATCCCCTGGGTTAACTTCAGTGATTGAAGATAAAATGCAAATCAGTAGAGTCAAAAAAAGTACCCACCCTGTCAGTGAAAATATTGAAACCAAAGTTTTCGCATGAAAACTATAGAATCAGTAATAGTAGCATACTATTTTTTTTCACCACACTCATACTAAATTTATAGCTTGGCCCACCACCATTTAACCTGTGCATTATGGTAGATCACAGCACATGGGAGTACATGGTAAAAATATAAATGTTTATTGTGGACAATGTACCTGGGGGGGGGATTGAACCCAAAAGTCCAGGTCCGTAGATAAGGGGTACTATCGGTTAAGCTTGAATTCTGTTTTTAATTATGGTTGTACAGGAGCAAGGCATCCTCTAGAGCATGAACCACAGTCCTATTCTGTTCCCATTATTTTCAGATAGATAAGACCAGATGTATCCAACTCCAATCCTCCAGGGCCAGAATCCACGCACATCTGTAAATCTCCTCAGTGGGGACACATACTTCAATTACGCCCTGACATAGGATCTAATCTTTGTTGTCTCTACCAAAAAAAAAAAAAAAATAGCTTAAGATCCACTGCAAATTGTAGGAAAGGGGGTTATTATCCTGTCTCTGTGACCAATCTTCCCTCTTCTGGAGCTATGGTGGCTAAATATTCTTTTTGGAAATGTCGGACAACTGGCCTTCCTTTGCCCCCACCCGTACATAACCCATCTGGATTATGTCCTGTAGTAAAGAAGACTTTTCAGACAAGTAGTTCCTCAAGATGCCAAAGATCAAGGAAACGGGTGGCCGGGATGAGGGGTAATAAAGAGGAACTAAAATCTGGGGACTGTGCCCAAAAGCTGGCAGGAGAATGCCAAAGGACTAGTCCAGTACTGGTCTCTTGCAGCTGATCTTTCCCCGTTACTATTTTCCTATACTTTTTTCTGCACTGTTCCTCTATAAGCAGGTAGCCATCTTTTTAGTCGCAGGCCTTGGCTTCCTCATGCCAGACCTTTAAGCAAGAACAACAGTAAATCACACAGTAGGGACATCCCCAATCACACTCCAAATTTTCTTTGAATGAGGAATCAGAGATGGCAGTGCCTTAATCCTCTCACTGCACATTGGGCAGCACGGTTGGCTCAGTGGCTAGCACTCTTGCGGTGCTAGCTCACATGTTCAAATCTCAACCACAACACCATTGCAAGGAGTTTGTATGTTCTGTACAGTGTTTACATGGGTTACCTCCCGGCACTCCCGCATTTCCCTCCCACATCACAAAAACATGCAGTTATGGTAATTGGCTTCCCCTCATGATAGGCCTTGGACTGTGTTAATAACATTTGACTATGGTAGGGACATTAGATTGTGAGCCACTTTGAAGGAAATTTAGTGATATGACTATGGACTTTGTAAAGTGCTGCTTAATACGTTGGCACTAAATAAATACAAATAAATATACCTCACAGTGCACGAAGCACGAAGTGCACTAAAAAAAAGTACAACATTTCTTTCTTACAGCAAATCTTCACATTTTGATTTCAGTGCCACATTTACTTTTACAATGGTCTTTTTCTAAACTTCATACTTAGTGTAATTCCTAGATTGTAAGCTCTTCGGGGCAGGGTCCTCTCCTCCTGTGTCACTGTCTGTATTCGTCTGTCATTTGCAATCCCTATTTAATGTACAGCGCTGCATAATATGTTGGCGCTATGTAAATCCTGTTAAATAACAAAAATATTAATAATAATTCTGTATTAAAGAGTTTGAGGTATATAGAATGTGACCAAACTGCCGTGTTTTTATAGCTGCTAACGCAGCAAAAGCAGCATATAGAAACTAAAGATAACTGAGATAAGACGCTGGCACCAGGGACAGGTCATGTCCTGCACAAAACTACCTTTTTGTATGGAATTCCATCAAAGGTCAATACAAACAAGCTACAGCATAGCTGGTAACATGCATTTTTTTTGCCTTAAATATATACAATACATATCAAGGTGCAGCTGCAGCTTTATATTGTAAAGGCACTTTGTTTTATAATGGTGACTTGTTTTTTATTCTTTGGTTCTTTTAAAGTTAGGTAACACCTCAGTCTCCGAGGAGGTTCTGGTCCTGTTTTCCTTCAGACTCATTATTGTGTGTCCACACAAACACGGCTTGTTGTCTTCAGACGCTGAGACGGCCCTGTGAAAGAGCTTTTTTTTCCCCTGGCTTGTGGTGAAGGTTCATATAAACTTGTCCTTTATGAAAGCAGGGCTTAGTGAGGTGTAATTTGTAGCGATAGCAAACTGTTCTGTTTCAGACGGCAGATAATCTACCCACATGTTTATAATAACACATTCATATATCAAGGTGAACCGTCCTCTGCATTTGCTCTACACATGCTTTTAGTGTGAGCCATAGCATTCCACAATGGCGGCTTTACTAGCCGGCTCCCCTGAGACCTTCACCGGTACAACATGGTGTAATTGAGGCCTCTGGTGTGCAGCTATGCTTGTTCTGGCCTTGTAATGGCTTCAGGGCCTATCATATGTTTCATCTATAGGTATTGCAATAGCTGTGTAATAGTCTGTACGGTTGGATGAGTTTATTAGAGAAAGAATCCTTGAAATAGCTGAGAAACATTTAGAATACTTTTACTTTTGCAGGGTAATGAAGTATAATGTGCGGTGTCCAGAGAGGGGAAGTCTGTAATAATGGTAAAAATGTTACCGGGGACATTAATACTTTACCACAATTGGCTACGGTTAGCGTTAGTTAGCAACATGACTATAGACTTTGTAAAGCGCTGCGTAATATGTCGGCGCTATATAAATACTGTATAATAATAACAACAACTAAAGTAAGTTTACAGCTGGACCTATTAACCGAACTCCAGGAAAACTTCTAAATACTTAGGTGAAATGCATATTGGTGAGCTGTTTGGTTACAAAATGGTTGGTATATGCGTCCATCCAGTTCTTATACAACATGTCTTGCAGGATATTTTTAGACTATGTTCAGACTGGCCCTTGAGGTTGTGGTGCGGTTACCACTTCTCATGCCAATGAACCACTGCTTTGGGGCTGGGGCTGAACTGCTGACTTTCCTGGTCCAATAGAAAAAGGGCAGCGTTGGGGGCCACCCAGTACCAGCGTTGGGGGCCACCCAGTACCAGCGTTGGGGGCCACCCAGTACCAGCGTTGGGGGCCACCCAGTACCAGGGGTGGGGGCCACCTAGTACCAGCGGTGGGGGATACCCAATACCAGGAGTGAGTGGTACCAGCTTTCAAATGTGCAACTGCTAATTGTCTTAAGGACCAGTTCTGCAGTAGGAGCCGCAGGATACTGGTACTCCTTCATAAATACAGAACTGCATTTATTTGTATGTTTTATATATTCCAGCTGTTCAGCTTTAAAATGTGCTGTCCATGCATATGTTAACGTTCTTTAAAAAATGTTGTTTTGCAGGTTTTTTGGTGTTTACTGCCTTTGTATAATGCTACTAGAGCAAATGTTTTGCTGCCTTGTATGAAATCCAACCCAGAAAATCAATCAAACCAACTTTAAGTGTTACAATACCGCAGAATATATAAAGGTTTACAAAGTGCTATAATAACAAGAAAGTGTTTTTATAAGTTTATCTGTAGCAAAGGTAATTTTCTTTTAATTTGCATTTTTGGCATACAAAAAAAAAGTTAATTCTATACTATTATCGGCTTGTCTGGCCACAGTTGTAAAATAATTCAGTGCAGCCAGAATGACAAGCTCTTTATTTCCAGACAAATATGTGCGAACCTAAAATAAAGGAGATTAGCAGGCCCTTCCTCCTGTCCTGGGGTGGCTTGACGTGGAACACTCAGGTAGTACTGACTCAGGAGTGTTTAATGAGGACCCTGCCGTGATAATGAATGGCCCGAGGAAGTGTTTTAGTGAATGGGACTGTTATAGGCCTGGACAGTCCTGGCTGAGCACCAATCGGCCACACAAAGAATGTGACCAAACTTGTCCCAGCAGCATTCAGCATGGTGTGCGCCAGTAATGTCTACCATTCTCCCAGACTAATTCTTATTAAAGCATGCAGCTAAAACCAGCAACACCTATTCTGCCAACACGTGTACAGTTCTGTGTGCTGCTTGACTCTTCATCTCCCGAATGAGGCCCAATGCACCAGAACCTTTGGGGTACTGGCAACTTACACCTTTGTATGCATTAGCACACATTGTGATAAGTCAGCCTTTTGAGTTTGAATGGGCCTAAGACTTTCACACGTTTGTCAGAGCAATCTATCGCTATGCACAAAATATTAGGCTGGTAATGCACCTTTTATGTATTATTTTTTGTTTTTTATAATGAATGGTAGCATACATATACATTGCATTACCATGTATTCCAATACATCATCAAAAAGTTATCCGCAAACTGTAATACAAAGTAATTTTTTGTCACACAGAACTCCACATTATGGGCCCTCAGATGGATCTTCTTAAAAATTCTTTAGCAATGGGGCTACCCCATGCACTACAAGGATTAAATGCTACTCTATGTTTAGGAACAGTTTAATTCACTTGATATATCTCTCTGTCCTACAGCCTCTTCCATGCAACCAGACTCCATGGTCTGTTCCATAAAACTTTTTGTGATGTGGTCGCAGGCACAGAAGTCATTCCCTATAATGCCGGACTAATAATTCTACATTGCTCCTACTTGACATTCTACATTGCCCCTCCTGTAATGGAGGACTCTTGGACTAAAGTGCCTGCGACTGCAACAAAGAAGAGGCTGCAGAGGACCGAAGGCATGGCGTACAGTACCAGAAATTAAGAAATAAGTAATTTTGCTCATCCCCTTTACATACAAAAATGTAACTCTTTACAGTGCAGGTGTAGTCTCAGTGCAAGGGATTTTTTTGGCAGGCCCTGATGTTCAGCTTTAAGAAATATTATATCATTTGTTTGCCAAAAATGGCTAATTTTAGAGCTCCCAGTATCCATGGAAACAGTTGCCCTGACTTTGCTATTTTAACGATTCCCTCCTACACATCTCTCGCTATATGTAGGTCTCATCATCAGTCAGAATTGCTCCACACATGCATCAGTTTTTTTCTGGTTTTGTGTTCCAGTAAATATAATTTGATTTTTTTATCATTTATTTTGATTTTTTTTCTTGCTCTCTTTTAATTAAAACAATATTCTGTTTAACCACAAAACAAGTAATGGCTTTTAAAGAGTATGTCAAGCCAACAACTTTTCCTTTCTTCTAGTTTTAATTGGTGTGAGAAAGGATAAGAACTCCATTGGGGTATTTACATTTGTATGGAGCTCTGCTAGGAAGTAAGAATAAATCTCAATGGGGTGAGCAAGACGGGAAGTGAGGGTAGATTTCCATTAAAGAGCCCTGGATAGCAATACATACCTGACTGGAGCTATATCCTTTCCCCGCTTTATCCAGAATTCTGTAATTTGTTTTTCGTTTGATATATACTTTAAGCCTGTTGGAATGTGTTTGAAATCAATTGAGAAATGCCAAGCATTGATTGCCATTTTTTAGATCTAATTGCATCATGGAACAAGCAGGTTGGCTCTTGTTTCTATATTTTGTACCAGCCGTGTTTTTTGTTTGTTTCTTGTTAATATACAAATGGTAAAGCTGCTGATAAAATATTATTATTTTATTTATGTATTCAAATACCCAATTCTTATCATTGGCTTATTGTATTTTCCGGGAAACATGGATGGGTTTTAGGGGGCCTTTTAGGGTTTAGTTATCGGGCCAAGGTAAACCTATGACCAAACTGTAGGGCCTGTTAATGGAGAAAAGTGAGGTCTCAACTTCACTATGCTTCCGAAAAAGGTAGACCAAATAGGAAGATGAGTTGGATGGAATTTCAAATCATTTGGTAGTAAAACATTCAGCTTTAATGGGAACTTGATGGATATATAAAAGTTATACACTAGCAAGTAGTTCTATGTCCACCTGATTTCCCAGTTCTTCACAACTGCTTGACCAAAGCCAAATAATGCTGGTGTGTTCCTAATAGGAATTCATAAGTATTAAAAAAAATAAAAATTGGCAAATGGAGAATTACAATTCACCGATCATTGGTGTATTTGAAGGAACTCTTGTAACCAGTGCACCAAGAAGGCTGCCATTGCTGACTTCCTTCGGGGAGTTCTAGTTTCCTGGTACCTTGACCTGGAACATAATGCAACATGGATTCAGAAGAACATCACTTAACCTAACCTTCTGATCTTTATATGTGTTCTGGACCAGGAATCCAGACAATGCCAACATGGAAGTTGGAAATCACATTTTTGGAAGCAGAGTTCGTCAATAACATCCTTCAGGGAAGGTTTCTTTCAAACTGTATATACATCACCCGTATGAATGAAATATCAGATTTGTTTTTTAAAATTTTGAATGTGAAAACCAAATTCAATTGCCACCACCACTTTTTGAGATTCTCACTGGCTATATAAAGGAAGGACGGAGGTTCTCATGAAAATGGTTGGTGATGGGGATTCAATGTACCTCATAGGCTGGCAGTGAAAAGGGTTCGGCGAGACTTCTAATACTATTTGTCACGTATTTCAGTTCGGGAATCCCCACATTAATAACTGCTTAATACATGGCATGTCTTCATAAGACATCTCAATCGTTTTTTCCTGGAGTTTGTCCAGTGCTGATGGCAATAATACCTCTTAAGTTTAGGTGCCAAACCAGTTTGGATTTTCAGTATTTTAATATGTACGCTCTGTGCTGGTTTTGTTCGTTAACTCTCTATGGCTATTTCTAAGAAACTGTAGTGGGGTAAAAATAAAATTGTGTGGAAACTTTTCATGGAGAGGTTCTGTCAATTCTTGGCCAAAAATTGGTGAATATGTTGTTTTAATGGAATTTATTTATTTTTTTTAACCATACAGTCTCTATGCTTTTAGTAACGTATTAGTTATTCATATATAGTGAACTTTAACTAAATAACATTTCGTTTTCCAAAGCGCTGTGTATTATAAACAGCTTATGGTTTTAATTAGGTTTCCATCTGGTAGGGTGACGATGCAGAGAAAGGTTTTTGTTATTGGGTTATTATTATTTGTGGGAAGAAATTGTAGGCGGGTGGGAACCATAGTATTGTGACCTAACTTTTCAGTAAGCACCCGAAAACAGCAGGATGGTTACTGAAAAGTGCCGCATGGTGGGTCCAGCTGAAAGGGGCTGGGGAGAACACTGGGAACACTGGCAGAGTCTGAATCAACCATTGGGTACCTAAAGTTGGAGTTGACCGAAATGTCCCAACTCCGACTCTATAACCCCGGTTCTGGGTTTGGAGAAGCGTGTGACTCCCTTTTGTTCCTCTCATGTGACATTGCTGGTCCTTGGTGATTGACCCAGGTACTATCACATGATCGGTGTGGAGCCATGTGTAAGCTCTGACTCTCACTTACACCGGGCTTTCTTTCTGGCTGTCTCAAGGCTAAACAGAGTGACCGAGAAATGAAAAGAAGACAAGTATATGCTCCTTGGAGAGGAGGGCTTTACAGTAAACCCATTGTTTTGCATTTTATGCATGCTAATAATTGCTTATCTTTTTATCTCAGCAGTTCTTCTATATAATGAACATAAAAATAGCAATTACAAGGAGAATACACAGATTTCAATCTGTAAATACAGAAATAGAAATAAAGCACTCTAAGTGTGAATGATAGGAAAATGAAAATTCATATCATAAAGGACTCCAAGTAAATCTGTAATCAGGATTGTAAATGTGTTCTTAAAGAAAATCCATCAAAGTTGTCCTTTAGGGAGCCTCGTCTGGTAAATAAGAGCATCCAACTTCATGATTTGCCTGACAGTTTTATGTGCCATTTAGCCTCATATTGCAGCCTGAGGAATCAACGTACAGACTAAACAAATTCGGTGAATAAGCTGTGAGCTGCATTTCCAGAGATTTCCCGGCTTGCTAAATATGGTCGGAAAGGAAGATAAAATTATAAATGGTAAATCCTTGGTGTAATATATCAGACAGGCAGCAGGATATACGGCATTACTTGGCGATAATTCCATAAATTCTGACGTGCTTTTTAAGCAGCAGAACTAACTTTAGCGGGTGGTTGTAACGTCATTGATGTTAAATCATCTCCTGTACAACAACGACTTTATTCCTGCCAAAAGCTCGGCCTTTTCCAATCCAGTATACGCAAAAGAATTAAAAGACAACTACAGACAAGTAAAATCTTTCCAAGAAATGCTAGTACAAAACCAGTAACCTGAAACTGGTCTAAAAGAATAATATTTGTACACTAAAGCTTTTACATATATGTAGATTTTATTTGACACTGGAATCCAAGGTGATTGGATCTGCTTGGACTAATTATTACTGTTGTGTTCATGATAAGGACTAGGGTTTAGCTATGAATTGGGATCTGATTCACTTGAAGTTCATACTCTGAATATTTTTATTTTGGACTGCAGTATTCTTTTTAAATGCAGGAGCTGATTTTAACCCTTTGTATATATTATTTTATTCTTGTAAAATTGAGTTGACTCCTTTTTGGTGCTTTTGGACAACAAATAGACCCCAAGGCCATATTCAATGTAAAAAACGCTATCAAAGAGAAGAATAAGAGAAGTAAAGATAGAAGAGAAGAAAGGAGGTGGTTAAGAGTGGGCATAGTCATTCCAACCCAGGAATCCACACCAAAGACACAAGGGTTATAGTTGTATTAGTGTGCTATTAGACTTTTATTTTATTACTATAATTATAGTCCATCATTTAGCAAGAGGCTGCAATCCTTTCCAGAAGCATTAAGAAGCAGCATTATGAACCTTACTGTGTTTGAAGTTAGCATACTTTCTGTAGCACAATTGCAGTGCTTCATGGACACCATCAGCAATTCAGCGATAGGTTTCTGTTGATCCATTGAGTTGTTGTGTGTTGTCTGTGTTTTTTTAATATATACCTACCCAGACAGTAAGTTATTTTCCTCCTTGTACCCCTTGGTACTTGCAGCAGCACACGTGTCCCGCATTCAGGATTAACAAGGATCTGTTACCCTGGGCAGCTGCACTCGTGAGCGGAAGATTGGCTGATACATTCCTGCAAGCTTGGCTGCATAATCTTTTTTTTCTTTTTGTTCAAACAAAATGTTGATGCTGGCACTTCTGCTGGCCCTCTTCCAGCATCGGGACAGACAGAATGCGGCATGTTGAGCGTGCCAGTCATCCGTGTAAAAGGGTTTTTGCTAAAGAAACAAGACCTGTTAGACAAGCCTAATCAAAACTCATTTACGCTCTAAAATGGCATCTCGCGGCCATTGACTCATTGCTTGTGTTTGCATTCAATATTCATATTTGATACTTTTGTGGAAAGTTAAACAACTGAAAAGCATCTGTCTTCGTAGGTCACTAAACTGTTTTCTGAAACACATATGTACTGGTTGGTAAATGGGCTTTGATCCCACCTGTCTGTAGTGTATGACTGAATAGGGGAATTGGGTGCTAAGCTTCTTTTGGGGACAAAGACTGATGTGACTGTCCTATGAACTTTGCAAAGCTTTGTGGAATTTGCCAGCACAATATAAATGAATACAATAAAGGCAGGCGTTAGGCAGATGGATAGGGATATTCAAAACATGCACATACATTCATTGTTTTGGGTCATTTGACAAATGGATACCTTGGCAGTGCTCAAACTTTTTCTTTATGGCTTTTGGTGGTGTCTGTGGTTCTTCCAATACCCATACTAGTGTAATTATAGCCATAGTTTTGAATGGGATAATGAGGAGTTAAACCCTGTATGTGTTCCATTGGGGGGATTTCCTTTCACTTTCTGTCTTGGAAATGGGACCAGACATAATGGTAAATAGTAAGGGGAATCACGTCTTGGAGCAGGTGGCCCAGTTCGATGATTCACCCTCACCTATTGTTCTGGTGACAGCTGTAAAATTGTGGGTTTCCCATCACCATGAACAAACAGAAAGCCTGTTTCTCCCTAACAGGTCCACAGACAACAATAAACATGAATACACTATGGGTCGTCTAAAGAACTGACACATAGGGAGAGTCCAGCTATGAGAGTTTGGAGTGGTGGCTTTGCTTCTCCCGGTGGACTACACAGGGATAATCTTATAATACCAGAGTCAAGTAAGTTGAAGGCTGTTGGGGGTAATTTTTAAAAACTACCAAAAGTTCATTTGTACTTAAACACCTTTACCTTTTTAGATATCTGACCTTGCAAAAAGCAACTCACGCTCTAATATTTCAATAGGCGCCTTTAGCTTTGATTATGGACATCCAATAATGTTTCAATAAGCTTATGCAATGTCTCAACATGTATTACCGTCTAGAGTTGCATTCGTTTTTTTGCCAAGATCTTGTATTGATGAAGGGGAGGTGGAACCGCTGTGTGAAATGTTCTCTAGCACATTACAAATATTCTCATGGGGTTGACATTTGGACTGTGTGGTGGCCAATCCATGTCTTATAATGATGTTCCATGAACCACTCTTTCACAGTTTGAGCCTAATGAATCCTGGCATTGTAATCTTGGAAAATATCTGTGCCATCAGGAAAGAAAAAATCCATAAATGGAAAACCCCAGTCATTCTGTATATGCAGGTAGTCACCGAACCTCATATATTGGGTACAAAATGTTGCTGAACCTACAACGGACAACTGACACAACCCCAGATCAAAATACCTGGCTGACCGCCAGGCTTGAGGGCTTTTTTCCAGCCAGACAATGTAAATTGCCTTAATTGGTAAGAGATTTTGCCTTCATTGTAAATTGAGCAGATTTGGTTGTTGCGTTTGTAGATAATATTTTCCATAAACTAATAATGGTTTAATTGTTTTGCCAGAAGTTGCTATTTTAGACCCTGTGTGATTCATCGCTGGTCGGAAATGGATTTGCCAGCATGCTTGTTTTCTAGCAGTGTCATGTCAAAAATGTGTTTCCTCTGATATAGGAATGTCTCTGTCCTAACAAGAATTTCATGTGTTAAAAGTGACAACATAGCAAGTGCCAGTGGAGAACACCAAGAACAGTGTGGTTCACACATGGTTAGCAGGTTCTGCTACTGGGGCATCTCTTCATGCTGACATCCCCAATTATGTTTTTGGGATGTGGGAGGAAACTGGAGTGCCCGGAGATAAGCCACACATATACCGGGAGAACGTATAAACGTCTTGCAGATATTGTCCTGGAAAAGTTCCAAGATGGGAACCTGGACCCTAGCTTCAAAGGCCAGAGTACTATCTACGGAGTCCACTGTGCCGTCCATTGAGGCAGAAACCCCTAAAATGTATCTCTCCATTGTGTGTGTATATATCAGTTTTTTGTTTGTTCATAGTAAGCCAAAATTCCACTGCAGTTTGGTAAAAAGTAAAACACAGCTCACCCAATCCCATACCATGAACCTAGCCATTTTTAGACCCGAGTCACTTGAGCAGCTCTGACGTTGCTGCAGCTCTATATTGCTGAGTAATATTTTACAGGGTTCACCTGCCTGTTTCACATAGTCCCACCTGTATTAGAGAAGCCTCGCCCTTTGCTCCTTGGCAATGATAAACCAAACCTAATTTCATATATATTGTTTGATAATACAGGCGTGGTGGCTAATATTCATGTCAGTTCTATTTTTGTTTTCCCTTTAGGTGCAGTAGTTAACACTCCCTGACAGTAGGTAGGTGGAAGTAGCTAACAGTCATGGAAAGTACGGTCTTCTTTACTTTCTTACATTTGCTCGATATTCTAATGAAAAAAACGTAATGTGAAAAAATAATTGCAGTAATTGCACTGCTTTTAGTATAAGATAAGCTCTTAAATCCCAAACTTGACATAAAAGCTTCAGAAACAGCTTTTTGTCTATTTTTAGCTTTCATTAGAACGGGAGATATGGACACTTTCCTGGCAGCTAGGAAAATTTCTGGAACAGTGGCATATGATATCTTCATATTATGTGCTGGCAGGATCATACAACCAGGAGCTGCCAGCTTTAGCTTCTTTTTTGACAGGTCCTCCAGGCCACCCATAGACATTGGGCAAAACCAGAAAGTACTTGCAGCCTTTTAACTTCCACCACATCCCACGGCATGCCGACAATTGCAACTAACATTAACAAATGCTTGTTTGCCTTCAGTTAAGTTGAAGATTGGCAAGGTTGGATATTTTTGTACATTTGTGGTATAGTGCTTGTCTTTTCCAACATTTTTGGTGCAAGTAGACAACATTAGACATTAGATACACTTGTATTATGTCCTGGTGTGGCTTCAGTTAGTCAACTCTGAAAAAAACGCAGCAACCCCCTGACCTGTCATTAAGCTGCACCGTCACACCGCTATGAGTCCTCAACACGGAATGACATTTGTGCCTGTGGTGAATGAGGATAGGAAGGTCATACACTTGCTGTGGCTGTGGTCTTCCAGTGCTGTCATAGCGCAGAGGAAGCTGAGCATGAAATCATGTCAGTGGCAGGTTTCCTGACAGCTGGGGAAGAGGCTGACAGGTTTCCTGCTAACACACATCATGTTCAGTGTTCTCTGCACAACTTCTAAGCTGACTTTCTGCTGCATCTCCCTAGTGAAGCCCAGACAATAAAAAGTATAAATAGATAACGGCAGAGTTGGACGCTCTCCAGGTAGCCAGTGCTGCTAAAATAAAAAAATACCACTGGTGTCGTACATTTTGGAACTGGTGCAAGTGGAAGCTTGCACACCCTGTCTGATGAGAAGAGTAATTATTGTGCCTTTTTGGGTGGTTATGAAAGCTTTCTAGTGTTTGGAAGGTTGTTTTGAAGCCCCTATCACTTGCACTAACTACTTGGGATATAAACAGAAAGATCCCTTTCGATGGTTCTCCTTTAGAGGTATATGTCGGGCTTTCCATCTTCTAGTAAGAATTTGAATACCGTGTGAATTTTTTTGCTGTTGTCTTTAGGAACCTATTTAGTTCAGTACATTCAGTATATTCTGGGTCAGCTGGACCTATATTATGTCATCTCACCCAATTTCTTGCGCACGTAACATTGCTGAACCTAGACCTGCCCAACTGAAACAAACCTACTTTATATTTGCCCCCAGAGGCTTGGTCTTGCACTAGGGACATTTATAGGGCTTTCCGTCTACTAGTAAGTAGTTGAACACCTTGTTGGATTGTTTTTTCCCCACTGTCGTTGGAAACTTACTTTGATAAATAAACCTGGTCATTCATTATTTTTAGGTTGTCAGCTGACCTCATTTCTTGGGCACATAACATTGCTGAACCTAGACTTGCCCGGCTGAAGCAACCTTACATCATTATGCCCCCAGAAACTTGGTCTTCCACTAGGGATATATGTAAGACTTTACATCTTCGAGTATGAAGTCAAAAACCTTGTTAGATTGTTTTTTCTCCCCAGTATTGTCATTGGGAACTCATTTACTTTGGCTTCCAGATCGTGCCATCTAGCCCCAATATTCAATTTTAACTCGATCTATACAGTCTCCATCACATTTTCCTCTTTATCAAAGTTTACCTTTTTGGCAGTGGGTTTCCACTCAAGGTATCTGTATGTGGAACATCTTTTGTCTTCTCAAATTGGTCACTGATCCTAATTTATAGGTGCTAATGATCTTTTCATTACTTCATATCCATTTGAATATGTGTGTATGCTGGTATCTATGTCTTTAGGATATGATGATTACTGGTGTCCCTTCCACCAATTTGGGTAATTCTGTAGTGTGTTGGTTCCAAATATTTGGTTCCTTTTCATATGTCATTCCATGTGGTCATTATGGAAGGTATAGAATACATAAGAGTCGAAAAAGTCCCCAGCTTTAATTTTCGTTTACTTTTCATTTCTATTTTCGTGTTATTTACATTGAACATTATTCATTTGTTTTTGAGTAACATGCTAATGTGTTTTAATTTCTTTTATTTCAGGATGGACTCAATTCTCTGGTCCTGGATCTTGACTACCCTGCACTACGAAAAAATAAAAATATCGACAACTTCCTTAACAGATGTAAGTTTAAATGTCCAATTTGTATAGATATTGTATCTGGTGGTGTTTTATTGTTTTTATAGGTAAATTTCAGTTCAGATCAAGGTATCAATACAGTTGTATCTCAGTAACAAAGGCCTAAAGCTAATACAAGAAACATGGGACACTTTCCCGTCAGACAACATTTTTATTATACCTGATATTTTCAGTATGCAGACGTAGCAATTATGATACTATTACAATATGTCGGTGACTGTTCTTATTTATTTAGGTCATGGAGTATCTGGTTGTAGCTAGTCACATTCACCTGGACTAGATCTTGCAAGGTTTTAAGGTGCATCGTATTTGAGTTATTCAGAACTGAAGAAGTTTCAAAGAAAAAGCTACAACACATCTTTTAACATGATCAAGAACAAGTCTAGTTGAATTTGTCCAACTAATACTGGATAGTTACTAATCTATTTCTCAGACCTACTGGCTGATGGTGATATTGGCACATAGAACTTTGCAGGAAGAGGAAACTTTTTCAGCTAGTTGTAAAATCTCCCTATGCAATAACTAACCATGCAGTATGCTGAATGTGCTTGTTAATGCTATTGAGTAGAGAAAAAATGGTACTGAATAGTAAAAACAAAATTGGAAGCATTGTTGTCTTTTCTAAGTAGCTTAAAAATGTCCCAGTGGACTTTTGCTCACTTCTAAATTGTTCAAACACTAGCGTTATCAAAGCGTACAGTCAGCTGAAATTAGACGATATTTATAGATGCAGCAGAGCAGTGCTTTCTTTTTTAATGTGCTCCTAATGCAAGGTTTTCTTTAATGGATTTAAGCTATGGACATTTGGCTGATTTATAGCCTGACTGTCTACTGTCACATTGCTTGCTATGGGCCATAGATGCAGTTTTGAGCTTGGGGCAGGGAGGGCATTACAAGCTTTTACATATATGTCCACAATGACTAGAGAGCTTCAATGACTGGTCTTCTATTGTCGTGTTTTTACAGATGAAAAAGTTGTGAGTGATATTCGAAAGCTGCAGATGAAAGCAGAAGATTATGATGTAGTCAAAGTCATTGGCCGAGGAGCCTTTGGTGAAGTCCAGCTGGTAAGCAATGGTTTACATTGGCTCCTATACACTCCTAGGGTTGTACAAAGACAAATGTTATGGACCCATGGCCAACGTACATGTGAACAGCAACTCCTTATTTCCTAAAGAGTACTCATATTATATTATCTGTTGCATAAATCATTTCCCTTCACGTGTCTTTTTTGTTGTCTTACACGGTGAGTCTTGTTAGATTTATTAAAATTAATCAGCTTTACATTTACAATGCTGAATGAGATCTAAGTTCGATATCTTGTAAGGACATCTGCTGAGGGAGATTTCTAGATCTCTGTAGCTTCTAATTGCTCTTTTTAGTTTAATGATTTATCACCGTTCATTTTGTATATCTATTTTAAGTTCATACTTATGACCATGCTAACTAGTGCATTTTAGCAAGTACACATCATTACAGCATTTACCTAAAGTCATTGCTCACCTGGCTTTTGAATTTCTGCATGCTGAATGTTGGGTGTTATTGTTTCATAAACAGATTGATCAATTGTGTATTATGTTTTTATCATATTCACATTAATTGACATATATGGATGTAAAACACACTTTATTACATCCACCCTCCAACTGTAATAGTGTAAACTGCTCATTTGCCTATCTGCAGCTTCCTTTTTTCTCTGGCTCCTGATTTTTAAATATTATGGCCAAGATCAGCTACGCGACCCCTGATAAATCATTAGAATTTATTATACGTATGCTAGTAACTAAATGTTCTATTATTAAAACTGTGTGCTTTAGATCAGTTTACTAAATTGGTTTCCATTTTTGTGTCACACTTTGTAGTGTTAACCAGCTGATTTCTTTACTTCGTTACAGGTCCGGCACAAAACTACTCAGAAAGTATATGCGATGAAACTTCTCAGTAAATTTGAAATGATCAAGAGATCGGACTCAGCCTTTTTTTGGGAAGAAAGAGATATTATGGCCTTTGCAAACAGCCCTTGGGTAGTTCAGGTAAACTTTAAGTTAACCTGTAATGTTGTTCTGCATTTCAATGAATATTATTTTAGAGACGACTTGTAGTTTTCACATGTATATGAACTGTGGAGTTCATGGAACATTTGTCTTTTTCTGCTTCTCGTCTGTCTTTGTGCTCAGTATCTGCACACATGGCGGTCCGTGTGTTTATCCTGTTTAACCTCCTCTATGTTCCTCTACAGCTGTTCAGTGCCTTTCAAGATGACAAGCACCTATACATGGTGATGGAGTACATGCCAGGTGGTGATCTTGTAAACCTTATGAGCAACTACGATGTGCCTGAGAAGTGGGCCAAATTTTACACTGCTGAAGTGGTCCTTGCCCTCGATGCCATTCATTCCATGGGTCTGATCCACCGAGATGTCAAACCAGACAATATGCTGCTGGATAAACATGGACACGTCAAGCTAGCTGACTTTGGCACCTGTATGAAGATGGATGAAGTAAGTATAAAAAATTGGATTACTAATCATTAAAGAGCTTTAAGGACTTGTATCAGCTGGGAAAAATGTTTGGTAAAATAAATCATCCATGGATTATATTATATGTTGTCATAAATCATATTTAACAAATGACATCCTCTGCTTTATCCTCTGTATATTAGTAACGACCTCCGGGCTTTATTTGCAACCAATTAAGTAGTAAGGTGGTGGCACAGTGCAAAGATATGAAGTTATTTGTTGTTGGCTGTTTACTAATCAGTATTAGGCTGGAAGAATAGCATATTGTAGAATAGCAGAAAATATATTGAAGAATACTATATAATGAAATAAATAAGCTTGATTATGTCAGCGTAAGGATGCCAGTCAATGGGTGGGATAAAAAAGGCAGCGAGGGAATAGTCATGTGTTGGGTAATGTGTTGAGCAGGTATAAGGATCCCAGCGACAACGGCTACATTGATAACTAGGTCAGATCTGGAAGGTCTTGTGGGTCGTTCCTGAAATGCAGTGGTTAATACCTACTAAAAAGTGTTCCAAAGGAAGCCAACCAACCACAGGTTCTCAGATGTCCACCACTCAAGGAGCAAGAAGTTTGTGGGTTGCCCATCTGGTTGAAAAAATTGCTAAAATGTAACTCCTGGCTGTAAGAGAAAGGTGTCTTAATACAGGAGAATGCATACTTGCAGCTGCAGAGTGGTCAACATGCTCATGCTAACCCTAGCTAGCGAAATTGAACAGTGGAGTAATGGAAGAAGGTGGCCTTGTGCAATGATCATTTAGATCATGTTGATGGCCTGGTGCATGTACGTTACTTACCTGGGGGAAGATATAACAGCAGAATGCACTATGGGTACAAGGTGAGGTGTGACTTAATGGATCTGCCACTAATGTTTTGTTGCCTTATTCTGGACCAGCAGATCCAGTGCCATACAGTTATCAAGCAACGGATCCGCCTATAATTTCTTGGTTGCTTTGGAAGTCTTGTGGGGAGCATGCCTCAGGGTCATAGCTTTTTAAGTGACACATAGGGAACCTATACAACATCAGCTTTGATGTTTTGGCTAATTGGTATAAAAGGAACACACAAATATAGATATCCCCTAAACATAAATAATACAAATTAGAAACTATTAATTGAAAAAATACACCCCCCTCCAGTAAGCATTGAGTGTTCTTTTAATAAGCTGAACACATTATTGGTCTATCCTAACAAATTTTGAGAACAGATTCCCTTTAAGGTGCAGGCATATCCAGTATCCCCCAGACACTAAATAAGTTGTCCAATTATGATAATTAAAGTCAGCAGCTGATTGGTTGGTGTACTTTTGCTGAATGTTAGTAAATAGGTTCTCTAGTGTCACAATGGAATTGTGGTTTTAGAGCATTCCATTGAGCATTGCCAGAGGATTCGTATTAAATTCTTCCTGAACAAGTCACAGCTTCCGCTCCCGAGGGCTCAGATCATTTGAGGAACGTAGTACAGAATGTGCCAGCCTGGCTTACACAGCTCTCAGATGTTACCATATAGGAGCAGAATATATGTGTGGAATGATGCTGAATAAAAGAACATTTTCAGGCTCGTTTTGTGGGAAATATAACCGAAGTGTTTCTTGGGTTTTTGGTTTCTTACAGCACCAGCTAGTGGTTGTGTGAAGATATGCAAAGCAAAACCCTCAGAGGTGAAGAACAAATTCTGTTTTCTTTCTGATGGGTTGGTGATTCATTTTTAGTTCATTACATGGGCACATTATCAGCTGGATAGAAAAGGAAAGATTCTGTCCTTGCTGGGGTCATTGACTCCTTTTTTTTTTTTCCTGGTGACCATTGCCACTGAGAGCTAAGGAAGCACCATATGTTGTCATCAGCAAAAAAAAAAACAAAATTAAAGTAAGAGCTGTTACCAAACACAATACAAAAAAATCACAATATAGTTATAAGCTAAAAAACCTACAACTCCCAACAGTTTCTGTTACAATCTGAGATATAAGTAGCAATCATTTGTACACTGCTTCATTAAGGTCCCCCTTTAAAATGTGTGCTAAAGGAGCTCCATCTGCATAATAAGCAAAGGATAAATTGGAGCAGACATCTGATCCTGTTTTGATGATAGCTCTCCAAGATGGGAATTCCATTTACTTTGAGAAATTTGCTTTAATTTCATCTTACATCTCCTAGACAAAGAGCTATCTCCCCAAGTAAACAAGGGTAGCAAACCACCTGTTTAAGTTTTTATCTTTCCCTATTCTATAGAAGACTTTGCGTGCATTTGGTATAATGTTTCATTGTGTAGTTTTTTCCCCTCTTATCCAGAGATCTTGCCACTAACACAACTTTCAATCACAGACTGACCGTGCCACTGCCTGGCAATTTGTAACAGCATAGTCAGCACAATATCTCCTTTAGTTGGCCATTGGGCCACCCATCGCCTGGACCTTATGAGCAACTATAAAGCCAACGGGGCTAGGAAGGTTATTTGACCATTAACCTAACATCAGTTGCTTGGTGCTGTCAGTCTGCAAATGGAAGGATCTGCAGATAAACAAGTCAGCAACAGTTCACAAATAATTTGCTTAGGAAAACTTCATACATTAAAGCTTCATACACAGCTCAGATAGGACGAAGGGCTTGATTTATTAATCCATTATGGAAGAATGATGAATGACCGACTGGGAACCACTTGGCTGTGGGGTGCCACTCACTTGTCCTCCCATCTCCATTTAACAAAATGGCGCTCTAATTCATTCTGTCTCTGGAAATGATCTTTTGTAATTTGTTTCCAGTGAAAGATGAATCATCTGACTACTATCTGACGTCTGTACAGGACTTTGGACATTATTCCAAACATACCAAAAATAGATTTTGGGTTTACATATGCTTCTGTAAGAATCCTTACAGAGCCTAATAGTTAAAATAGAAACTTGCAGACGTAAGTAAATGGAGTCAGGGTGCAATGTGTCATCTGAAGTTTCAGGCAATTTCATTTATGCTTCTCTTGAATTACTGATAGTGCTTTGGAAATCCTTTTTCATGGTTTGTGTGTTTTATCTATGTATACCATCATTGTTTGACGTTGATATCAAGCATCCATTTAGAAACATATTTAAAACTTCAAAAAAAAACTTTTTTAATTTCCCGTTAACCCCATAAAGTGTTACACTTTAAGCTCCCCTCCTATTCTAAAACGTGATGGATGAGTAGGCTGTTGTCAGTCCTGACACGGTGGTGTGTCTTTAGGCTGTATTTTCCCTGTTCATTTTAACAGAGACTTCTTACTCCAAATTTGGGTAAGTGGAGGTACAAACACTCCAAAGGGTTCCAATAGAGAATGTACAGTTCATGCTCTTGGCTCAGTCTGTGTCTTCGACTGCTGAGATTTTGCTGGATCAATGACAGTCAAGAGGCAACCCTACAGAATACATTGTTGCCACTACCATTTAATGCATTTCTCCAGTAACTGTCCATTGAATGCCCTCTTTAGGATTGACAAGTCATATGGTATTAGAGGAAAGAGAATTAGAGATATAGTCATAAGAAAGATATGAAGCAAAATCTATTTTTCTGCAAAAATCCAACTGAGATGGTTAATTGTTGACGACAGAAGGCGGCACATCATTAGCCCTGATTATTATACAATGTCTTTAGTTATTTCCTAAACATGAACATATAATACAAAAATGTATCTGCTTCCTCTAATAATACTGCTGTTAAGGATTCATCCTATTAATTCTTCATACAATGTGTACAGTAGGCTCATGTGTTCATTACATATCCTCATGGGAAGAATTATTTGTTGCGTGAAAAACCCAAACCTTTAAATGAAGTTTATTGTCATTTAACAAGGTGTTAAAGCTTTTAACAGGGCTGGCAATCCGTTCAGCTTCAGCTTTTACTCGCTCAGCTCCAACGCTGACTGGCATTTCAGTCTGGTCTGGCAGTTCTGTTACTTAAGCCAACGTTGTGGTTTTCTGTACAAGATAAGCAGCACAGATCGGTTGTCTTAAGAAACAAAAGTGCTTATTTAGCTAGCAGGCAGTGATTTCCAATGTCAATAGCCAACACACGAGCTCCCATTCATCTGGATGAATCCGTTTGTGGTGAATACAGTTCTGTGGTTGCCTTTGAACGAGGCAGTGCTGTCAGGCTGTCAATATAAAAGATTTAGCATTGGTAGATTTAATCGCACCTAGCATAGCAGACAATAGGTTGTGAAGGTGGTGGGTAGGAGGAAGCGGGCACTGCCCCTAGATTCAGTTCTGATAGCTTGGAATAAACATACCCATAGTTACATAGTAAGCCAGGCTGAAAAAACACATAAGTTTATCAAGTCCAACCACATAAACATATTCCAGATATAAAACCCTATGGACATAGTTGATCCAGAGTAAGGCAAAGAAAAAAAACCCTGGTACATTTTGCTTCAACAGGGGAAAAAATTCCTTCCTGATTCCATGAGGCAATCGGATAATGCCCATGTCTTTCTTGTATTTATAACTTTGGATATGGTGACCACGTTGGCAGTTCTAACAACACTTATCTTGTGTTTTTGTGATAGGCTGCTTTTAGTTTCCCCAAATCAGTCTATGGGGAGAATGTAGGTAAGAATACAAACCAGAACAAGAAGGAAGCTTCTGAAAGGTTATTGTGCACCATCCTAAGCTTTACTCACCCTCACCATTCATCATTTCATCATAACCATGGTTTTCCTGCCATTGATAATACTAGCTACATAGGGTGATGATGCCAGCTAGGTGCACAATTTTGTTTTTTTTATAACACTACCAGTTCTGAGATCTATACTGTTTTGGCTCACAACACAGCAATGTCTTATAAGGCAGACAACCTGATTTATTTTCATTGCAATCAACTAATACATAATGGTTTTTGTCTCTCCTCCAAACTATTACTGAGCAGTAAAAGGAGAAGCAGCAGAATTCTGCTTTAAATTTAAAAAGCATGGGTCCCCAAAAGCTGGGTCACAGGCTTTGCTGAACTGGGCCAAAACTGGTTCATGGAAAACTTTTCTTGCATTAAACCAGTCCATGGTGTTAAGCCTTTATTAAGGACTGTTAGGGTCACGGTATTCAATTCTTTTTTGCTTATGCATTGCATTGGGTATAAACGAGCCCTGAGGTTCTTCACGCTGTATTTTATCCCTTGGTTTATTATCACAACATTGATATGTATTTTTACATGCTTTTTTCTCTACTAATGCTTAGTTTTGAGCAAGCCCAAGTGCGTGCATTTTTTGGGAGATTTTTCAAGCAGTGTTTTTCCAACGGATACTTACAGTGCCACAAAACGGGGCTAATATAAACTCTTGTGTATTTGATTTGATTTAGTCAGCGTGAACAAGTCTTCCCTGCCCTGTCTTGTCTTCTATTTTAGGTCATCTTTTCTGCTTCATTTTACTGAATTGATAAGCCGGAGCTCTGTGATTTTCCAGAAATGGAGCTGAAGGATCTAAGTCACAGCTGGCCACATAACTGAATACTCAGGATGTGGTCCCTGCATATAACCTACAGCGCTAGCGGTCATTGACCTAATGGATAAAAAAAACAAACAAATTGAAATCTATAGAACTAATTGTTCTGTGTTTAGCATTCAGTTCATTATTTTTTTTTGTAGTTTAGTACCCTTTGTCTGCATTTTTGGGTTTATTTTTTTTATTTTTTCACATAAGGGGCCTCCGTTTTTGTATTTTATAGGTTTTCAAAGGGTAATACACCCAAATTATTATAGTAGAAATAGGGCCTACTATTAAGAAAAATGTGCTTTAACACTTAATTACAAAAGCTATTGGGATTACCTTCATATTGGGAACTGTACATTAAATTGTGAGCCCTTTTGAGGGACAGCTAGTGAAATGACTATGGACTTTGTACAACGCTGCGTAATATGTCCACACTATATAAATACTGGATAATGAGAAGAAGAAGAAAGACCAAAGAATGAACATGCATTTTACAGCACAACCCTTATATTTTTCCTCTGCGTTTCCACAGATATCTGTACAATCTTCCAGTCAATTTCATCTATTTAATTTTCCTGTGATAGGGTGGCAACAATACTACACCACTTACTAAATTAGTGCAGAGTTGCCACTCTAATGTAGGCTGTATCAGCATTTGTACTCCTAATTTCCAGACCTGTAGCTTATCAATCAACTTCTAGCCATACTTGGGCTGCATACAAACGTGCAATAATTGTCATTGGAAACGAACGATCCAGGAAAGATTGTTCGATAATTGTTAACAAAAAAAAGTGCACAACTGGTCAACGATACTGATGAACGAGGAATCTTGCTGGAAACGAACGTATTTATTGTGTGTATGGTCGTTCAGTGATCGTGGATTGTTCTGTGATACACTTTCTCCTGTACATGTCACTCCCTGCATCATTCAAACGATTTTTGTATCTAGTGTGTATACTATTGGTGGATTATGTTTGAAAGATTGTATCGTTACAGCATGTACAGAATTGTGCACAATACGATCGGTCAAAATAATTGGGAATAATCGTTCGTTTTCAAACGATTATTATTGCATGTGTGTACCTAGCCTTAGTCCTCTGCTTTCTAGTTCAACAACACGCTTTCTGTCCCTGAAATCCCCTGTACTGTATACTGCATGGCCTGGGAGGGGGAGTGTGAGACACCTAAATGAAGGAGGATTTGGAGCACAGAATAACTAAATTTGGTACTTGTTTAAACTGTTCTATAAGAGCCTTTAATTAAATGTTATCTTTTTGTATAAAAGTTTCTACTTAACAGTTGATGCTGCAGTATCTTTAATAAGCCCTATTAAAGGTTGAACATACACCATAGAATACAGACCTGCAGACCACAGCGCCAGGTCAGCAGCTGACCTGCAGTATGCACAAAGATGTATAAATTGCATGGAGCATGCATTAACCTAAGTATAAATGTTTTGTTATCTGCTCCGTATAGATATTCTAATATTTTGCATACCATCCCTAATGATAAAGAGAACCTCCCACCCGTCACTCTTTTAGCAGTGTTTACTTTTGCAGCAGTTAGTAAGACACTTTATGGGAAAAGTTTCTAGAAAGCTAATGCTGATAATGATATTTTTTATATTTCTAATGAAATGGTAATAGAGTGTTTGCTAATCCACATAGTTGAGTACAAGGTATCTACGGACAGCCTGCTCATGGTGATTAACTTGGGTCACTGGTTGTTTTTTTGGCTATTCTGTTAGAATCTCACTACCAGGATTGCAAAATATAGCTGATAGTGCTAATAACTGAATTTGTATGGTTACCTGACATCCATTTTTCCTCTTAGACAGGTATGGTGCGTTGTGACACAGCGGTTGGAACGCCGGACTACATATCCCCGGAAGTGCTGAAGTCTCAGGGAGGAGATGGCTACTATGGACGGGAATGTGACTGGTGGTCCGTGGGAGTCTTCTTGTATGAGATGCTGGTTGGTAAGTGGCCACTGGTATTGTAACACATGCTGTATGAAGATAGAGGATATTCATTTTAATATCCTAACTATAGATGTTATAACCACTTTTGTAGAATATGAACATTGATCTTTCTTCTAGGCTATTAAACAAAATGCCACTAAAAGCTTCTTCTATCTGAGATCCCCACAGAGAGTAGCTGCATTTATAACCCTAGAAAAAGCTATACTGCTTACTATGGAAGAAAATGAGGAATAAATGGGTTCCCCATGATTCAGTGCTCTATTCCCAGGTGCCCTAGGCTGTCAGTCATTCCTTGATGTGGAGGAGTTGTGTAAAGACATACTTTACATTACACTGTCTACTCTTGTCATTGCAGTATTTTTTAATTGCAATTAGATAAACCTGATACTTTCTAATTCTTATTTCTTATGAAGTGAAATGTTAGCCCTAAACTTATATGCAGTGTACTTGCTTGTATGCTCAAATTTTATTACTTCATCATCATTTGTATATTTCTGCTTAATCTTTTTACGTAACTCTTTTTCATCCTTTACTGCCTTTTGTTGTTATTTTTTTAATACCAAGAAAATGCACAAAAAATGATTTGGTTTTACTTTTAAAAAGTGTTTTGTATTGTCAGTACCAGAAACCAGATTAAATACTGGAGAGTTCTCCAGCTCACCGTTCTTAACAGTGTATGTCCACCCTAAACTCTATTTTATAAGAGAACACTGGATAGCAGTAAAAGCCTTGCATTGGTTTGCAGTGTAAGAAGAGGCAGTACAGTAGAACTCCGGTTATCCAGAACTCAGATAACCGGAAACCTCAGATAACCGGCACCCGACAGCTCCGCTCTCTTGATTGCTCCTTCAGCCCTAACGGAGCTGTGGCATGTGTTCTGCATCCAAGAACAAATACCACAGCTCCTTTAGGGGTGCGGGAGCTGTCAGGAATGCTGAGCAGAGCTCCGCTGATTGCGCCGCTCCATGACTGGCTAAGAAAAGGGAAACCTTGATGACGGCTCTAGCGCCACCAGGGTTTCCCTTTGATCAGCCATTCAGCACTAGAGCTGAATCAGAATAGGTCACCCCAATCAAGTCTAGTGCTGAATGGCTGAGAAACCTTAGTTAACCGTAAACTACACTTATCCGGAATCGGCTATTCCTTGTGGGTGCCGGATAACCGAGCTTCTACTGTAAAAACTTTACTAATGCTAATAGCGGATGTGGCTACCCTCATGCTCTTCTATAGCCAATCTTTGATAATAATATATATTAAGGTGATCCTATCCATATGCATACCTATCTTTAATGTTATAGCCAAAAACTATTGTATACGCTTTAGGTGTAAGAAGTACCTTTGAGTAAGAAGGTGTAAGAAGTACCTTTAAGTAGTGATGAAAGAGAGCCCTGCTGTCGTATGATCCTGACAAAATCACCAGTATTAGATATAGACTGCATCATTTTCCAAACTTGTCATAAGTAAAATGTCAGTGCCAAGTTCATTCCCAATTTCTATGTTTTGTGGCTGTTACGCTATACCGCAAACAAGCTTGCTTTGAGTAGTGAATCCAGGGATTTAGCACAACAGCAAGGAAACTATTATTATCTGAAGGAAGTCAGTAATGTTCTCAGTGTTTTTGTATGACAGGTTCTCTTCAATATAAAGTATATCTCCACAGACATAGTATTCTTTATAGATAAAATGTGATTGCCACTCTGAAATGAAAGCCATGTCTCATTGATTGTGGAGGTTATGGTGAGGTTAGATTCATGCTCTGGGCTTTTATTGTAAATCCATGTGTTTCTATATAGTTTACCTTCCTACCCGTATAATTCCTTGTGTATTAGATTACATCTCAACTAATATTACGATTTCCTCTACGCACTCATATCTGTTATTTGATCTTTGGCTCAATCTGCCCCCTTCTTTTATGAAAGCGGCTCTGTTTCGAAAGCTGTGTCTTCTCATTAGATGAGTCCACGGCTTCCTAATACCAGAATTCACAGAAATATCAGGTCCGCCTGCGCAATATCCTCTAAGACATCTTTTCTCAACATTTTACCCGAAGGACAACTTAAAATAATGTCTCGGGTAACCTTCCTAAAATTTATCAGTGGTGGTGGTCTACAAAGGGACTAATTATTAATATTATTGTTATAAATATTATTATTAATAATAATAAAAACAGTATTTACATAGCACCAACATATTACGCAGCGCTGTACATTAAAAAGGGGTTGCAAATGACAGACAGATACAGACAGTGACACAGGAGGAGGAGAGGACCCTGCCCAGAAGAGCTTACAATCTAAAAGGTGGGGA
>NC_092861.1:20970380-20976856 GCF_032062135.1 Pyxicephalus adspersus
TGTACAAGGAGTTTGGTTATTCTAGGGACAGGTAGGGGCAGGTTTCGGAGATATTGTGTAGGTGAAAGTGACAGGACCTGGAAATGTTCTGAATATGGGGGAAAAAGGAGAGGGCAGAATTGAAAATGGCCAAAGAGTGATGAGGTGGCCCTAAAGCAATTGGGTACAATTGGAATGACTTGGGGATCAAAATATTAGTCCTACTTTGGCTAGATTAAAATGTGCGTTCAACAGGACCATGCAAATGTAACATTTGCAATCATGGCTGATTTTTTTGTTAAAAATGGAAGTCTGATGGTTTGGTGGGAATGGGGAACATGGTTTGAATGACATTTGCCTTTATTCCGCCTGGAAAACATCTAGTGGCAGAAGCATACTGTGCAGGGCTGCCAAGACTAAAGTAGAGATTTGCAGTTCAGGCTGCTTCTTCTCAGCATTTGCAGTCCGTAAATTTCATTTGTGAAGAGTGTCCTTAAGAATGTTTTCCAAAACATTTGCCACAAAAATGGAGAACTTGCTTATCCTCATGACCTTTTAAGCTGATTCTGTATTTTGTCATTATTTTATTATTTGTTTGAATCCCTATTTTGCTTACTTTTATCATGCACACTATAAGAGTTTGCCCCTAATGTCTGGGATGTCTGGTAGGAAAGCCCAACGTTGGCACTGTACTGGCTGCAGATTTGTGTGGTAGTGTTCTAACTAAAAAAAAAAGCCAGACCTATACTTGCAACCTAGTATCTGCAGTTGGTTAAGTATGAATTTTTTATGCAGTATTTTAAATATATCTAACTATATAACCAATATAACCATTCTGGCAAGTATCGCTATTTCTAAATACAATATTTGTCACTATAGTGATATTTAAGTTTGATTTGTGTTGTATGTTTAGATCTGTTTTATTAACTTATTTTGTTCATCAGATCTCATTGGATTGTCTTCTTCTATCTTCAGGGGACACGCCATTCTATGCGGACTCTCTGGTTGGGACATACAGTAAAATCATGGATCATAAAAACTCATTAAACTTCCCAGAAGATGTGGAAATTTCCAAGCATGCCAAGAACCTTATCTGTGCCTTCTTAACAGACAGGTACTGCAGACTTCTAAATCTCTGACCACAGAAGAAAAATATAACTCAGGATAACATGTTTGGGTGTACCTAACATGCACTACAGTTTACTAGTTATTCACCTCTCATTTGAGATAGCAATGTATTTTGCCATGGTTCTATAGCAATTCATTTATTTGTAAAATCATTTTTCACATATGTATATCCTATTCTTTATATTTTATTGATATATACTATTCTTTACTGTAAATTCCAGAATAGAAAATTGTATATCTGATGGTCCTAGTCAAGTGTATCTAAAGCCAAAACTTTTTTTCTAGTAAGATAAAATCCCTGGCATAATTTTTGCATGCCCTCTTTGTCCTATTGGTAATATATAACCTTTACTTGCTGTCCTAGGGGTAAATTTTTATCTCCCATCCCCATTTGACCATCCTGCATATTTTTCCCTAAATTTGTGAACATGATGTAATCATCTAGGTTCACCATGCCTGCATTTTGCCATTATGGGGGGCTTCCCTGGCCATGTCCTGACAGTTCCCTCATACTGACATCCCAGGAGGAACACTGAATAAGACAGCCTATAGGAATTGTTAATGACATGTTTATAGTGATAAGGGTATTTTGACTAGGACCCCATGTAAAAATTACTTGACACAGCTCTGATACACTTGCAAATGAATCCAGAATTATCTCACAAGCTGACGTTGTCACTATAAACCCAAAGACAATGGACATTAGCCTTTACCAAGTAACAGAAAGCAGTAAAAACCTGACAAAGTTCATTGCATTTGCCCATCAACACTAACCCAAAGTCCTTTGCCACTGGGTCCAAATCTGTCCACATTGGAAAATGTATTCGCTTGTCCTCTACCAATACCGGCTTTAACATGTTGGGTTTTCCCTTACTATTTGCCTCTATAACAATGGTAAACTAGCACACATTGGCTGAATCCAATGTTCCCTGTGGGGGTAACAGACAATAATAGAATATGAACATGGCTGCCATTGCTAATAGCTTTATGAATGTTCTTTTTACCTGGCTGTAATGCTGATTCTTTAAAGTCAACACATTCTAAGCAATAGACTTAGAACAAGCACTTATAACTGGAAGTTGCAACTCCTGATCTGCATACTTGTTCCAGGTCAGTGTATACTAAGAGATTAAATCAACATGACAGCCAGGTAACTTTCCAAAGAAGACTGCAATGGGCAGACATCATGCGTCTCTTAGCACAGGTTTCTTTTTAAGTTTTGGATAGAGATAGACTTTAGTCATTTATAAAAGCATTTAATGACTTTTTCAGATAACTTTATGTTACAAGAGCTTTTGAGAATTTGAGATTTTTTATGATAAATGTTTTTTTTACACACATCTCTCTTCCTGTCCCCATATCTCATGGAATAATCTTGCCAAATACTTCTGGAAATTCAGTATAAAATTTCTGATAACAAAAACAGAACTGCTTTTGCATGAAAGAGGTTTAGATATTTATGTAAAACGATTTACATCTGGGCAGAACATGGAATATCAGTGTATAAATGTGTATTTGCCATTCAGACATTGGGTACTACTGGGTATGGGGTAACAAGTGCCACTTACCCCTGTGTTGTACAAAGCTTGAGGACCCAACAGCCTAGAACTGTCATGTAGGGCAAGATTTTTTTAGCAGGTTTGAAACCTTTACAGCTACTTTGAGGAGCAGCAGAAGGGAATGAGAGAAAATGCCAGTATAGGTTCTGTGTGAAGCCTGCAATTTAGAAATACTTGCTAATTGTCCAGGATTCCTTGAAGCATGACATTTGGCAATCAGTGACCTTATAAATTCCTGTCCAGTCTGTAGTTTCCCATGCCTGGAGTTTTTTTTTTTTTTTTTTAACCATTATCCTATGGAGTTGTTCCAAAGTCCTAACCCTTTTCTGTTTTAGGGGAGCAATGCTGCTCCTAAAACACATATAGTACACTAAGGGAGTGTCATCACCCTAAAAGAAGTGTTTGATTCTCAGAATCTCCAGTTTGCTGGATCACTCAGGTTCACTGATGAAAGTGTACTCTTAGAATCTCAGGTGCCACGGAGGGTTTCTAACCCCGACCACCTCTGTATGCACATTTTGACTAAATGGATGTGTAAAAAATTGTCTTAAAAACCAGTTCATTTCTGTCAGTTCTTCATAAATTACAAATTTCTGCTGAGTTTGGCTTCTTCATTTCACATTTAAAGGCTCTTTTAAGAGGTGTTTGCATACATAGAGCATTTGTAAAATTAGCAGTTTGGAATCTAGGGCATTCCGTGCTTTTTACTAAAACTTAAGTTGTTTTAAGAAAGTATGTTAGCTTTCCTGCTAGTAAAAGTTTTTATGCGATGTCCCCTGATGCACATGTTCAGTAAAAAAGTTCAAAAGGCAGTTAATGATTTGCAGTGGTTTATAACAAGCAGATTTACAGTAGTACAGCTAGCGGTAAATCTTGATTTGTTTTTTTGGGTTATTTCACATATTGAGTATCTATATATGTAGTGAGTGAGGGTAGAAAGAAATGAAATGGACAAAAATTTGCAGCATATAACCTACACACCTTTTTGCTCTGAGATAACCGAGGGTTCTGTTCTCAGCTCCCAACCAGGATTTGGTGTTGCCAATCTAAATATTTATGTTCATCTGGGCTCTAGAACCTGACACCTCTGTACAGTAGTCAGAAAGCTGTTAATACAGCCAAGGTTTATTTACATTGGTCTGGCTCTGCAAAGTACGGGTGTGGAAGTATCTGAGCCAGAAAGGGGTTAAAGAACCCTGGCGCAGCTATCCTAAAACTCCATATGTATCCTTTGTCATAGTGCTTGGCAGTCCTCTTTGAAAGGATCCTTTTTTTAATTTAAACCGCTGGCCCAGTGTTTTGTGAACTTCCCCTTGCACGTAGCATTAGGGATGGAAAACTCTTTCATTCCACACGTGGCATTTTAACAGGCTGAAACTGTTTTTTCATCCCTTCTGATGCGAGGCATTAAATGCATATTGCACAGTCCGTACAAGAGCTGCATAGGGGCTGCTCGCCGCCGTGAGGATGTCTATGTGTACAGGGAATGATCTGAGCAGATCTTATAGAAAGACGACTTGTTTCTTCATGTGTAGACTGCGCTGATGTCACTTGTCATTCTTCTGCTATGTACAGAGAGGTGCGCCTCGGGAGGAATGGCATAGAGGAGATAAAACAGCACTCCTTCTTCAAGAACGATCAGTGGACCTGGGACAACATCCGAGAGAGTAAGAGATGTTCCTTTTATTTGTATTTGCTTCATGTTACGATACCTTCTGATTGTTGTGTTTTTATTTTTTTGTTGTTTTTTTTATTTTTTTTATTTTTTTGGTAATTATGCACTTTTTGTAACTTTCTGTGTAGTAGTTAAAAGTTGTGTCTTGAAGTAATTGATTCACATGTCTGGTAACTAAAATATCATAAATTGTTTATATTTTCTACATTTAGCTAAATTCCAGTCCTGGATGTTTATATAGTGAAAAATTAAAATTTAGCAGGGACATGTGCTTTTAATTTAAAGAGACACTGGTTACCTTATTACTATAGATTGGAATGCAGTGGTCACTGCTGCAGCTATGCAGTATGACGGGTCACGTGTGACAAGTGGTGACCATTTTGTGTGTTTGTGTATGTACACACACACACACACACACACGGGGTCTGATTTAATAAAGCTTTCCAAGACTGCAGAGAATACACTTTCATCAGTGAAGCTGGGGGATCCAGCAAACCTGGTCCAGGATTGAAAACATTGGCTAACAAATAGTAAATTACTTTTAAGAAATCTATTCCAGGTTTGCTGGATCTCCCAGCTTCACCGATAAAAGTGTATTCTCTCCAGTCTTGGAAAGCTTTATTAAATCAGGCCAACTGTGTGTATATAGAGATACATATGAAGAAATACTGCTATTTGATTTTAGAGCACTACAATTATGCACTACAATTTTGTAGTACAATAGACTACAAATCCTTATCTGTTTAAGTGTTTGTTAGACCAATTGTCAGTTCTTTTCTGCTTTACAGGTCTACATTATTCTGGCCATGCAGTGGTGCATGATCAGGTGAACTATCAATATATTCCAGATATTGATTGTTTACTTGGTTTCCATTTTGCACCCTTTGACCGACCCCATTCTTTGCCATATCAATGCCACCTTTTCCCTTACTCAGAGTTTTCCCTTACCTTAGTTGTATTATTGGCGGTCAGAGGATGGAGAAGGGATTTGATCGGACATAGGAAAAGAATTCCGGTCATTGCTTGATTGATATATACATCAGACATCAATTGGGTGTCTTTTGTGTATTATGCCATTTTGTACATGGGAGAAGTACAATTTACTTACAATCAGTTGTTTTGTCATGGAGTTCTCCTGCTTTGTTTACTTAGCAGTTAGAAGCTTCTTTTAAGCTCTCCATACATCAAAGCAACATGGTACTTATGGTGCATACCTGATTGTTGCACCACAGACTCCCAATCAAAGTGAAACTAATTGTAACCATTTACGTTTTTAAAATGATGCTGTTCCTCAAAGTGGCAATGGTGCAGCAAATCCTTTAGGAGTGGAAATTTCAAATTTAATTCCATTTTAAACCAATAAATCGTCAGTGATAATAGTTGTCATATACACCAAGCAGCTGCTGTTACTATTATCTTAGCTGCAGCCTTATCACACTGAAATGTTATGTCTTTGACCGCAATACTCCTGTAGCCATGTCTAATAAAATACTGTCAAACCAAAAAAATCAGACAATGAAGAAGAGTGCCTGCAATGTCAGAGACAAATGTAAGCTCTTGTAAACTGCCAGATTCAGGAAATCTCTTGGACAGAATAGCCCTTGAGTACTGGGTAGTCGTGACGCTGGGTGATATGATAAAAGCTTTCTTCTACAACAGTCACTATTCCCTTCTTACACAGACAACATGTCTCCTCCAATACACCATTTTAAGTATACATCCTATAATACGAATGTATTCCTTTCCTAAAGTTTGTTTGTAAATCTGTACATGCAACTATTGTAGTTATCTATTTGCATGAAATTGGTGTTTGCAGACACAATATCACAGGAAAGGGTTGGACAGATGCATAAGTGCAAAGAGGAGATTCTGCAGAGACAGACACACATTAGAGTGGAGATGGGATGCTTCAAAGACACACATGGGAGAGGAGAGGGGATGCTGCAAAGACACAGCCACACATGAGAGAGGGGATGCTGCAAAGAGACAGCCACACATGAGAGAGGGGATGCTGCAGAGACAGCCACACAAGAGGGGGCAAAGGAGATTCTGCAGAGACAGCCACACATGAGAGTGGTGATAGAAAAGGCTGCAGAGACACAGCCACACACGAGAGAGGAGATGTTGCAGAGACA
>NC_092861.1:20977283-21067213 GCF_032062135.1 Pyxicephalus adspersus
CCACACATGAGAGAGGGGATGCTGCAGAGACACAGCCACACATGAGAGAGGGGATGCTGCAGAGACAGCCACACACGAGAGAAGAGATGTTACAGAGACAGCCACACATGAGAGAGGAGATGTTGCAGAGACAGCCAAACATGAGAAAGGAGATGTTGCAGAGACACAGCCATACATGAGAGAGGGGATGTTGCAGAGACAGCCACACATGAGAGAGGGGATGCTGCAGAGACAGCCACACATGAGAGAGGGGTTGCTGCAGAGACAGCCACACATGAGAGAGGGGGTGCTGCAGAGACAGCCACACGTGAGAGAGGGGATGTTGCAGAGACAGCCACACGTGAGAGAGGGGATGTTGCAGAGACACAGCCACACAAGAGAGGGCAAAGGAGATTCTGTAGAGACAGCCATACATGAGAGGAGAGATGTTGCAGAGACAGCCACACACGAGAGTTGCAATAGAAAAGGCTGCAGAAACAGCCACACACGAGAGTGGCAATAGAAATAGCTGCAGAGAGACAGCCACACATTACATTAAAAAGGAGAAGCTACAGAGGTACAATTGTAAAAGAGAAGGAAAATGTTTAGAAAATAAAAGCAGTATGGATAGGCTGCAGAGACAGCAAATGACTGTATATAAATCATAGCAAGCAATGTACAGACACAGGGAGATAACATGAAGGAGTTCACGTTTGCATGGCAGCCACAGGCCTCTATAGCTCAGTAGGTTAATGTAGAAAGGTAAGAAAGTGTGCAGGGATAGGAGCATACCTAATGAGATGGAAGTTAGTAGGCAGTGCTGTGGATACACTTCCAATATGTGGGTTTGTTTGTGGGATGAACAAGCCACATTGTAGTGACTTCAAGTGCACATAATAAAGTAAGGTTAAAATTAAAAGAAATAAAATGTTTGTTACAGGTATTATACAGTGAATGATTCACCTCAAGTTCGTTTGGTGGAATATAAAATTAATTGCAACTGGAAAACAATACAATATACAACAATACTATAAATAGTTCAGCAAAAGCACTGAAATGTGTTAGGTTAGTCTCAAACTCTCTCCCTCAATAATACAAAATGATAAAGGCCTGTGATTTTAGTATATAAATATATATATTCTGAAAACACACAGTTGTATCTTTTTGTATTATTATTATTAAGGGAGAGAGTTTGAGATTAACTTAACACATTTCAGTGCATTTGCTGAACTATTTATACTACGTGTTGTTGATTTATCCCTTCTGTCCCAGCAGAGGAATGTATAATTTCCCCTTCTCCCTGTGAATAAGGAGGTTGTTGGGAGTGTGTGCGATATTTCAGTATTACACAAAGCCCCAGTATTCAGTGGCTCATAGAATCACGTTAGTGTTCCCGCACCACAACCTGTGCTATGTGCCTGGACTCCAATGTAGGGAAGACATTCCCAGAATATGTCGGTGGGCGCATTTACCACTCGTTCATATTTACAGAGTCTTGTAACCTGTTGATGTTTAGTAGGTTTGCTGCTAATTTGCTTTTAGGCGATTTTATTTTGTTGTGGTCAGTGGAAACGTGATCATCTGCCAACTTCAAAAATTGTCCAGAAGATTGCATAAAGCCTAACACACAAATGTTTTTGTTTTTAGGTACGGCAGAGAAAAAAGTTGTCACATCAGTTTTTACTGCTGTCTTTGTCCCTATTCTTCTGATTCTTCTGATTAGGTGGCCCCAGCTTTATGATACTCTTATCATTTTTTGGGGTGAACACTTGACATTTCTGACTGCCATGTATTATCATTGATGATTGTAGGACTTCTGATATCAAAACAGGGATAACAAATAAAGCCTGATAGTTAGCTCCTGAATAGAAAAAAATGTACAGAAATCTTTTGATAAACAAATGCAGAGGTAACCAGCACTCTTTCACGAGTCAAGAATTATATCCCTGGAATTATTACAAAAAAAGGCTGCAGGAGTAAACTTGCCCATAAACAGATGCTCAAAGATTGATAGATGGGGAGAAATCTTCCTATAAGCAATTATAATGGGATGCACCCCATGATTAGTATTCTAGTAAAATCAGAATTCAAGAAACACAAGTTCCCAGTCTACATGACGTTAGCAGCGTTGGGTAGATATTCTTACTTGAATACAATACACAGTTTGTGTTTTGTTACATAGATCCCTGCTAGAATGTTATTATTGTAATTTCACCGCCATGGACATCTTATGGGGAACCTTTGTGAAGTGCTGCAATAATGTAAACGTTAAAATTGGGACCATGGGGGTCAACATAACTGAGTGTGTCATCCAAATTGGTTAGCTTAGGTGCTGCAAGAATAAGGAAGTAAAAACTAGAACCATGGCGACATTGCTGAGCTTATCACCCAAATTGGTCAGCTTGAGTGCTTGACCACTACTTTGGGGTTTAGAAAACCTCAGACAAAATCAGTGCATGTGTTGAAGCTATCCTATCTCTTAGATTGTAAGCTCTTTTGGGCAGGGTCCTCTCTTCTTCCTCTGTCATTGTTTGCAGCTGTATTTGCAACCCCATTTAATGTACAGTGCTGCGTAATATGTTGGCGCTATATAAATACTGGTTAATATTATTCCTTATAGAAACTCGTGGAGTTTTTACTGCTATGAAGATAGATCACTCATGTATGCATTTGGGTATTGAGAGAAAAGAAACTAAACATTATTGATGAGAAATAAGAACAGGTTTTTTAGCCTGTGTCAGGTGTATGCTTGGAACTTTTAATAAGTAATTTATCTGCAGTTGGGTATGAAGGTTTATTCTATTGTGTTAACAGTTTTTTTTCCCCCTACCAAAGCGGCTGCCCCTGTGGTCCCTGAGTTGAGTAGTGACATCGACACCAGTAATTTTGATGACATTGAAGATGACAAAGGAGAAGTGGAAACCTTCCCAGTCCCTAAAGCCTATGCTGGAAACCAACTGCCATTCATTGGCTTCACCTATTACCGGGAAAACCTGTATGTATCACATTTGTTTCTTTCTGAAATGTGTTTGTTGCCTTGTATTTGTACACACTACGTACAGAAAACAATACATTTTATTCATTTTGACCAACCTAATTAGGACATCTCTATAAATAACCTAATTTGCCTTGTTTTTACTGTTTTATTGTGAAAATGTTAAATTAACCGCTGCACCGTGTGAGCCAATGATAAAATTTGATTGGTAGCAATGTTTTCTGCCATCAGCTGACAGTAAAATGATTTCATAGACAGACATTGGGCTTGTCTGTTGCCATCATTTTTCAGATTAAGGTGATAGATAGGTAGATTATGGAGACTAGTAGTTTAGGAATTGCTTAAAGCTATTCGAGGTTGAGCTTCATTTAAAAAGTAATATTATAGTTAACGCCTCAATATTTTTTAATCTTCTCCATTTTTTATAGAACTCCCAAAATATTTCTCTTTCTCTGCAACCTTGGCAATCATTTTTAATTTGTCAACAGTCTTCCCAGAATTCTCATGTTCCCAGACATTTTTCAAGGCTTTGTGCCAAATGTCAGGCACCCCAGTAATTTGTCTTACTGCATGGAGTTCTATCCATGGTGTGAAAAGACTACATAATATGTCAGGGATGGGTCTTTTTTCTTGTTACAGCCCTGGAACAATTTCTTTTAATTAAAATAGAACATACCAGTTAGCACTATTTCAGCACCACCTATCTCTGTAGTTATAGAACACCAATAGGTAATAATCTGTGACAATTTCCTGAAAACTTGTAAAATTAGTCAAATGTATGATTTTGTTGTTCTTTCTTGCTATAGATCCTTAAAGATAGTTTCAGTTGTGTATGCATTGTATAACCCTTGTATAAGCATTGTATAGGAAGAGTATATGGGTTCTCTGTAGAAACAGAAAAGTAGGGATAAATGGTATTTACATTAACATGTTTTATTTTAATCATATATTTCATTCAAACAATATATACAATTAAATCTGTTCAAAATTTATACATATGGTACAGAAAATGTTGTAGAGTTGTAGCAAAGATTACCCCTTCAGCACTTAGGGGTTTAGATCCTAATACCTTAAAGGGTTATCAGATAATAGTCCATTAAACCGTGAGAACATGGTGTATCACTTTCTGACGCGTTTCACCCGTCTGGGCTTCTTCAGAAGTCAAAGGTTTAAAGTTGCTGCAGGTGTTGAATCAAAAGTTTTGGTGACAAGGTAATATTTCTCCGAAGTGTAGTTTACTCCAGGTATCTTGTAGGATGTAATGCAATGTAGAAAGTGTCTTTGAACCCAGTGGATACTACAGGGACACAATATATTGTGAACATTTTAAAGCTTAAAGACTACAGAGACAACTGAGATTTAGATCATAATTCTTTAGTTTTAAGTGATGAGCAGAAAATATTTTTCGACTGGGCGTTGCTTCGTTTATGGCACCTCTATAAGCGTTTCTTATATACTGCAGCGTAAATGTCCTTTGGCAAAACTTCTCCACATGTGTTAGAAAGTGTCACAGGAATAGAATGTGTGCCTGCAAGGAACTGCCAGCTGGACCTGCTCATTGGGATGGTGAAGCCTTCCAAGGCATTCTGGGAAAAGTCACCATCTGTTCCCCTGAGGTTAGCGGCAGTAAACCCGGGCTGAATCCAGTCCGTCCTTAGTAGAGCTTTCTTCCATTCCTCTGCCCTGGATCATCCTATGACCTAACTGTTTAAAAACACAACCGTAATCAAAATATTTCTACTCTGCCGTCTTTGATCCAAACTGTGCAAACTGTTTAGAAATGTGTCCTGCTATGGCCAAGTATTTTTATGAGTCTGAACTGTTTAATGTCTTCCCCCCACCACCACCTTTTTAACTCCTTTTTTCTTTTGATTTTTTTTTAGATTGCTGAAGGACCCTTCCCAATTCAGGGAAGAGAAGAATTCCTCCACACATGCTACAAAAGAGGTAATTTGTGTGGTTTTATTGTGTGACGTGTTACCATGATGGATAAGAGCCCAAATATACAAATGGTAGCTACTACCTAATACTCCAAATCTTGCCTACCAGCATTGTTCTGTTGGTCTTATTTATAAGAATTGTAAAGCGGTCTTATTTAATAAGAATTGTAAAGTGGAATTGTGTAGTATGTCTTCCAGTCGGACACCACCTCAACACACATTAGCCAACATCGGTTTTGTTTAGGCCTCCTAGGCATCATGGTATTGACATCCTAATATAGCAAACTTTGACCGGAACTTCTGCTGTAGAGTCCTCCTATCAAGATCCTTCAAAGTGAGCTGTAATCTAAGGCTGCTTACATACATGCAATATTTGTCATTGGAAAGGATCGTTCACAATCCTTTCCAACGACAAAAGACTGCACGATGCATGAATGAGCGCTGTATTTATAGCATTGTCCTGCTCTATGGAGAGGGGGAAGGGAAGAATGACGGAGTGGCAACCCACAGCGCTCTCTCCCCTTCACTTTCATTATGGGCGTTCAACTTCCGTGGATCCACCAGGGCGAACGTCGTAACAACGGACGACGAGCACTGTACACATGCAGATTCTCAGATTATCAGACAAGAGTCATCTGACGTGTCTTGTGATGTGCGTTAACCAAATTAAGGCTAGGATCACACTTGTGATGAGGTTGTGAAACAGCTACATGGTACTGTTCCCCCTGCAGCAGCTCCAAAGGGAATTATTGGGAGCTGGAAGTAAGCGGTACTAGTACCACCAGGTGTCAAATGTGCAAACTTCTTTAAGAGTCTACAGCGCAAGTGCTCAAGCTGCTGGCAAGTTGCCAGCCATGGGGAGCTGCACAGGATCGCTGGATTTTGAGACAGGTGTTAGCCTTCCCTAACTGTCATTAGATGACCAAACCAGATCGGTGTACAGTAAAGAGAATGTAATTGTATTTTATAATGAGGCAAGTAATAATTTAAACTGATCTCTAGACAAACTGAAAAATGTTTTGTTGAAAAAAAGAGACTGTCAAATTCAGGTAGCTACACTGCTTAGGCTTAAACAATGAAAAGTTAGTTCAATAGTTAACACTAAGCTGCAATAATATGTAACAATGATATATGTAACAGTAATTTGTTACATATATAAGTCTGAAGTTTAGTCTGAAGTAAGTCTGATGATGTTGTATAGTTTAAAAAAAAAAGAAAATGTTTATTTTTCTGTATATTTGGTGTATAAGTCCTTCTTTTTCTATAGTAATGTAGAACATGTGGAATAATTTACAACACTGTCTCTGGTCCCTAGATCTTGGCTTCTCATACCAACACTATGACACTAGAAAAGTCATATTATAATGATTATATCAGTCCTGAGGCTATCAACCCAACAGCTGGAATCTATCACCGTTATGTCTTGTTTATGGGCCAGATAATCAGGGTTTTTCCAAGTGGTGTCCATATGAACTGATATTAATTCAGTTACACACTGAGAGTCTACTCACTAGGATTTTAATAAAAATATTCAAGGGCAGAGGAATGTACATGGACATGCATAGCGAGTGTGTGCATTATGCTGTATCCAAAGTAAGCCTCAGCAACTGTAGAAGCATCTTCATCTACAATAAACTTCTAAGTGTTTTATCTGAAAATGCATTTGACTAACCCACGTGTAATTATACATAATGCATATCTCTACAATTGTATTGAATGTCTCTCTGTGTCGGTAACATATGACGTATAATAATCTCTTTAATATTCTATGTGTATAGGAATCTGCACAGTTCCAGAAAACCATTCAGCAGTTGCAGGAGAAGCTCCAGAATGAGGTGCAAGCCAGAGATGAGTTGGAGCACAAGTACAGGTATGTAAATATTCACATTTATTGTACTGCTTTTTTTTTTTTTTAGCAGACTAGTCTCTTAAACTCTCAATGGACATAGCAACTGTCCCTGGATCTCATTATAGACAGGATCATTAAGATCTATCCTTGTATCTCATCATGGACGCAGTAAATGGGCTAGCCTGTACTTGTATCCCATTAACTCGGTGATTGAGGGCCTGTCCTGGTTTCTCTCCATATACACAGCAACTCCTAGATTGTAAGCTCCTCAGGGCAGGGTCCTCTCCTTCTCATGTGTCACTGTCTATATCTGTCTGTCATATACAACCCCTATTTAATGTACAGCGCTGCGTAATATGTTGGCGCTATAATAAATCCTGTTTATTCATAATATTAACTGAGTCCTTGTATTTCTATTAACACAGTGCAAGTACCAGTTAACCACTATATGCCAAAATGTTTAGTAGAAGGGGAAAGAATATATTCCTATTGGAAATGTGCCTGTATTCAGCAATGCTAACTTTATAGCTCAAAGTACATAAAGAACAGTTAGTAACCCGGTTAATTTAAAGTGAAATCTCCTGAATCGGACCTTATCATGTTACAGTGGCATCTGTCAATTGATAGGACATAGTAGGCACCAAGCATACAGTTCTTATAAGATATTGTGTTAGAAACAGGAGAATGGAAAGGCATGTAGATCTGAGAAACACAGTCAGAGCATATTAAAAATAGCAGGCCTTGTGGCCCATGAAAAGTCAACCATAGAATAGGCAATATAACCTTAGGCACTCAGGGCTCATAGATGCAAAGAGGGATTGGAAGGCTAGCCCGTCTGATCTGATCCCACAGAGGAGCAAACTAAAAAACGGAATGCTGTCCATAAGAAAAAGATTATGGAGCGCAAAGTGCATCACAGCTTCCATCATAAATTACTTTCATAAATGCATTTTAATAATAATAATAATAATAATAATAAATAACTATTTATTATGTCTGAAAATTTTTGTGATGAAAGTTTGTTTTTAATTTCTTTTAGGTCAATAAATTCTCGATTGGAGAAAACATTGAAGGAACTCGATGAAGAGGTAGCTTTTTATGGATTTCATTTCTGCCATTTAGTCAACATTTTAGTATCCAGTGTAATTTTTTTCCCCCAAGCTATAGGGGTAAAAAGAGTCTGGAAAATGAAATGCTGATATATTTGGGCAGGTAGTTCACGCACGACTGGCAGTCACCTGCTGTGTCAGTGGTGTGTATGGTGTAATGTCCACACGCTACAAGTCTGGAGCATTTATACTATTTATATGGACAATTGTATAACCAGCAGTGTACATCTAGTATGATGAACAAGTTCTGCCGACAGAATCTGAGCTATAGAACTGACACAAATAAAATGTTGTATAAAATTTACTGTACAGCTAAAGATGATGTAATGAAATGGTGAAAAATTTGAAATCCTAACATTATTAGACGTAGACTTCATTACTTCTATATTCTTTCTTTGCAAATACAGTGTTCTGTACACACATTCAATCCGTATTTGGAAACATTGTAAGCAGAATTTAAGGAGCAGAACTGAAAAATTTGATCTAAACCTTTATTGAATGACAGCTAGGACTAGCTCGAATAAGCTGGGAGGCTTTCATGCTTCCTCAGGTCCAGAAACCATGACATGGTGAAGACATTGCATGTTGGACATCACTCTTGGATGGCCAAAGGGATAAATGAGGACAGTGGTGGAGTGGTGAAGTACTTCCTGTTGCCAGATGTTTAAATGCCTATTCTTAAAATACAGTTGCCTTTGTATTTTATTTTCAGTACAAAACTAAGGGGTTCACCTTTATTAAAGAGTGAATATCTGTGCATCTACGGGTTACCTGTCCTATTCATTAAAAATCTTCCAGCGGCTCTAACCCTTCCCTTCTCTACACAAGACTAAAGTAAAAGAAATCTTTCTGTTCTTAACTGTCATTTGGTTGTCTTTGTAGTCGAACTCTCGTAAAAACTTGGAGTCCACCAGTCGGCAACTGGAGCGAGAGAAAGCTCTTCTGCAACATAAGAATGCCGAGTACCAAAGAAAAACTGAAAATGAAGCCGATAAAAGACGGGGTCTAGAAAATGAAGGTCAGTTAACTGTGATGTGTGCCAGACATAAAAGGAATGTGCATTTACTATAGACACCTGATTGGCAGTGGCTAAGGAGTAATGATCTGCTGGCGCAATCCTTTCCCGGGGGCCGAGCAGCACTCTCCATGCTGAGTGGGTTAGTCCGAATTTGTTGCCAGTGAAATTTCAAAATCTTTGTGTGCCGTAACATACTCTGATCTTTAATACAAGGAGAAATCTTTGTTGTAATGGCATGAGCGTATTTTTTTTTTTTATACCGGTGGAGAAAAGAGAGTAATCCGAATGGATTACAGTAACTGGAGACTCTGGATTTGACCCAGGCCAAAGCCTTTTTGCCAAAAAGTGAACACTTTGATGGGGGTTGGTTACATACTCCATTATACCCGCAGTTGTGTGAAGGCTCCAATGGAGTGAGGAGACAGGAAAGGTTCCCGAAGATGGTGGCTTTACCTTACTGGGGTTAGACTATCAGCAGACACTGTCATCTAAATGGACAGAGACCTAAGCTGTCCATGCACATTATACTTATACAATCTGATTGTGCTATACATGTGCAGTCTACAAAAACTGTAATGTGAGAGCCCACCTAAACAATCTTGTATGTATCCTGTCCTGCAGGATAGTTTGTAGATATAAAGGCAATTGTTTATTAGGATTATAACACATATTTGTGTGTTCTGTACTTTACTACATGATATATTCCCAGGTGTGGATACTAATCTATGAAGGTAACAACACAACACATAAATACTGTTTAGTGTAAAGCTTGCCTGGAGGTAACCTTAGTACATCAGTACTTCATAGTAGCCTCACAGTTTGCTCCCTGTTTTATGGGGAAAAATAGGCAATACCTACAAATTTGCTTTGTCTGTTTTGTTAAAGGCACTTTACCTTTAGATCACATTTTACATCAAAATGTCTTGTTTCATCTACAGTGAACAGCCTTAAGGATCAACTTGAAGACCTGAAAAAGAGAAACCAAAATTCTCAAATCTCCAATGAGAAAATAAATCAGCTCCAAAGACAGGTAAGAACCTTTTAATTTATTTTCCTTTAATTTGAGCATTGCCTTGCAAAATGTGTGAACCCATATGAAACACCTAACTTTTTCTGTGTATTTCCAGCTGGATGAGGCCAATTCTACTCTGCGGACAGAGTCTGATACAGGGGCCCGTTTACGGAAAACCCAGAATGAAATGTCTAAACAGATCCAGCAGCTGGAAACAAATAATCGTGAACTCCAGGATAAGACGTGCATGTTGGAGAATGCTAAACTCAAGCTAGAGAAAGATTACATCAATCTCCAATCTGCTCTGGAGTCTGAAAAGAGAGATAGGACGCAAGGCTCAGAGGTCATCAGTGACCTTCAGGGTAGGGAAATATGCTGTTTGCTCAAATTATAATCTTTTTGTTCAACCTCTATTCAAAGTCATAGGGACGGAGTCATACCAAGTGAAAATATTTTGTTCTTGCTTGGCCTGAAAGTAGAGGAAGTTATACCATTATTAGTATTATTTTTTTCTTTCCTGGCACACAGAAATTACTTTCATAGTTTATTATACAGTTTTATAGCCAAAGACCCCTAAGATCCATCAATCATTGATTTTGAAAGTCATTAGGTATAGGGCTTGTCTAACACCATGAACAAGGCACTTATGTGGGGGGATCCATTAAACACCATTCTGATTTGTGTGCTGCTGTAACTCTTACATTTCTGAATTTCTGAATAAAGCAGCACATTGAGCAAAAAAAAAAGTTACAGGTCAGTTTTTTTTGCAGTATAGTGTTTTGCCAGCTTATTCAGTTGGCGTTAGAACATTTCCAGTTTAGTATGGGAAAGTAGTAGCAAGAAGCTGAAAACTCTGAGAACACAGAACAGCATTTCCATCAGTTTAAATACATGAATTTCATGACTCCATGAGAATGCTGCATTAAATATTTTGAGAATAAACTGTGGGCTGAAGCCCAACAATTTAAAGAGTTAATGATCTCAATTTAGATCTGTTTACAAGATGAATATTTTTTAATGTGTTAGAGTGACGTAAGTGACAATTTACTGTGTTTGTTGGTTGAAGTTTCCCTTTTTGCTGTTTTTGTACAGGCCGAATATATACTCTAGAAGAAGAAGTAAAGAAAGAGAAGGATCTTTTGGCTCATGCAGAATTCGAGAAGAGGCAGCTCCACGAGCGATATGGTGCCCTGGAGAAGGTGAACCTTTTATGTTTTTACAGCATTTGATTTCGGTGATATTTCAGAATGATGATATTACTTACAAACTGTATCAATCCACTTCACATTTCTGTAATGACAGGATCATTTTTTGAGGTTTTAGAAATAAATCACTTTGTTTTTTAGTCTCAGTTTTTTGTTTTCTTTACCATAAAAGGGATTTGTTTTGCTACCAGTAAAATTGGCTTACTTACGCATACAATTTCAATCTGCTCAGACATTAAGCAGGGTGAAAATATTCTGTTTTTCAATTTTTGAGTATGAAGGTAAACCAACCCATTTAACTCTTCTGAAATCTCAGGCTTTAATTTGGATCTATTGATAAAACAAAAGCTGTAGAAATTGTCAGACAGGGCACAGAATGTTAGGTATCCATGAATAATTTTCATTATTTTGCAATAAATTAATCTTAAAATACCCTGGTTTTTATCATGTGAGCTTTTTTCTGCACAGTACTTGTAGTATGGCAGTGCAATTATATTTTGGGGCATTTAACGTTAACAGAACTGCTCAGTTTTACTATGAGGCGATATGAGACTGAGCAGTTTGGAAGATTTTGCTAATGTACTACAGCAGAGCATACGGCCCTGTCCAGGAACACAGTGGATTAAGTAAAGAAAACCTGAACAATTTTGGGTTGTCTTTTACGAGAAGTAATTAGTAATATTCTAATGTACTGCTCAATGTTTCTATGATGTAAGCTTTCTACCCATTTGTTTTAATATTAACTTATAGGAAAACCACATTTTGCACGCTAACAGTTTTGTTTCTGCAAATGTAGGAAAAGAACAACCTGGAGATTGACATGACATACAAGCTGAAAGCACTGCAGCAATGTCTGGAGAAAGAGGAAGCCGAACATAAAGCCACCAAGGCACGGCTGGCTGACAAGAATAAAATCTATCAGTCTATTGAGGAGACCAAGTCAGAAGCCATGAAAGGTAAATTGATTGCGTCTACAAATTCAATATCTCCATCAGGCATTGCTTTTAAGTTTGTATGTTCCCAAAATCAATGCCATCATTTTAAAAGCAACTTTTAAAGCTTAGTGGCTCCAGATTCTGTAGACAAGTGAATAAGCAGTTCTGCAATGCCAGAGTGCATACTGACGTTTGTGTTTTATAGATGTCTGTTAAACAGGAGTGTTATTTGACCAAGATAGATTGCTTTGTGCCCCTTTCCAAACTGTAGCCTTTGTTATCAACTGAGGCTTTTCTGTGTGTTATACACTTTATCTCCTTATAATACAAGCTAATGTGGCAGGAACTGTCTGACTTTGGGGAACTTCTGAGCTCCGACATTTTTTAAATTTGAACGCTTATATCTTTTGTAATTTTAGTGTCAATATATAAAAGTTATTGGAAATCGTAAAGTGTTCAAAATAATACCTGGTGATTCTGCTTTGACAATCCTTATTCAGGCATCCCGTTATGGAGTCTCCCAAGTTGTTCTTCCAATTATCACCCTGCATCATGCTTCCCTGACTATATGCATTCAAGCCAGCACACATTGTGTATGTGCACCATTGCCACTGTCAGGAAAGTGAATGTAGAAAGTCATGCAAGTGAATGTAGACAGAAAGTAGCTGAAAGCAAATGGAGGGAATCCGCAGCAGGAGACAATGTATCAGTGTTTGTCCTTTAAAGATTGTTTTATGTTGGACAATAATTGTAATACCATAAGTGTGATGCACAATGTGTCATTGGTCTTCATTTTTTAAGTCCAGCTATGGGTAGGACTGCAAAAGGTCATGTGAAGTTAGGGCTGGATTCTTCCTAGAAACTATATGCAGGGCTTATTCTGGTCTTTCTCTTATGACTGGACCCCACACACACACACGACTGAACAAGACACAAAGATCTAGTTATACCTGTGCCAAAGTAAACAGCACTCGTAGCCTGCAGGATTCAGTCCTGGCATCCTTATATAAAGCCATGCAGTCTTCACCCAACAGAATCTTTGGATGGATTTCAGCTCAATTTGTTAAGCTTTCTGTTTATTTCCAGATTGTTTTATATCTCACCTTAATTAACCTTTCCAAATATCATCATCTTTCATACTAAAGGCCTGCCATGCAAAAATTATGTTCAGCTTTCAAAAATGTTTAATTATTTGCTTTTTCGAGAGAGCATGGCCTAAAGTTCCTTATTTAGACTTGTTAGCCTGTGTTGTCACTTTTATAGCATTTAATGTTTCAAGTAAGCTGATGGGGTTTAACAAAGCAAAACATTATTTTTCATAAGCTGGAATTTAGGGTTATTGAAATTTGTGGGATTTTAGTAAAAAGCATTCCTTTTAGGATCCAGCATCTCTTTATAACAGCAAGAGGCACGTTGTTAAGACTGTAAATTTAGCTAAATATACCTTCCTTTATTTTGAAACAAAAAAAAAAAAGATTTTTGAAAGTTGTGAGCGTTTGCCTGAAGATGGGCTTTAAAGTCATTTATATAGACTACAGTGTTTTCCCCAGTCCCTTTTAGCTGGGTGCACCACCCAGCACTTTTCAGTAACCACCCGGTGGTTTTTGGGTGGTTAGTGACGAGCTGAGTCACAGTACAGGGGCTGACATCTATCATTTCTTCCCACCCAGCGTAAAAATCCAGAAAAGCATGCATGTTCCAGGCCAGTGGAATTGAGTAATAAAACACAAGTTAGTAAGACAGCCAGGTAACTTATCTTTTCATAAAATGGGAAAGGCAGGAAACATGGCTTTAGAGATGTATTATTTGTGTCCCCACTGACACTGAGGACCCAAGCAATTAAAAACTTATTGAATAGGATATGCTGGGTTTACAAAATGCAATCCAATGCATGGTAAAAGCAACAATAAACAAAGGTAATTACAACTCCATAAATTCCATTGGAACTTCAGTAAATTCTTATCAAGTGTCTAAAGGACATACATGCAACATCTGTAGGATTGATCATATTTGGTTGGCAAATACAAGTATTGACCAACATTGGATCTTTACTCCACCCACAGACATGGAGAAGAAGCTGCAAGACGAGCGCCTGTCCAAACAAAGGCTGGAGAACAACTTGCTTGAAGCAGAGAAGCAGTGCTCAATGTTGGACTGTGACCTGAAACAAGCCAAACAGAAGATCAATGAGCTGGAGACTCTCAAGGACAAACTCACGGAGGATGTAAGTAGGAAAAAAATCTAAATCTAAGTTATCACATTGGCTTAGTGGTTTTTGGGAGACTGGAAACTTTAGAGCAGGGGTGTCCAAACTTTTTGCAAAGAGGGCCAGATTTGGTGAGGTGAAAATATGTGTGGGCCGAGTTAGTGTGGGCATGGTCTGCACAGGTCCCGCACAGCACACACCCACCAGGGCGGACGTGATGGATTTCCTGTGCACGGAGTCCGGTGTCAGTGCGGGCTCCCTGCAGAGCAAGTTCCTGGAATCGGAGTGGGCGTGGTCTGTGTGGGTCCCGCACAGCACACGCCCACTATAATGACATAGGGGATTCCCTGTGCACACATGAGTACTCCCATCCTGCCCATGATGCCTGCCGAGTAGCAGGCCGATAATTGCAAGGCGGTTGATCAAAAATTGTAAATCTGAACACAGGCTGCAATTGGCCCCCGGGCCAGACTTTGGACATGCCTGCTTTAGAGTAAAGAACTCCTCGAAATGGCAGTTTAGCAAAATGGTTTACCCCTGGAATTACAGAAGATTAGTATTAATGAATGTGTTTGTTCCATTTCAAATGTTTAATTATCTTCTCACCTCCTTAGGTTAAAAACTTAACATTAAAAACTGAGCAGGAGATGCAGAAGCGTAGCTTGACTCAAAATGACTTGAAGATGCAACTGCAGCAGGTGAACAGCCTGAAAATGTCAGAGAAGCAGCTCAAGCAAGAGATCAACCACCTTACAGAGATCAGAACGAGCCTGGAAAAACAGAACTCTGAGCTGCGCAAGTAAGTGGCCGTAATCCTATATACCATGGGGATAGTACAGGGATTATAGAAATATGTTGCGCTTACATAGTTATTAGAGGGAAGCAGCATAAATTTCTATTCTTTTACTTAGCCTCTTCCTAACTTGTTAAGTTTAAACTTTCTTTTTGCACAGACCAGTGCTTTGGCAGTTTTGTTCCATGTTGTGATTTCTATTTAGGAAGCCTAAAGGCATTTTCTGGCATGTTACTAATAAAGTCTGGGCTAACTAGCTTGGGCTAGTTGCAAGAAATGTTCTGGGATAAGAAACTTATTTATTATAGCATTTAATGGAAGTTTGGCTGGGAGACGGGAACTAGAAACAAGGACAAAGCTAGAATTATGAAGACATAGCCGCTTCTCATTTTTTTTTTTACTTTTTTTATCTTATCACATTGGTTTTCATGAGAACTACTATACAATAGATCAGCAGTTATGCAATTGAGCCTATGATCACTAATGATCAAACAGGGCTGTATTTTAATTTGTATGATTAATTTCCTCCCAGTAGATGTTAATAGAGCAGATTATGTGCTCAACATTCACTTCATTATGAGGCTACAGATTTTTCATTTGTTGGACACAATTCCCTAAAGATTTACTGCATAGCACAGTGTGAAATCTTTAACCATTGATTTTCAGGACTCCACTCTAGCTTGTTTTAATCATTTCAACCTGAACATCATTTAAAGGATTAGCCCACCCCAACATATTGTTTGATTCCTTTTCTGTGCATATAACATAGTGTACACCATCCAAGTTGTAGAAGAAGCTCATGACTTATCTGCAATATTGATGAGCATGTTATTTGTTGTTATTCTGATCTCTACACATTGGCAGCCTTATGGGAAGCAGCTTGATGTGCAGCTCATGCCTTGTATTTTGTGACATCTCCTTGCCACTTGTAACTTGTTCCAAGCCAGAGAATACCTGTAGCAACCCTGTGTTTCTATAGGATGGGCGGTTGATGAAATAGGAGGCACACAGGCAGCAAGCTTTAAGAGAACAGAAGAGATTAGAATATGTTTGTGTATTTGAAGAGTGGCGTCCTTATAAAGTGTGCTTCTGTTTTCTACAGGGAACGTCAAGATGCAGACGGTCAAATGAAGGAACTCCAAGACCAGCTTGAGGCAGAGCAATATTTCTCTGTAAGTATTCTGCTTTTGGAAAAAGAAAAAAAAATTTTTTATCAGTCTTTGAGGTTCCTAATGATACTGATTGCCGAGTGCTGTTTTACACAATGCATAAAGGCAAAAGGAAGCAAAATGTATCAAATCTTTCCTTGTTAGCTTTAGATATTCACCCTTAACTGAAAATGAGGGTTTACAGTAAGTAAGGTGTTAATAAAAATGGCCTTAGGAGTTTTGTAGCAGCTACGGGAGCCCTAGAGTCATTTTTACTACAGTTTAAATAATAAAATCGGCAAATTCTACACCACAGATATATAAAATTAGCTATGACCAAGATGCTGTTGCTTTTACAAAATCATTTTATCCTATCACCAAATGTGCTACAAGTTCTTAACAACATGACAATCAGGTCCATGGTTGGGGACACCTAGAATGTTTCACTACTTCCCAGGCCCAAATTTAAGACATTCTGTTTATATTGTGTTAGCATATTTTACTCAATTCCAATTTAAACTATTATTTTCCATTTTACCCCTTTAAAGACCCTGTACAAGACGCAGGTCCGTGAATTAAAGGAGGAGTGTGAGGAGAAGGTGAAGTTGTGTAAGGACTTGCAGCAGAAGGTGCAAGAGCTCCAGGATGAGAGGTGAGTGGGCATTTGCCTGGGTTTGGTTTGTGAACAGTTTGGGGAATTTTGCTCCAAAGATGCAAACTGCATAGTAACTCCTAATGTCTAGGGAGTCAATTCTTTTCATTTCTAAAGCAAGATATTGCAAAAACAAAAAGGCAAGGGAAACCCGGGTACCAATGCTAAAACTAAAAGCACAATATATCAAAGTATCTCTCCCTTACGCACACTGACAATATGGCTGGTGTGAGCCCACCCTGTTTTAATGACAGTACTGAATTCCTTTAAATTATTGTCTCCTTCCTCAGCTGAGACGTGGTAACTCAAATATGCACTGCTATTTGAGTTTTTTCTGATGGCAAATATCAAATAAATGTGGGAAAATATTTGTAATTTGTGAACCCAACAATCAGAACTGCAGATATTTGATGTAAGTGCCAGATGTCTGTGCAGCAGATTTCAGTATTTCTTTGTGAGTGGTGTGCATGTTTAGTGTATCTTCCATGCACTAATCAATAGCTATTGTGTACTAAAAATCTGCTGTTCCTACCCCAACCCATTGTTTAGCCAATAATCGTCTTAAATCCCAGCTCCAAGACTTTGTTACCTGAGTTTTCATGCAGTCAGCCTACCAAAAAAAAAAAAAAAAAAAAAATAAAAAATATGTTTCCCATTACATATTTCATAGGCTAGCACTGATATGGAGCCATGTTCATGAACAGACATTTATGAAGGACTGTTTATATCTTCCAGGGATTCGCTGGCAGCTCAGCTGGAGATCACTCTGACAAAGGCTGACTCTGAACAGTTGGCACGCTCCATTGCTGAGGAGCAATACTCTGATCTGGAGAAGGAGAAGATCATGAAAGAACTGGAGATCAAGGAGATGATGGCTCGCCACAAACAGGAGCTGGCTGAGAAATACGCTACTATAAGCTCTGTACGTACATTGGGATGATCAGTACAGCTTTTGAAATAAAAAGCATCTACGTATAATATGAAAGGACAATATGAACCAATTTCTGGCTTGTACTATGAAAAGCCATAATAGTGTTTCTGCCAAATTCAGCCACAAATTTAGTGGCTTTTTGGTGAAGTGTTCCCAGATTTTCTAGGTTTGTTTTACTAAAAATCTTTTTTTTTCCTGTTCACAGCTTGAAGATGCTAACAAGACACTAACTACTGATGTGGCCAACCTGGCTAATGAGAAAGAAGAGCTGAACAACAAACTTAAGGAGACACAAGAACGTAAGTATTAGTTGATTATATTCTTCTCCACCTCCCTTCCATTGTTGAGGATTGTGATTGTAATATGTTCAAAAGGAGAGCCCAGCAGTGGTACTCTCAATACTTCCTTATAGCTGCAGCTTCTAGTAAAGGAGTCCACCTCCTTTGGTATAGTCTTACATTGTGGAATAGAATCTATGGAGGATCCAAAATCCCCTTTACCCCTTCTTGTAGTTTGAAAGTAAAAATAATGCTATGTAATTGGGCAGGAAAGGGTGGACTGCTGTAGTTGTACTGGCCTTTTTTTAGTTTTGCACACAGCTACTTCAGATGAATTACTTTTTATATAGTTTTATATTTATGGAGCTTTTTTCTCTTATCCTACTACCTCCCGTGTTATACACAATTCTCCAATAGTCTAGTCACTGACAGTTACAATTATAATAGCCATGTGCTCGTTGTGTATCTGGCTTCCAAAATGCGCTATAACAGGGTTTTTCAACCGCAGTTCTTGAGAGCCAGGATCTAAAACACTAAATAGAATGCTGTGGTTTAGAGTCGGAATATGCTCTTTTTTAAGTGAAAATACTGTTACCCTCAAGAACTGGATTTGGACCACTCTGCCCTTCACACTTGTTGCCCATTCTTTGCTAAAATTACAGAGGTTTTTTAAACCTAATTCCATAATGGGGTTAGAGTGTAAAACATTAATGAAACGTAAATTTTTAAATGTTTCTCCTTTTCTTATAAAATTATTTGTTTCCTTGTACAGAGATCCTGAGTCTGAAGGATGAACAAAATAGCATCATGGGCATTAAATTACAATTTGAGAAGCAGCTGCTGACTGAGAGGACTCTAAAGACTCAGGTACTGTGCCGGAACATTGTATTGTATTACCAGGTCCACTTATAGGAGAGAAGAAGCTTTTGGGTATTTTGGAATCCAATAATCTGTGTTGTCTGACATAACTGTAAAAGTGAAAATAGTTTTGAATTGTAATATTACATTGATTCATATATCTCTAATTGTCACCATTACTCTTTCCGGCAGGCTGTAAACAAACTTGCGGAGATCATGAACAGGAAAATTCCTACTAAAGGTGGAGCTGACACAGATGTACGAAGAAAGGAGAAGGAGAATAGGAAGCTTCAGCTGGAGCTGAAATCAGAGAAAGAAAAACTCAATCATCTGGTCATTAAGTATCAGAAGGAGCTGAATGAGATGCAGGCGGTAAGGAATCACAATATTTGTAATTGACCTTGCATTAGAGTTTGCATTTGTAAGAGTTCTATACTTATTTTAAAACAGGAGTTGCGGTAACTTATTACAGATGCTCAGTGAATTTCTAAATTCTAAAGTCTCCATACCCCCTACTACAGGCTTTCCTTAAACCTTATGTCTTATACTAGGTACTAGTGTGACTCCAAAAGATAATATCTTGGTATTGCTTTACATATAAGAACAGATCAGCTTAATCATAAGGGTTTAGTCCTCTTAATTAATAAAAAAAAACGCAAATAACAAATTCACATCTAGCTACAACTATTGCAATGTTTGGGCAGTCAGGTAGAGGTACAGAGTAATAAAATGTTATGTAGTATCCTCATATCAAGACATATCAAGACAGCCTCTGTTGATCATTTTTAGAAATATGAAAATGTAATTCCAGTCGGATAACTATTTCTGGCCAGTATGATGTTTATCCTAAAATATACATAGCCTGTGATTGTGCTTTAATTATATTTATTCCTCAGTGGTTGCCTGTGGATCAACTCCCATTTGTAGTATACATTATGGTGATTTCTCCAGATAGTTTATCATACATTTAGCTTTCTTGGTGGTTTATCTTTTAATTTCCCAAACTACAAATCTGTAAAAAAAAAAACAGGATTTTAGTCTCATACTGTGCATGTTTGTTAAATACAACAGTAAAATACATTAAGTCATTTTCTTATGACCACCTTAATATATTTTAAACTTACTAATTCAGTTATTTGCTTGTTGATGGAGAGATTTTTGAGTGGAAGTTAGGATCTGTAGAATATACAAAGTAGTAATTTTAAGGAGATCAGATATTTGATCAGCTTGACTCTGTAGTAACTCTGAAGAATATTCACCTTCTACAAACGTCTCTATCTTAGGATCCAACCATTGCTATAAAGTTTGCTTGTCATGGAGAAATGACACTGAACATGGTAGTTGGCTTGCTGTGTTTGGTTTTAACACTCTTTAAATATATGTTTATGTGTATGTATAGACTGTAAAGTTTGTTTACTATCATAACTCTGAAGAAGCCTAATCGTGGCGAAAACGCGTCGGAGCGTACACAACTAATACGGTCATTTTGAACTTATTTACTAGTAGAGCACCTCTGTATAGCTTGGAAATACTAGTGACATGTGAAGTGTAAACAGGACTAGGGTAAAATCACAAATGTGTATTTATTGTAATTATGTATTGATCGAATATATATATATATATATATATATATATATATATATAAAATTAAGATTACACTCAAAACAAGCGAGCTTCAAACCTCTTTCTTTATTGCTCTCCATTAATTTTGTTTAACACTCCCAAGTCTATCTTTACCTCTAACAGAGAAGATCCAGCTAAACACACACGTCTTTTTTTTTTTTTTTATTTCTGCAGCAAATAGCAGAGGAGAGTCAAGTTCGCATTGAGCTTCAGATGCAACTAGACAGTAAGGACAGCGACATCGAGCAGCTCCGATCACAGATGCAGTCAATCCACATTGGTATGGACAGCACAAGTATTGGCAGTGGACATGGGGATGCCGAAAATGATGATGGCTTCCCAGGTAAGGCTATGTTCTCTTTAGTAATACAGCAGCCTAGGATTTGCAGGATCAGTTCAAAATTGATATGTTAATAATAAAACTTACATATCTCTCTGGTAGGACTGTATTAGCTGGATCTACACCCAGCTATGGCCATTTTAAAGAGTTCTACTCTCCTTGATGTATCTCTTTATGTTCCCTAAGAACATTCAGAATCCACTTTATGAACTTTAAATGATGCGCATAGAAAACTGGTAAATTTGCGAAAAAAATTGTCAAAGCATCTAAAAGAATATTTATGTCTGTTTCCCAATAAAAATCATTATACAGTAAGAATGAACTATGAGCTTAGATAAGTAAGGACAATGCTGATCCAAGAGTGCATCATATTGGTTGTACACCGAGAATCTGGCCCCTATCAGATGTTGCTTTGTTGCCATGCCCTTTAGTGCTCTTTAGTCAAAAGTAAGGTTTAAAAGGGCTAAAAAGTGATATGCTGTCTTGTATTTATGACTTGTTTAATGTAACTTTTTTTCCCTCCTTTTCTTTACTTACATCCTGTATTTTTAACTTTTCCTCTGCACTTCTTTCTCTGGTTCTGTGCCGACTTCTCAGTTCACATCACTCAGTCCCGTACTACGGAGTCCATGTCATTCACCTACCAACGTTCTTCTACCTCTGTCCGCATTGGCACTAGGCCTTCCCGTTCTCGCTTGCTTTTCAACTCTGATTCTGATTTGGACTCAGAGGAGGAGCCCATTCCTTGTGCACAAGCCCCTTCAGATCCTGAAAGCGATGACAATGAAGGTGACATCGCTGTTTAACACTGTGCTGCACTGTGTGACCCCATACCACCCCGCTGCACCGCATTGGCCCCATAACTTGTTGTTATTGGACCAGATCTAACACTTTTCTCTTTTTTAATCACACTAGCTATGTTTGCTGGTGTGGATTCAGCATGGCATGAGTACTGACTTGCATGTATTTTCTACAGTGACTTGAAAACCTTTTTTCTTCAAATGAAAGTGTACCTGACAACGTAATAAAGAGGGTGCAACCGTTATCGGGTACCAAAGCATTCAATATCCTTGTTTAATTCCCTGAGTTACAAATATGTTCCATTTGGAATGAATTGTGTAGACTTCACTGGTATGATTACAGCTGAACTCTGCAAAACGACTTCTGGCAGTGCGTGAGTTTGGGGAGTACATACACTGTGTGCATGTTTACTTAGTGAATGTGGATTTAGATAGTGGAGATCAAATGGCAGCTATGAAAATAGGTATGTGAAGAAGAGGATTAGAAACAGAATATGCTGAAACAAATGTATGAGTTTTATGAAGATATCTGAAGAACTAGAGAGAAGGTCGTGGATCTAGGAAGAGGCTGCAGTCTGTCCTCTATCTACAACTACCAGTCCAATTACAACCATAAGTTGATATCTCCCATAATTATTTATTTTTTTTATTCTTTTTTTGCTTGGACAATGGCTGCGATTTCAAAACACGAGCATTGTTCAGTGCATATTATTTAGCACTGAAGCTATGTTTAATTTTATTTGCAGCATATTCTGAGCAAACTGTAACCTATTTGTTTGAATATTTCTTTGGTATAGTGTTGTGCTTGTGCAGCATTTGAGTGATATGAAGGCACATATATAATTTGCAGATTAGTTCTCTTCTCTGCTTTTCAATTATGAAACTGTATGAAAGTAAAGTAAATTCTGCCAGAGCTTTACAAGAGGCCATTCAACCCCTAAAAATCAATACTTTGTCATCTGCTGTGGTGTAGGAGTAATCCATGTTTATTCTAGGGGTGGTTTATGTCAACACACCTCATATCCGCAGACAGGCTCAGAAATCCTTTTCCTGTTGCTGTTTCCAGCATAATTATGCAGATAACTTCTACAGATCCAGCCTTTCAACTTCTTTTAGACACCCTTGTGTGTATGATCTCTGTCTGCATTTAGTAATTGCCTTTTATATTATTGATTTCTAACCATCTACTTGCTCCAGACTGGTCTTCCATATACTATTTGTCTGCTTTTGGTTCAGATTACTTAGTGTGTGCTACAAGTTGTTTATTTCTTAATAAGTGAAGTACTATTTGACCAACATTTCCAGTGTTGTCTAATTTTGATCATACAGAGTGATATGCATGTGGTTTGCTGCAGTTCCTTTGTGTGTGTGTTTATAGTGTTAAGTTTTACAACCATACCATTTAATAAGTAATCATTTTCATGGGGAAGTTGTCAATAAATCGAGCAATAGTTTTTCTAAGTGGATTTGACTAGTATCTATATTATAGTAAACCCCAAAAGTTCACTTGATCTTGGTCTAGGTTCACATTGGCAGTGAAGTTGTGGTGCGTTTACCACTTCCTCGTGCCAGGACCGTAGTCTTACCATTTAGTGCCGCCAGCTGTCAAATGTGCAGGAGACGGTTCTTTAAGAATGGGTGCTGTAGTAGAAGTATTCAAATGGCTGGCAAGGTGCATGGGATGGCTCAATCCCAAGGCAATCTGAACCTGCCCTATCTGTCTGCTCATTGTAGGTCACCATATGCAAAGTGTAAAAGACATTAGAAAATGGACATTTAGTTTTTTTTTATTATTAAAACTTTTTTTTAAAGAGTCTACAGGATAAAACGTGAACTTACAATATGTGCAATTAGGGGCCAGTAGAGCCAATAACTGTCTTATGGATAAGTACTATGTATATGCCTTCAGCCACATTGGACGAATAGCTGAGGTCTGATTCCGAGGAGAAGTAACTTTAGTCCTTAGGAAGGCCAGAGATACATAATATTTTAGTTTGATACATATCACCGCCTTTAGTAAGTGAGAACCAAATTGTTTTTGTTCTGCATAGAAAAGAAATTCTTGTATATAGTCCAATGTTGGTAATACTGGAAACATCCAATAAATAATATTTTCCTTTAAACTGTTTCCTTTTGCTCTCTCATCACCCAGAAAGTTAGGTAGACCACGTCAAACACAATTTAATGGTCACGTTCCCAGGCCCACCACTTTTCTTGCACTATGTATATACGGAGTTAGGCATTGAGCTGTGTTGGATATCAGCCTATCATGGAGAGATGATCTCTGTGATCACTTCCCACCGCCAGGGACAAGCTCCTAAATCCCCAATGACTGAATGGCCTCACTGACGCTTATAACACTTGAATCACATACTCATTTAATGCTAGCTTAGTAAATGGGTTAACCACAGTACAAAGCACTATGACTAGGAATAGCCGGCAGTCTCACTGTAGGATTGCTTTGCTTAAATGCCCGTGGCTTGGAGCGTGTGCTGCTCAGATACACTTTTGGTTTGTAAATGTCATTGTTTTTCTTGTAGTCACCAGCTGTGTTTTTGTTGCTAACTTGTTTTCTTTGGATCCCTGCAGAATCCAGATTGGAAGGATGGCTGTCGCTTCCTGTGCGTAACACCAAGAAATTTGGATGGATTAAAAAGGTGAGTGTGTTCGACATAGGGCGTATGAAATACTTTATGACCAGCTTTCTATGTTCTATGGAGAAAAGAGTGGGCTCATCTGTATATGTTCTAGTCTTCTAAGTTAATAATTTAGAATGATATCACCAATAATGAGTCCTTTTAGCTGCCTAGACTGATATGCTATGTCTCTGTGTTTTCTGTTTCCTGCAGTATGTGGTTGTCAGCAGCAAGAAGATCCTGTTTTATGATAGTGAGCAGGACAAAGAGCAATCTAACCCGTACATGGTATTAGATATAGAGTAAGTATTTACTATTGTCACTGTTATCTGGTTATTAGTACAAAGTCCAGCATCTACACACCTTAAGCTGAATACACATGTGCAATAATTGTCGTTGGAAAGGGTCTTTCACGATCCTTTCCAACGACTAAGGACTGCACAATGCATGAACGAGTGCTGTACATACAGCACTGTTCTCCTCTATGGGGAGGGGAAGAACGACGTAGCGGCACCCTGCTGCGCTCTCTCCCCCCCTTTGCTTCCATTAAGATTGTTCGTCGTACGTGGATCCACAAGTATGGCCGTTCAGACGATGGACGACGGGAGCTGTACACACGCCAGATTCTCGTCCGATATCTGCCCTGAGCCGATTATCAGACGAAAACCATTGGAGGTGTGTATGTAGCTTTAAACTGCTAGATTATTTAGCCTATGCAGTATTCTCCCCAGAATTTCTTTAAGCTGGGTAGGAAGAAGCTGTAGGTGGGTGGCAGTCCCAAATTTTCATTAACCACCCAAAAACAGCCGGGGGTGCGCCCAGCTAAAAGGGGCTGGGGAGAACACTGCTGTGATCCTTAAAATTGTGTTTCAGAGTGGATTAACCTTAACCTAAAACTATACATTGTTCCAAGCTATGTGGTACATTTATAGTTGCTATAAATGTACCACATAGCTTGGAACAATGTATAGTTCACAGAGTTCACAATGTATAGTTCACAGAGTGCAGGTTAAATAAGAGGGGACCTATTCATCTTTATGAGAGGAACCTTGATGCAGCTTTATTGCTTAACCTTTTTTTTTGTAAATTTGTGAAAATCGAATTCTTCATTTGTATAGAAATGACGACATTCATTATCATTTGGAGAACTAACCCTGCAGATAACTGTAACCTTAAAACAACTTGCATACAATTTCTGCAAAATAAGAGCTCATTGCATGTGTAATATGGAGCGATGTTATTATTTAGCAAATCATTTTTTTTTTTGTTTTTTTAAGTTCACATCTTGTGTAGAAATATTTCTGGGGTAAAGTTCCTCTGGTAATACCTATATTAATTCTTCCATTTGCAGCAAGTTGTTCCACGTACGACAGGTGACGCAGACAGATGTATATCGAGCAGATGCCAAGGAGATACCAAGGATATTCCAGGTGTGTTAAACTTGTGCATGCACCTTTATATTCATGAAAATGGGCAGCTTTACATTTTAGGAGAATTATATTTTATAGTTGATCGTAACTTGTATTTGCTCCCACTCCACCATGATGGATCTTATGCAATTTTACTTTGGTATGGTGAAAATGAAGACTAAGAATGAATAAGATGAAAATTTAGAGGCCTGTTTTTGAGTTATATTGAGTACTAGTATACTAGTTGCAGGCTGTGTTGAAGAAGCAGTGGCATTAAGTTCCAGAGAATCTTTTAATGAATCATTCCCATGTTGATTTTAATTTTCTGTCTTGTAGATTTTATATGACAATGAAGGAGAATGCAAGAAGGAGCAGGAATTCCCAGTGGATCCCGTAGAGAAGTCAAACTACATTTGTCACAAGGGTCATGAGTTCATCCCCACCCTCTACCACTTCCCAACCAGTTGTGATGCCTGTATGAAGCCCCTGTGGCACATGTTTAAACCCCCTCCTGCCTTAGAGTGCCGACGCTGCCATATCAAATGCCACAAGGACCACATGGATAAGAAGGAGGACATGATAGCACCTTGCAAAGGTATCACTGGCCTTCCCCATCCTCACATATCCATTATATGTATAATAGTGGTACACAAACTTTTCATTGAATTTAATGGAACAGAGTAAAGATTGTAATACATTTCTGATCTCACAGCCATGAATCTATGATATAGGGTTATTTCAAGACACAATCTGCTGTCCCTTGGTGTCAGGGCAGGCGCTATGGTGCTTGCCAAAAAAAAAAAAAAATGTTGTTTGCTGTGAACTGTTTCAAGTCGGTACAACTGATCTGCTTTAACCAGAACAGAAGTCAACAAAAATGTGTAGTTAACATTTATGTGTTTTATCTCTGTGAAATCCACTGCTGTGTGAACATACATAGGCTCTTATTACTGGTGCTGCGTAACATCCTCCTGGATATATTATTATTATTATATATAGCGCCAGCATATTACGCAGCACTATACATTACATAGGGGTAGCAAATGTCATACCTTACAGTGACACAGGAGGAGAAGAGGACCCTGCCCCAAGGAGCTTACAATCTAGGAGATAAAGTTTATGAATAGGGCAGAGGAGCTTAGCCAGCACAGGCACTCCCAGAGAATAGAGGGCTATGACATGTAAGGATCGTGCTGTGCTAAGTAATTTACCAGTCAGTTTTTCTAGCAAATTGCAAGTAAGAAAACATTAAAGGAAAGGAAAACCACTGCAAGTAAGCACAAAAAAATGTAACTTTCTGTGATTTTAGCTTCAGTTTAATATGGCTACAAGGTCATATTTTATTGAAAACTATGCACGGAATAAGGTTTTTAACTCATTGATTGTAAGCCCCCTCGGGCAGGGTTCTCTCCACTTCTCTTTCTCGTCTATTTAATCTATGGCGCTATATAATATGTTGGCGCTATAAAAAGTCTGTTTAATAATATTAATAACAACACACACTGGTAAGATGTTATCAATGAAGATCCTAATTTTCTATATTGTTTCATTGCAGTAAACTACGATATTTCTACGGCAAAGAATCTACTGTTACTAGCAAACTCCACGGAAGAGCAGCAAAAGTGGGTGAGTCGGCTGGTGAAGAAAATCCCCAAGAAGCCACCAGCACCTGACCCCTTTGCTCGTTCCTCTCCAAGAACTTCCATGAAGGTACAGCCAAACACGTCAATGAGACGGCCTAGTCGACAGCTTCCTCCAAACAAACCCAGGTAAGTCCAATGTGTGTATTGTAAGACTAGATTAGGAGGGAAGGTACCATGTATTGATCCCTCAGTACTAAAATCTTTGGGTAAATACTGTTTCTTGCTTTTCTCCACCTTCATTCACTATGGTGGTGGTTAAAACTAAATTGTACTCTTCACACGGATATAAAATCCAATTTATTGGGCCATACTTGTGAACAGAGCAAGTAGATTTTACTTTTCAGGAATGTTGATCTTTTGGTGCCTCTGTGTGACGTGGTTCCTTCCTCTAAACTTGTTCCTGTAATAAGTGTAGATCAGAGCGAGGAACCAGAGAACATTGTGGAGGAACCATATGTATCACATGCATATGCGGGTTTCTGTTTACTTTTGGCTTTCAGGTAGAAAATTCTTTCTGATGGAGCAGTAGTAAAAATGAGTGACTCTTTTAATGGACCATGGGAGTATAGAAATTTCAAAGGTGCCCCAAAGTGGTAACTCAGCGCTGGCAAGTTACCTAATTATTAACAATAAACAGTATTTATATAGCGCCAACATATTACGCTGCACAGTACATTATATAGGGGCATTCAGTAATCTATTCATAATCATTTAATAATCTATCCAATAATCTATGAATAGGACATCTGATTTGCCTTCTTGCCCCAAACACTGGATCCTGGGATGAAGGGGAGAGGGTCACATACCCCCCTTTACCCAGACATATGGGGTATATAAGATGGCTTCCACAGAAGCAGTGGGGTAGCACAGCACCTGATGTCATCCTAACCCCTGTCACTTTAACTTGGGTCTTTATCACAATCTAGTGCAGGATGAGGAGCTTAGGAAGCACATATCAGGAAATGAGACCCAGACTACAGTTACATTTATAATTAGCAGGTCATACAGAACCTTTAGTAAGGTTACCTGTACCTCTGTCCCAAGGTGTCAGTAACTGAACAGAGAAGCCATCTGCATATTTTGCATGCAATGACAGCCGACCATTTCTACCTGCATGTGTGGATTGAGTGTGTATGTCTTCCATTCACATTTACACAATAGCAGTGAGCAGTTCCTGGCTAGAGAATGCATTTTGATTTTTATTCCTCTGCATCCCCCTTACGTAGAAGCCACTATTTTAATTTAATATATAGATATAACACATTAATTAAAACATGCTCTCCTCTCACTTTCACCCCTGGCATGGTCTTAGACATTGGTCTTATACATCATATCATATTGTCACTGAAACTTGTGTCCTTCTCTTCTGGCATCATCTTTTTCCTCTTCTTGTTACTAATTCTGTTTCTAGTTCTGGTCCTGCCCTCCGAATTATTCTCCATTGATTTTTTTATTAAACTTTATGAAACTGTAAGTAAACTTTGCTAAATGCTTCCCATTTCCTTTCCCGGCATGCCTCTCTTTGTAACCAGTGCCATGCTTGCCATGCGCACTAACCTTTGCACACTAATGTCTGAAATTGGCTGCCTGTTCTTCAAGGGGCAACTGCTTTATAAACAGAATATTACAAAAATAAATTATATTGAACAATCCAGGGAATTTGACTGCTTTCTGCGGGTACTGGGCCAGCTTTTTGTGCTTCAGTATGTAGACATTTCAGTTCAAGAATCCCAAAACAGGTAGGTCAGTCAAATGTAACATAGTTCCGGTGCGTCATGATCTGTATCGGGAACTGGTCACATGACAAGCAGACACCAGGGGTTTGGTCTCAAGCCACCTACTCAACCTCAACGCTCCTATTGCAGACTATTTGACCTGGCTTTTAAGGACTGGGACTGGTCCCTGGATGACGTGGAGGATGATGGGGATGTTTTTGATTTCTGAAGCAGTAAACGTGGTAATTGGCCTTGCTGGTTGATCTGAAAGTTTGGAGCAACTTATATATCCATGCCTGCGTTTGAAGTGTGCATCCCATTTGCAGAATTATCTTTTGACAGAAATGTATCTGAAGAGGATAAGGTATACCAGCAGCCTACACACAATGGAGATCCAGAAATTGATGGCCGTGGGCACTTTGCAAACATATGGAAACTGAGCCATGACATTTGTTCTTCATGCTCTCCCTATTGGAGAGACCAAATGATCTGTAATGCTGGTTTGGACAATAATGACTAGAGATGTCTTTATCAAGCACTCACCTCCTCCCTTTCCTTTGGGAAAGAGACTGATTAGTTACTAACCACCAATTGGCCTGAAGTCAGATACTTCATTCTTGTGCCTGATATGGCAAACTCCATTTTGTGTGGGATGAGTACTGAGACTAAAACCAAATTATTTGCTGGTATTTTAGTTGCCTCTCCAGCCTTATGCACCCACCATGGATCCATTGGATCCCCCATATTTAAGTTCTTTTCAGATGCAAGTTGAGCTGGGGTTAAACTAAAGTACATGGCTAGCATTATAGTGAAATACTCTTTATTTGAAGGTAAACTGACTCTTTCATTCTTAAGGTATATGTATTGTGTTTGTGTATTATAAAAACTTATTTAAACATATCTCTGATATACATTATAGACTAGTTTATTAGTCTGCTACTGTGGTACAGTATGGGTATTTGATCTGTCATTTATTATTTTTAGTTTTGAACCTGTTGATGAACAATTCCTTACATGAACAATCATGCCAACCTTGGTAAAGATAAGTGCAATAATTACTTACAGCACCCAAAAATAAAACACTTCCTGACCCATTTGGGTATAGCTGCTATAAGAAGACTACCCCTAATTTTATGTAGTGCTTTTCTATAGTGTGTATATGTAGTGCTTTTTATATCTTGTATATAATAAGCACACGGATCAGCCTTATAGATCTAGTCATGTAAAGTGTGCCTGTTATTTGATAATAGACCTAATGCTTTGAAGGTAATGGCCAAGTTATAATCCCCAGGCTGGAAGCAAAAGGATCACTTAAGAGAGCTTAAGGGAGCATCGGAGAATGATTCTGTAGTTCTGTAGGATTCACCAAAGTAAATGTTTTCTGGTAGCAATTCTTTTCCTGGCCAGTTGTCAATACCAAAAATTTCAGTTTTGATCCCCGTAAAAGAGGATTTTCCATTTTTTTCTGTGCCAAATTAATTTGCTTGATAGCTTCAATATAACAAGGTTTGTAAATCGTTCTTCAGCAGCCAGGATAAATTCTTCATCGACAGATCTGTACCAATTTTTAGGGATTTAGTTATCAAATGCGGTGTAGCTAGTAGTAGTTGGTTACATTCAGCTGGATTGGTTTAGTAATGTTCAATCACTAAAGTACAGCTAAATGTGACTAAGTACAACTAATACCTATAGCATGCGTGTGATGTATTTGCTGTGGGACATTTTCTGCAGTTTTTTGTGTTTATTTTGCTGTGTTTTTTTTTCTTTTGTACCTTTATATTAAATGCGCCTTTAATGTGCCTGTGATGGATTCCTTTTATTCTGATTATTCTGATTTTATTGGAGCAGAAGTCTACCTAATCTGTAATATTGTGATTATTACCTACTATGTTTCCAGGAGGTTAATTTACCATAAATAGGGCTGAAAATTCAAACCGTTTGAAGTAGAAGACTAGAAGAAACCATCTACCAGTATTCCCATTGTACTTATTGCAGCCATGGAAGAACTGTAGATACAGCTTTCTGTAGGTTTTTCTATTTAGGTTTTCTATACTTTTGTGTCTGTACAAAAGATTATTATAGTTCTTCCATGACTACAATAAAGAAAATGGGAATATATACTGTATATAGCGCCAACATATTACGCAGCACTGTACATTAAATATGGGTTGCAAATGACAGACAGATACAAACAATGACACAGGAGAAGAGGACCCTGCCCAAAAGAGCTTACAATCTAAAAATCTATTTGAACAGGGAAGGATTTCAGCAAATATTGATGGTTGATTTCTAAAAGCAGTGTGTGCTAAGAGAACAGTCACAAAGCGTAATAAATAAATCAACCAATCATCGGCACCAGTGAGACTGAATAATTGGTAGTTCCTGTAGACTAACATATATGTGTTATTTATAGTGGCCCATGAGATTGTAACTTATATTTTGAATAACAAGCGTAATAGAAATATGATCAGAAAGCAGGCTCGCAGTGGGTGTTCCTTTGGGTGGAAGTGAAGGGTGCCTAGGTGAGTTTATAGGTGTTACCATTATGGTGGTGATCCCTAGTAGGCATTTCGGAAGCCAGGGAAGCAGCACAGAGCCAACAGGACACAAAATGTGCCATAATGCTCCTAGACATCAGGAGCAGGGGGTAAACAGATGCTATAATATTATTTTTTGATTGGCTGAGTGACTCCAATTTTTTAGAACTGTAGCTGTTCTATAAAAAAAAAAAATTATGTTGGGCAATAGTAGGGCTATAATCAGACAGTGAGGTTACAGTGGTTACCACTTCCTCGAGCCAGTGAACCTCTACCTACATGTAGCTTCTACCTGCAGCAGCCCATTTGGGAATGAATAGGGGTGGCAGTGAGCTGTTCAGCACCATAGACACCCGCTGTGAAATCTGCAGACCCTGGATCTTTAGGAACCATTGCTGGTTCGAGCAAGCAGATGAACCACATGGGATTGCGGCAGGTCTCAACCTAACTAACATCTAAAATCTCTAAAGAATGATTATTATAAAAATGGAAAGAAGTGCAGCACATCTCCAAGTAGTATTATCAGCTAATAGATAAAAAAGCATTAGTTGCATTAATCACTTTGTATTAAAAAGTCTCATTGCTTTGACTTGATTAGCTTCTAAAATCTTTACTCCATTATTATTATTATTACACAGTATTTATATAGCCCCATCATATTACTCAGAGCTGTACTAAGTCCGTAGTCATGTCACTAACTGTCTATCAAAGGGGCTCACAATCTAATGTCCCTACCATAGTCATATGTCTTTAATACCATCTAAGGTCAATTTTGGGGGAAGCCAAGTGACCTAACTGCATGTTTTTGGAATGTGGGAGGAAACCGGAGTACCCGGTGCAGACCCCCTTGCCCCCATACCTCTCATTCATTTTTTATGTGTATGATGTGTATGCATTTATTAAAATCTCCTAATTGTTTTTTTTCTCTCTTTTCCTTGCAGCTAACTGCCTTCTGTGAATGCAGTACCCATTTCAAGATGATGATTTCTTCCAGCAAAAAGAAAAAAAATAAGACTGAATGCAAAACACAATGTCCTGTAATATCGGAAAAATTTAAATATATATTTTTTTTCCTAAGAGACTGTGCTATATATATCAGAGGTTTACAAAATTGTTGCTGCAATATATAAAGGAGAGGAAAAAAAATTGTAACTAGTCTGTTTGCCTGTTGAGTGGCTTTGCTCAGGGTGGTCAGAGGTAACTGGGAAAAGCGGACCCTTGGATTATTGCCCTTGGCTCAGCGTTGGAGCTCTCAGGTTATGCCCTTCCAATTCCGAAAAATGAAAAATGTGACAACTTTTTGAAAAGATTTTTTTTTTTTTTTTTTATTTTAGCACTGAAAGATCTTCATCAATCGAGGACGACTGACAGCTAGTTGCCAGATTTATTAACGTTCCTCAGATTTTCACACTACATCTGGACTTTGAACTGTGTTTTACCTAATGCAGCCAATCAGTGAACTCCATAATGAAAGACCTTTCTACCGTGTATATATTTCTATTGTACTGTACTGCAGAATCGGCTATGTGAGAACGCCACCGTTTATTTTTGTACTCCTCGACCAATACCTGCAGTTACACCTATGCACATGTACAAAGCCATAGTGTTTTTACCCTCTGTCCCCAATTTAAGGGATTCATTCAAAAAATAAACTGCATGCAAGTGCTGAGCAGATTCAGTCTTGAAGCCTTTGTAACTGCAATTGATATCTTCCAAATTAAAAAAAAATCTGGTTGCCTTATTTTAAAGATGTCAAATTTTTTTTTTGGACCATTGCATTATTGAACTTTGGCCCCGCTGCCTACAAAATCAGCTGATGCAGTGCTGGGGGTGCTGTAGATGTTGTCTTTTTTGATTAGTGCACTGTTTTTTTTTCTGTTAGATTTTTTTTTTACACTTACACAAAATATATTATTGCCAGCCTCCATCTGAATGTATGGAAATTGTTTGATGCTAATATTATACTATACCTCTCCACCTTTAAATGACACATTGCGTTTCAATCCCCAGTATTAGTCACTGAAATTAACATTTATTTTTTATCAATTCCCATTGCCTGCATAGCATGATGGCAGCCATTTTGTTTGCTAAGCCAATGTTGCCAAGACTGTTGCCCGATGGCTTCACCTTTCCGAGGCTTGGCAAATTGGGCCGCCTATGATCTATAGAGAATAACCAATGTCTCCTTTTATTTTTATTTTTTCTCCTATTATTTCCACTGTAATATTGTAGAATGAATGGCAGGACCAGCTAGCTGTAGACAGGTTCTGCTCATTCTTTAGACTTCTAGATAACAATCACCGGGCCTTATACAGAATCAAATATGTTCTTCATAGTACCCAACCACACTCGTGGTTTTCTATGGACAACAGAGCTGCTCTACCTTCAGACCTGTTAATGTCCTCCAAACCCAGCAAGTTGAAGGCATAGGGTAAGGGAACTAGCAACAGCTGCTTCTATATTTCCATCATAACAGGTTTGCTTTATTGTAAAATAGTTATAGGTTTATGGGTCCATTAACAATGGTCTGTGCTCGTTGATGGGTCAACATTGGGCTGTGAAGGCGTATCCACCAATGAAAAAGCACAAAGTACCCGATTTATTTTTCCCGCCACTTGTGTTTCCAGATGTTGCGGTGCACTGAGGGTCCGGTGCGTTTTTTTGGGGTACACTTTTCAGAGCAGACTGAACCGTTTGAATGGACCCTTTATGTAAAGCCCAGTATGTTCATTAATGGGGCTCTGGTTGAGTATTATGGCTCTTAAGGACTTGTGCAGAATGTTGGAAGATTAATCTAAAACTAATAATTCAATAGATCGTCATCTGACAAACCGTACTCCGGCCACAAAATGGCTGCCTCCGCTTGCCTCACCTCGTAGGTGAAGGGGTACGCACCAAGTGCTCAGACTTGTTTTGGCCTTGTTTAGCCTTCTCTTCTAGATGTTTTTATCTCTGGAAATGGCAGAATCTTTTGATTTAATAAATGTATTTTTTAAGTGTTCCTGACACACGCACATAAACAGTGAGCTGTCACAAGCTTCAGTCATACTGTAGATGAATTTTAATATTTCAGGAACTGTTCTTTACGCCTAGCTGTAAGGTATAGAATCCATTTCATACAGAACATTTGAAGAACATTTGAAGAATGTTTAGCTGGGATATAAAATGAAATAAGGACCTATGTGGTGCTTATTGGAATTATTTTTACATGGTCTTATAAGAAAAAAAAAGAAAAAAAAGAAAATATATATATATAAATATAATTTATGTGGGCTCATGCTGTACACCTAAATATCCCTCAAAGTGCATGTTTTATACAGAAAGCAGTATGATAAAATGTTAACCATATTGACAATAAAATTTAACATGTAGCCTCTAGTGCTCCGTGTATTTCTATTGTGAATGGGATCGTGTGGATGATATCTGATTAACTTTTATGACGTCATATGTTTTATGTAGCCATGTTGGTTTTTTTAGGTTCATGTTTGCATCTTTAAAAAAAAAAAAAAATTAAACCGAACATATAACCACATTTTTAACAAACTATAAAATGGTGGCTAACACTTTTCTATAATGTAAAAAAAGTTTTTTATTTTTTGGAAAACTGTTAAAGGGAAGGATCCCTTCCCTTCTGTCTTTACCTGGATACATACGTCACTTATCCAAGGGAGTTTGGGGCTGCTTCTTCAACAAATGCCTTGGATCTGGCGTGTGTCAAACGGGGCTTTCACGAAATGTCAGGCACATGCAGTTAGATCAGATTTTTTTTTTTTTTTGTCACCTGATTACATACCTCCAACAGTACAAGATCAGGTGACGTGAGCAGAAAATGGAAGATGTGTGCGTCCGCTGCCCGATGGGCTCAGTTTGCAGAGGAATTGAGGGCTTCTGCACCAATAAAGCTTTTTTGATTTTATGAAAACTGTGTAAGCTACATACACTCATCATGTGATTGTCACCTGAGACACCTTGCTTGTTCTTCCCCCAACCCTACTCCGCGGAACAGAACAGCGCTGTGCATATAGCGCTCATTTGTGGATTTGTCACTGCAAATAATTGTGTTTTCGGCTACAGTAATGTGATATCTGTACCGAGCTTTAGTATAGTGGTGTCTGTTGTCCTGAAAAATCTACTTGGCTGGCCAGCCTTCTGATCTGCGTCAGTGGCCCTGATTTATTAAAGCTCTCCAAGGCTGGAGAGGATACACGTTCGTCAGTGAATCTCGGTGATCCAGCAATTCTGGAATTCTGTCCTAAAAGTAATTTGCTATTTGTTAGCGATTTGTTTTGAATCCTGGACCAGAGCCATTTCAGGTTTACTGGAAGTGTATCCTCTCCAGCCTTGGAGAGTTTTAATAAATCAGGCCAAATGATATTTCAGATATGATATGATATATATGATATTTAAGTCATTGGTTAGGGTCTTAATCTATTAAAAAAAATATGTACGTGTATGCATATATCTAAAAAATATGTACATGGATTCCATCACTTTTTTAAAATTGTTTGAACAAGATCTGTAGGTGCAACCAAAACATTTGGGGTGGCCAAGAACTGCCCCTTTATCAGGGTTTGAGGTAAGTTAGAGTAGACTTTTGTTTCAAGCTGTGTTGGGTGAAATCCTAGGCTTTTCTAGAAATTGCTAGGGTTCCATCAGCAATGACAAATTAATTTTCCACCTATAACGTTCAATGTTAGGAGGTCACTAACCACTTACTAAAGATACATTTCTCAACTGACTGATGTAAGAGGATGCTATGATATTCACAGTCTATTTAATTTTTTTAGTCAATTTATTTTCATAATTATTATTGAGCAACAGTGTTAAAAAAAAAAAGTCACTTTTGGTTTCAATTGTTCTAGCTTTGCCATTCTTTACTCCTTTTATAACAGCCTATTGAGCCATTGCGGTTTTCCTTAAAGTAAGGATATAAAATTTCTAGCAGGGGTTCCCTTGGTCATCCAAAGATCCCCTTCAGAATAAAAGAGTAGATATTGTAATTCACAGGTATGCTCAGCAGCAACTGGTATTTGCTTGATAACGGGCCAGTTCTGAGCACCTAAAAAGGCATCAGCTGCAACTACTGTTTTATTTTTTTTTTTAGCAGACTTAAAACCATTTTGGACCTTTTGCCACTGCAGTCTTCAATAGGCATAAATCCTTGCATCACATTCTCACTGATGGAAGTTCTTTTTTTTTTTTTTTTTTTTTGCAAAATTTAAGGTTAAGAACTGATTCTTTCATATGTTAGTATCACCAAACTGAAAAAGTATCCGAGGATGTGGCCAAGAAGGCATCAAATGCCACCTGTAGTAGCAAAGGATAAAAGTTAGCAAAATTCAGGACAAGAATTACAAACTTTAACTTGCCTAAATTTCATGAGACTGTCCTGTTCCATAAATTTGAAGGAGCTGCTCCCAAAGCGTTGAGCCATTGATTTTGTGTATCCTTTTAGTAGCCAGAATAGCCGCTTCAAAACAATGGGAGAAATCCAATATAATCTTAGTATTTGTCGGGAGTTAAAGTGCGCAATAAAATACCAACATTTCTATTTTATCTCTGTGACCAAACGCAAACGTAAGCTATTCATTCTCTTAGATTTCACTAGGGGTAATGTCTATAGGCTTTATTTTTACACCACACAAATGCACACACATTTGATTCAAATTTTTTATTGATGGATCTCTGTCATATATGTAAAACACATTCTCTTTAACTTTGTATTGGAATCTCAAAAATGAATAAATTGAAATACAAGTCCATTTTAATATACCAAACCCCCTATACCAAAAAAAAAAAATACAATTCCAGCATTCTTTATAGATACAGTTGGCAAAAAGAAAAAACATTCAAGTGCTCATTTTTGACCTAAATATACATGACCTTAACTCCTAAAAGATAAATTTCCTCTTCCCCTCATGGATAGCTGAAAATATATTTCGATTGCCTATTTATGACCATATTTACTGCCTGGAAAGGAAATGGGAATGATAATGTCCTCCATGACGACGCCTTACAAACAAAAATAAAAGAACAGCTGAAACTGCAGAAATAAATGTTAAAGTGCAAATAAATTTGTCTGTGGGTGTCTTATAGCGCAATAAATGTCTCCATCCACTATCAGTGCCCTTCAAATATATCCATCTTCTATTATTGTCCAGTAGTGAAAATTAAAGTCTGCCAGGTTGACTAAAGTCACACAACTGCCAGATTTATAGTGTGAGATGAGCAGAGGTCTAGTGACATAAAGAGTGTTATATTTGGTATTGGGTAACAGTAGTAAGGCACTACAAGCACCAGCAATGAAATTTACACTTTCCTTTAGCCCGACATTTCGTAATACTAGATAACACATACACCTTATAAAACCATTTTTATTCTTATACACATGCATACCAACCACAATCATAAAATTATAGGGGAAATCTCCACCATACTTCCTGTCTTTGTGGTAATATTGTTTGGTACAGGAACCAAGGGAATAAATATCCCTATATAAAAACCTACCACATTACAGAACCCTTCTCCTCCCTCTACAAAACTAAAATTGGAATTCACTTTAATGTTTTATGTGCAGCAAATCCTTTTATGGTATATTAGTACCCAACATTTACATGAAGGTATGCTATAGAAAGCAGGCAAAGATTTTTTAATGCCATTCCGATGATACTGCAGACTTTTATCAGAGTGCATTCTTTGGTTAAAGACCTAAAGTATTGAAGTGTGAGGATCAGAATGGTATGTGTCAGGCTTCCATGTCTGTAATGTATGTCTGGAATGTATGTCTGCAATGTAGCATTCTGGTAACTGGCTGTAGAGAGGCCAGACAGGAATGTGGAAAGAATACTGGGGGACAGAAAGACCTCCCTGGTGCTCACAATACTCCACCCAGCCCTCCCATAACAAAAAGAAGCACAGCAGGCAGGGTCAGACGTAGAACATGCCAACCAGAATGCAGGCAACAAGCTGTCCATGCCAGCAGAGCAGTTTAAATGACCATTGGTTTGAGAAAGGGGCCGTGCAGGACTCTGAACCATTGGATATTATGCTCTTTGAAATGTCATTTCCACAATAAACTGAAGCCGACAACTTATCTTTTTATCTGACCCACTCCATCATTAGGGCTGGGTCTACACGGACATTTTTAAAAACGTATGAAAACGTTCCTACTGCACTTTTATTAGCGTTTTAAAGCTTGCCTTTAAAACGCTGGAAGACGTCTATGCTGCTTTTAAACACAATACAATGCCCCTATTGTAATCAACGGAAGCATTTACCCGCCTTTTCCAGCGTTAACCCAATGTTTTAATTTTTAAAAAATTGCAAGCAGCATGGGAATTCCAAACATGGACTTTTAAAGCCAATCTCAACTAGAGTTGCTTGGGTTTCCTTAAACTGTGGCTGATTGACCTCCCTTGTGATATTGGCTGCATAGTTCCAGGTTCAACTCCACATTGCAAAACCAGAATCGGACCAATGATCATTTTAGGTGTCTGTATCATTGGTGGTCTGAATCTATATCATTCATACTACCAATATGAGTTAATCTTCCTAGTGACCCCAAAGATTAATTTTAGAAGGGGTTCCCAGACACCAGAATTATTTTTAAGGGGTAAAAAGGTTGAGAAAGGCTGCTCTAGCCAGAAGCCATGGCTTAGTATACTATAGTGATTTCATGGATGAAGGTACCAGTAATCACCCTGGTATATGTTCTGTATATGATATAGATACAGCAGCATGATGTATATGGCTCTGCATTCACTAGTGATTGTCCCTATTATATATGGCAGTGTGTGTTGCCTTACTAAAGGAAACCTGCACTGGGAGAGGTAAGTGGAGTGTCACTGCATAGCAGTTGACTGGCTATGTCAATACTTTGTGTCTCTGACCTGGAATAAGTATGCAGGTTAGATTAGTCAGAGCTCCATTCTACATACTTGTTCCTGGTCAGTGCCCTAACACATGGAAGACATTTGTTTTAATAGCTAGGTAACAGAAGCCTTCATAGCCCCTCAGATCAGGATTCCTTCCTAAAAGTTTGTATTTCTACACATGGTAAAGTCCTCATTTATATAACACATGACAGGAATAGCCAGTCACTTCCCACCAAAGTATGAGGCCAGGCAGATTTAGTCTTTTTTCTTTGCATCTTTCTCCTCTTCCTTCTTTCTGTATTTCACAATGACAACCATGACCCAGAGATTGAGGAGCAGCAGAATGATAAACCGCAGCAAAACTGCAAAGAAAAAACATTTATATTACTACTTACAACAGTGAGAAGACAGCTAAGGAGCCTGTGTAAGCATTAAATTAGAACTTCAGCTACAAATGTAGGGGGAGAACAGGAACCATTGCTAGAATTTACTTTATTTGTTCTGCTGACCATTGTTACCAATAAAAGAAAAGAATCAACAATTTTACAGCTGTCAGAATACAATAAATAGTGGTAAATCCAATGAGGACATCTGTCATTGGTAGGATTCCTCCTTTTTTGGGGAGCTTTTAAATTTATGGTAAAAGGCAAACCCAGAGTCTGGTACACATGGGACGATTATCACTTCAACCGGATCTGAAATGAAATCCGCAGCCATCATATCTGATTAGGAACTACCAATATTTTCTATGCAAGAAACCAAGCTAGATAGCAAAATATTATATAATATATGTGTGCAATGTTTTAGGGTTTCAGTCTCTCTAACATCATCTAAGAACATATTGGACCAGGTTTCCAGTCTCTGTACTATAAACCTGCAATGATTTTTGCTGTGACTGTTACTTCCTTGTTTGGAGCTGTATTTCCCCACATCTTTTTTTTGGTGGCTATCTTTATAAAGCAGTCAGTTCTAAAGAACCTTCGCCATAACAATTACTATATATCAATTATACCATAATCCATCATCAGTTGGAGCAGATCTGCATTGAAAAGGGGTTAACAGAGGCCAATCACTGAACAGGTGTAGTAAGCAGGGAGCACAATATGTACAGGAGGTATATAAAATGACAACCCAGAGACAGGAACAAAGTTTATAAACCAGTCAAACGCTGATAAGATTATCTACTTCACTCCAATCTGCTTCATATCTGCTTGCACTTTTTTGAATGAGCAGCCCTGAAACAAAATGTTTAAACCTGCATTACATTTATGTCCAAACTTCTAACCTGGAGCTAAACCACATTCGCCCATACTGAACAATGAAATGTGACCACTCACTGGGGCTGCCATATTGGTTTGCTAAAAGTGAGAAGGATGTAGGATTTAGCTCTGATTCATAGAGCTACAGAATTTCAATGGGATTTAAGTAAGATGGTTTTGCATTTTTCATTACAATACCTGCTTTGTCTCCGGTGGTCATTAAAGTTGTAAAGATTCTTGCTGTAAAGAGATAATAGTAATGTTATATACACTTGTAATTGTATGTAAATTAAAAATGTTCTACATTCAAGTTTAAATTTCATTAGTTGCATTCCAAGTAAACTTTACTTATTGCTATATAAAGCATTTAGATGACACTGATGTGTCACAGTACCATAAAATGCACAATAACACAAAGTGAGGTGTCGTGCAATTCATTTTTATCAGCCTAGGCCCCCTAATGCAGTATTGCAGTGATAGGTAATGTACAGGAATGCACAAGAATGTCCAATTTCTTTGTAGTAGCCTATTAAAATGAAAGAGCTTTTTTTTTTTTTTTTTTTTTTTAAAGCACAGCAAAGAATGTGAATAAGGCCTCATCTTATGCCGTGTTCCAGTACCCTCAATGTTCAAGAACAAGCAAGCAGCTCAGCAGTTCTGACTTTGTTTGCTGCATGCTTGTTTCAGGTCAATTGCTTAGAACGCACTGAAATCAGAGGTTCAACCTTACTGACAGCTAGCATTTTCAGAATAGGATCAACAATGGTGGTCTCCTGTTCCTTTTTAGAGTTTCTGCTAACTGTAAACTTTCTGCCATTCGTATTAGTGAAGCCCTTACTAGCAGAGGTATAGGATGCCATGGCCCATGTGAGGGCACTAGCTTGTCCGGAGTCCTTTGTACGCCATAAATACTGCAGCTGGAGAAACTTGCTTGAGGCGCTGATCACTGTACACAGATTCTGAAAGACACAAAATTATCATTCAACTAACAGTACATGGAATATTCCAAATCACATGACAGGCTCATATAGTGTTATAACTGTGGGCTTACAAAATGGCAACAAATTTAGGAGTTGAACAAAGAATCTATAATTTTTTTTAAATGCAGTTCAACTGAGCACAGCAACAATGACTACACTACACACTATATAGGAAGTACATACATCTTTTACAATTAGATCTATTTAATGTATAAGCAGGGTATCATAGTACAATAAAAATGACTGACAAATCTAGCTGTGGTCCTGCAGTTATGAGTAAGAGACATTTTTTTTTGACAACTAGTCATAATGATCACAGTGAAAAAAAGTTCTTGACCTGAAACCCCATGCAGCTCCCAGTGGTTGCACCTTGCCAGCAGCGCATATGGTAGAGCTGATTATTGAGGAGCCAGCGTGGACAGCAGTGAGAAGTAATAAACGGATCAATGCCAGCCCCATTCATTCACTGTTGGGCTGCTGCAGGTAATGGCTACATGTAGCATCTCCCCCAAGGCAAGAGGTTCACTGGCGTAGAAGTTATAACTGCACTGCAACCTCACCTTCAGTCTGAACATTTGCAATGACTTGTGACTCCAAGTAGGAGTTACAAAATGTTCAATGCCCCCATATGACAAATATATGGTATGTACTGACACTTCAAGGTATCCTCTGCTGAACAGATATGGCAGTTCATGCTACCCAAGTCCAATTGAGAAGTTCCCTATTTATGGGTAATTACATTACTGATGGAGGGTCTGCTGTAACTGCACTTATTTACATGAGACTTACCAGTGCCAAGTCTATTATCCATTTCTGGAGGACCAAAACATTCCAGAGTGCAAGAAATCTGATGTACAGTTAAAGCAAAAACTATTATCATCAAGAAGACTTTCTGACCAATCAGATACAGGTAACATACATACTGAGCCACTACAGTGATTAAAATATTTCCAGGATAACCCTACCACCCCAAGACACAATCCCTGTGCTACAATAAAAGCACATTATGTACAATATATAACTAGAACCACAAATGTTTGTAAACTTAAAATATAATTTCAATTATATCTGTATTTCATTTTAATAAAAAATATTTTACAGTAATAACGTGCTACTTTAATGTGGTCATGGTGAAGGACGTGATCATTATTAGAATGCATTGGACCAGAACATCAAAATGTTTTTAAATATGACTTTACTGTATGGGTCATTAGTGCAGATTGGTAGTAATGAAGACAAAAATTTCATTTTCTTTTTTAGTGATCCTCAAACACCTGTCAGAAGTCATACTAAGGTTGTACTGACCCCCTTGTGCTGCATTTATTTTGAGGCAGAAGGTACCGTTAGGATACAAAGCAGGTCAAATACCGACTTTTGTTGTTCTGCATTTGAACATAACGCATTTATGCAGCACAAAACTTGATTACAAAAGGCCGCACCTTAACACCATACAGCTGTTACCAGTGTCAGGATTGCAAAGTCAATTCCGTCTGGTCTATATGGAAACGCTCCCTTGCTACCTGCGTCAGTAAAATCACTGGGAATCATAATTTTTCCTGAAAGCTGCAGAACTAATTTATGGAGTTTAGGACAATGTTGTCCCACATGACTCTTCTGGCGATGTATTGCTAGCAGCAGAGTCGCCTGTGTGACATAGCCTTTAGTTTCACCGTGTCCCTTGCAAACTGATTTCTGTATGAGATGGTCTGGTCCACTGTAACCACCAAGTAAAATCCCATTGTTTTGAGGAAAGCTGAAGTGTCTTCATCCTTTTTTTACTTTGTGCATAGTTTGGTACGCTCCCCTTTCCCTAGCTTAGGCTTGTTAAGGTGCCAACCCCAATATGTGAAAGATAAAAGAAGACAGAAAAAGCTGTTTCCAAACACTATACACAGATGTCTCCTTTCCCAACGCACTTTGCCGATAGGCTTCCTTGGGGGATATACATAGTGTTACATGATTGTATTAATGTTTGAAAGGTGTGAAATCTAGGTCTTCATGAGGGTTGGAATCCTGATCATAAAGGTATCCTTGGAATAGCCAAAGTTTTGTGCTGGTGCCAAGTACCATGTAGGCTATGAAGATCATTTGGCGAAACGTATTGGATTGTAGACGTTGTATATGTTTGGAAACAATCTAGTTGCTTTTGTATAGTTATCAGACATGCCTCCCAGATGGATTAAACTGGGACCAGCCAATTTATGTTGAATATAATGTGCTGTAATGCAATACACAAGAATTGTGGGATATGTTATAAGATTGTATGACATCTAAATACATGTTTGAATATTTGCCAACAAACCCCATCTTTTTCTGTCCACTTTGGTATTTATCTTTTTATTAGTTAACCCCTAGACCTCCTTCCTACTTTCAGAAAGTGCATTGGCATGCGTTATACCACAATGTACACCAGTGCACTGCCACTTGATTAGCTGTCTATTGCAATGCTGACCCCACTCATTAAACTAAAAACAGACAGAAATATGTGCAGCAAAGCATCTGGAAAACACACTGCTGCACATTGCATAAGTTGGAACATCAGACATTGCTCGCCATGCAGTGTCTGAAGTCCTTGTATACTGTGTGAGGCGCAATAAACAGCACTACACTGCACAAGAAGAGGGAACAAGAAGTATATCACCAAAGTTATTCTCACTCTGATGCATGGGAAGCTCAAATTTAACTCATATCTAATAGCAGACTTTTGATAAAATCAGGGAACCAATCACACAAGCAGTAAATGACATTTCTGGAGGTGATCTGTATACCATTAATGCACAACACCTCCATGTTATTATACTGCTTTGAATTTTTAGACAGTTGTAGAAAATATCAGCTGCTGAAAAGGCGATTTGTAATAACAAATAATTTCAAAATGGCTAATGCAGCATTCGTATTTGCAATATTATATTATATTGTGAAAATATTTAATGAAACTGGAGTTTACCTTGAAGTTAGCATTGCAATTCCTCCACAAATCTCCCAGCTCCCTGTATTTCATTTATTATATGAATCAATAGCTGAATCACCAACACTGCCGTCACTTCTCTCCCTTTAGTATTAAACACAATCCTCCTATAAACTCAGTTCAAATACCTTAATATTGTAAAGGATACATCCCAGAGTAAATGAGTGCATTTCGTATGCTTCCGGTGTAGTGGAAGATAAACAACAAAAGGACAACATCTGAAATAAACATAAATTCCTAAAATAATCAGAAAATGAAATCCCACAGAAAAGACAATACAGTTGCTTTACAGGATTCAACAAAACTGTTCCAGTCTTCATACAGACTGTTCATGGTTGGCTTTAAGGATCAAAAGTATTAAATTAGTTGAAATTCAGTGAAAGCTGGTATATAAATAGGCAAAACATAAACCTGAAAGAAAATAGATAAAGGTGCAGTCACATTATTCATAATATCCAAAAAAGTAGAAAGGATTATCAGTTCTTCTTAGGGAAAAGTGTAAAGTGTTCTTCTGTAAATTCTGTTCAGGATATAAAAAAAGTCATAAATGCATTTTGTTAATTTTATTTTCAGAAAATAAGTAACAATATATTTCCTATTAAAATGCAAAGACGCCCTACAAAAGAAAGGACATCATGCTTCATGTCCCAGCACCCATTGCGAAATCTTTACTCTTTCAAGAAACCTTGCCGACCTTTGTGAGAATCAGATCCAGAATTTCCTCTGTGGATTTTTCTGCTACTGTGTCCTAGATATAACCACAGGATGAAGGGGGGCACAGGTTTCCAAAAATCCTAAAAGTGTGTTTGATGTGAAGAATCTTCCATCAGCTCTTATCATCCAAAAAAATTAGGTCCAACAACACGTGGCAGGACAAGAAAGTGTGAAGTTTCTTCCTTTGTAGGGCGTTTCCGTTTTCATTTTAACAACAAAGTTTTAATCCGAGACCATGAAAAATCTTTAGAAATAAAACCATTGCATAAACATCTGGTGCCATGATTTGCCTTATACATTCCCCTTTTTACTGGCCAGTCCTCCAAAGCTCCCATGGAACCTTTTATAGTGCATGAACCAAAACCTAATTCCAAAAGGAGGAGCACATCCTGAACTTCCATAGGTAATGACTGGATCTCTTGAGGTCATTGAGGCCAGATCACTGCACTTTATTGGAAGCTGGTGGGGTAAGGCCATATAGGGAATCTGTTCTGTAATAAATGCTTTTGGGGATTCTAATGGCAGCAAAAGGTTGGCCAGTGAAACAGGAGATAAGTGCTAAGGCTACGTACACTTGTCTGAGGATTCTTGTCTGATATTGGAACAGAATCTGGGGTGTGTACAGAGCTCATCTATTGTCACTCAGATGACCGTCCTGGCAGATCCGCAGATGAAAAGCGAAAAATGATTGCAATGGAAGTGAAGGGGAGAGGGTACAGTGGGGTGCCGCTCCATATGTACAGCGCTTGTTAATGTATCGTGCAGTCTTTTGTCATTGCAAAAGCTTGTGAAAGATCGTTTCCAATGACAAATATTGCATGTGTGTACTTAGCATAAGTTCTTAAGTGTTGGCATTGTCTTGATGACTAGGATTTCCTCCAATTCCGTGCATTGTGATCTGGTCTGGTAGAAGCCGATTGGTCAGTTCTTTTAATATATCCAAGTAGGATAACAATGTATATGGATTACAGAGGGGTCCATTTCGCTTACCTTGTGCTATAAGTATTGGATATTCAAGGTAGGTTTCTATAGGGTAGTCATAGTACATCTGGTATCTCAGAAATACAAGAAATCTGGAAGAAAAGAAACAATGATATTCAGAAATGTTACAATTTAATATAAAAGTATCCTGGCATGAGGGAAACATGGAGGCTGCCATTGCTGAGCTCTCCTTCTTAAGCCACATACACACGTGCAATTCTGCATGATGCACGAACGAGTGCTGTACATACAGCACCGTTCTGCTCTATGAGGAGGGAGGGGGAGAGCGACAGAGCGGCACGCTGCTGCGCGCTCTCCCCCTTCCCTTGCAATAGGATCACTCGTCGTTCATCGTCTGTGGATCCGCCAGGATGGATCTACGGACAATGAGTGACGCAGGCTGTACACATGCCAGATTCTTGCCCGATATGGGCCCTGAGCCGATTATCGGGCGAGAAAAATTTGATGTGTGAACGTAGCTTTAGCCGACTTATCAGATTTTCTACAAGAGGAAAGACAGGACAGCACAGGAACTACGGTGGGATAAGCAGCTTTCCCCCTGTAGAGGTAAGTGGTATTTTTTTTATTGATACTGATAGATCCGCTTTAAGGGCACTAAAAGGTTGCAAATGTTTCTTCTAAATACATATGATGTAACTTATTACCCGGAGTACACCATAGATTCTGACCATTATCCCTGTAAATGGATAGGGACATCTGATGTTCCTGATTTGGATTCATGTACAGCAATGTTTCCCAAACTTTATAACATGGGGCAACCCTTGAAATAACTTTAAGATCTTCAGGGAACCCCTGCTATAATTACTATATTCACAGCTCACAGTATATTAGTGTGGTGACCAGTGGGAACAATGTCATCCTCACAAATCTCTGGAGGACTCTTGGATGGGAAACCCAGCTGTACAGAGACATATTTGATGCCATTCACAATCCATATTGGACGTGCCCACTGGTTTCACTAGGGGCTCTCAGGTGCGCGGGGCCGGCCACTCTCAGGTGCACAGACCACTCAGGTAAATGGGTTTGCAGGAGTTGTCCCGGCATTAGTGGTGCATCTCTTGCTACAAAAAAGTAACCGCACAGCCATCTTGGTACTTCCAGAAACGTGCCGCCACCCCAGGACAATGCACACAGTGTATTGGAGCATACAGGACAACACCGCAGTTGCACCTGGCTCAGGTCTCCCCTGGTAACAGTGCAGGGTCTTCTTAGTTCCTAGCAACCCCCTGATTTGGTTTCTATGGTCATGAAAGGGTTAGTTATACAATCCAGCATTTATAAATGAGAGGTATAGCGCCCCCTGCGTCCCATGCAGAGAATGCAGCTCCCCCAGGCAGTGCTGGTCTTACCCCGTCACCTCCAGCAGCACACTGCCCTGGCTCAGCCCCTCTGCAGACCTGGCTCTCATGATGGACAGGATCTGGGGGAATTTCAGCACCATGCACACCAGTAATGTGCTCCAGTTAGCAAACATCAGCAGCTCGGCGTCTAGCCCCATGATGACAATCTCTCCCGCACACTTCAATGCTTATTTCCTCTTCCTGAGGAGACAACACTGGAAGGCCCCGCCCACTCGTGTACTAACTCCTCCCCTACAGCATGGACAGAACACAGCGAGGGGCGGGGCTGTAAACACAATGGGCGTGTCTTCCAGAACTTGGAAACATGACGTTCTCAGGTGAGTCCTGAGCGCAAGGATGCGGTGACGTCAGTGGGCGGTGCCAAGGAGATGATTTCTCCCGGGGTGGGGCTCGGATGAGACCTGAAAGCAAACATGGCTGCCGGGAGGAGCGTTCCGTGTGGATTCAGTGAGTACCGGGGACCCCGGGGCTTCATCCAACTACACAAAACTTAGGGGGCTGAGAAAGCATTGGGAGCCAATCAGATTTCAGTGCCTAAGTGGTCCTTACAATCTGATTGGCTTCTGTGTTGCTGCATTTTACTTCTTCAAAAGTTGCAAATCTTTTATAACTCCTGAAATATTTACATTATATATAATATGTACTATTGTTCCTAATCTCTGCATGTTCTGAAAACTTTTGTATGAGATGCTGGGTCATGTGACCTGTGCCATGGCATGGGTTAGAGATGCTTTTAAAAAAAATGCAAAAAGCAATCAAACAATGCAGCTGCGTAATCTGATTCAACCGTTTGCAGATCAGTGCAGTTTGCATGCTGTGTACATACAAAAGTTGAATTTTCTGCAGCACTTGTATTTGCTATGTGATCAGTGCCCAGACATGAGTCATGTGATCAGTGCCCAGACATGAGTCATGTGATCAGTGCCCAGGCACGGGTCATGTGATCATGATCAGCAAGTTGTTAGTCCTGTAATGTAAATATAGTGATTGGTCTTCTATAAGGACATCTGTGCATTTATTTTTTTTTTAACTATCAGCCCAGTTATCCCTATACTGTCATTGAGGACTACCGAGCTCATACAGACCCCTCATTACTATTCTTTATGATTCTTGTTTTCCTAAAACCAATTTTTTTTAATAAGGTAGAAAAGGCTTGGAACCCCCATCATGTTTTATTGCTGCAGGGAATTCTCATTATTTGTTCTGGGGATTGAAAGTAAGGGAAGATCAAAGATTGAGTTGTCACTGCTACAGGAACCAAGAGGAAATCATTTCAGGGGCTCAAAAGTAATTGGACAAATTTAAAATCTGAAAATAAAATGTTCATTTCTAATACTTGGTTGAGAACCCTTTGCTGGCAATGACAGCCCGTAGTGTTGAACTCATGGACATCACCAGATGCTGGGTTTACTCCTTTTTAATGCTCTGCCAGGTCTTTACTGCAGCGGCTTTCAGTTTCTGTTTGTTTGTGGGCCTTTCTGTCCGAAGTTTAGTCTTTAACAAGTGATGCTGTGTTAATGTCATGCTGGTCCTCCATGGTGAAGACCGGTGATGGTAAGCCTGCGAAGGGCTAGATGGACATCCCTCAGCCAGGGTATAAAACAAACTCTGTCTGACTTGATGCAGCTTCTAATGCACACGACGAGAAGCATGCAGTGTGCTGTGAAATCGAAGTAAACAATTTCAATCGAGGAGAGACGGCTGGAACATAGCTTTATTATGTTAGTATCACATGATTTATATTTTCAGCAGAATAAATGTTTGCCACAACAAAAAGGAAGGATTTATTTTTGTAGAGGTACAATAACTAGGCTTGTCCCTGGGAACTCCAGGGATTATTATTATTAATAAGCAGTATATATATAGCACTAACATATCAAGCACGGGTTATATAGGGATTGCAAATGACAGACTAATACAGACAGTGATACAGGAGGAGAGTACCCTGCCCCGAAGAGCTTACAATCTAGTGATGGCTGGCAGATGTGGTATAGTGTATAAGTATACGGAATGTTGGCATAAAGCTGTATGTGATTCCTCATGGTATAGCTGCCATACATCCCCATGGATTGGCCCGGTCCCCGGGCATTGGAGGTCAGCCAGTCCCTGGTATTGGAGGCTTTTCCTGGACCAATAAATTGATTATTTTATTCTGAGCTCATAATTGTCCTTCCAAAAGTGTCTCCTTGCATGCTTCTCCTGTATTCGTCTCTCTTTATCCCCCTATTTATAAGAAATGATCAGTAGTCTTAACACGGGAGAACCCCTTCTATAATTGCTATATTAGCATGGTGGTCAGTGGGAGTAATGTCCTCCTTACAGATAGCCAATGTGATCACTGGTGTCACCAATAATTCTAATAATAATAAAGTGATAGCAGACATTTGTAGCAGATACTAGTGTGTGGTGCCAGGAACAGATCTAGTCTTTGTACTCTATACAGGAAGGTGTGTTGTTATCTGCTGCTCGGTGCGGCTTTTATGGGTGAAGTTTTATATTTTCTCCTGGTTACTCAAATAAAACTTAGTCATGTATACCAGAGGAGAGATCACGGCTTCCACACCCAGCCTGCATTGTGTTCAATGGGTGACACCTTCATGTAAATACACGGCTCATGTCTGATAATTATCAATCTAAAGCACTGTAGGTGATTTTGTTTTAGGTTTTGTGGGGAGGGGGGGAGAGCAGGAGGTGCAGGAGCTAAAATATGTAATGCTGGTGGTCGGTCATTAAGTGATGGGGGATACTTAAACAATAACATGGGACTCCTATACAGATAATAGATTTTCACCCGAAACTGAATGATCATCTCCCGGGGTGGCTGCTTCTTTGTGCTGTTCCTGCAACTACTCCTTTCCTCCCCCTTGTCCATTGATTCTCTTTACACACAATTGTGTCTTTGTGTTGCTTTGTTTCATATATAGACCCTGGGTGTCCCAAGGTGGGGGATGTCTTTTAAAAAATGAGTGCCTTAGCCCGCCAGTTTTTACACCAGTTAGCACTAAGACGATCGTCTGAAAGAGATGGCGGAGATCCACAATAAAGGTCTGACCACATACGGTACTTATACGTTATGTTATATGTATTGGTTGTGCTGCACGGTGGCTCAGTGGTTAGCACTCTGGCCTTTGCAGCGCTAGGTCTCAGGTTCAAATCTCGGCCAGGACACTATCTGCATGGAGTTTGCAAGGGTTTCCTCCAGGCACTCTGCTTTCCTCTACATTCCAAAAACATGCAGTTAGGTTAAGTTGTTCCCCACCAAAACTAGACTGTATTAATGACATATGACTATGGTAGGGACAGCTAGTGACATGACTATGAACTTTGTACAGTGCTGCATAATATGTTGGCACTATATACTGTAATACTGTGTATATACACAGTATTACAGTATATAGTGCCAACATACTATACAATAATACTGTGTAATACTGTGTATTATTAATATACAACTCAAATTTGTTTTGCTCTTTAGGCCTGGAGAAGGGGCCCCGAAAGCTGATGAGAGCTGGGCTTGCGTTGATATTTGTGGGTCACGTCAATTTCATCTTGGGGGCCATTGTACACGGGACTATCCTAAGACATGTGGCCAATCCTGAAAAGAGGGTGAGCCCGGAATATTGCACCGCCAATATCATCTCTGTGGTGTCAGGACTGTTGGTGAGTATGGATGGGGTTGGTATTTAAAATTCATATCTGTGCAGTACATTGCATTGAGGGTTAACTAAAAAAAAAAAAAGTCATTTTGTAATTTAACGTTATTTAATATTTCCAGTTTTAGTCTGTAGTCATTGTAATCTACTCCAACCACTAAAAATATATATATATATATAATATTATGAAAATTTCTTTGTATTGGACTCAATACAGCTATTTTGTATTGACTCTAATATAAAATTATTTGAATTTCCTGCCGATCCACCCGCCTCCACCCCAGGAAGATTGTCTCTGCATTGCGCGGCTAAAGAGATCGGAGGAGCAGGACGTGTCCCCAAGACCTGCGGGGACCAGCAGGACTACGGGGGGGGGCGACAATGGAGCAAGGTAAGTGGGTTTTTTTTAAGGTTAAAGCTACCCCGAGTGTGACTTGGGATTACCGCTATTTGAAGGTAAAATCCACACTCGGGATTACTGCTAGGGGGGTTTATACTACACAGTCTGGCCGCTGTAATATTTCCTTGGATCACCTTTCCTTTTAATTATGGCTCATGTTTACCAATAGTATTGTTTCAATAACCCTATGCAATGTCACAATATTAAATACTATCTAGAGTCGCACTACATTATTGGAAATATCTCTTGATAGGAGAGCCGGACCTCAAAGCCTTTTATAGCAAATTCCAAAGATTCTTTATGGGATTAAGGTTTGGATTTTGGTGGAAAGTATATCTTTTTCTCCCTTAACCACTCTTTCACAATTTGAGCACAATGAATCCTGGAATCTTCAATTATTATGCCATCAGGGTAGAAAAAAATCAATTGATTGTAAAGCATAGTCATTCACTATATTCAGGTACATGGCCAACCACATTTTTGGGCACGTAACATTGTTGAACCTAGACCTCCACTACTGAAGCAACCTTCGGTCATAACGCCACCCCCCAGGCTTGAGGATTTGTTTTTGACCAAGCAGTGTATATTTGCAAGTCGTCTCTGTTAAGTCTGTCTAAGGTAGCCTGTTCTGCATAACCCTCCATCTTTCCTCTGTTCTGGTACCTCGTACCTTTCAGTAGTAAGACTTCCTCAATACCTTAACACATTTCTTGTGTCCATGCAGCACTGGACCCTTCTGGTACTCTCCCTATTGAACGCTCTGCTCTCGGCCGCCTGTTTCGTGGGTCTGATTTTATCAATCTCACTCACAATTGCCAATGGAGGAAAGAACCTCATATCTGGATGTAATGCCACCGTCCTTCCATCAGACACCCGCTCCGTCATCATGAGTAACGAATGCCCCTTCGACACTACGCGGATCTATGTGAGTTTTGGGCAGAGTTTATGAAGTTTGTGATATAAAATATATAAATTCTCCAGGCAAATGAATAAATGCACAGTTGACATATATAGAACTATATAGCAGTAATGTTTTTATTTTATGTTACAACTGTAAATCCATTTTACCTGTACTTGATTGTTCTAATTTTGTTGGTCTGTGCTTCTGAATTGCAAAAATTGTAGAGGAAAGAAAATGCCATCAGCAGCTAACCTACCTACACATGTGCCTAGTTACCTACAAGAATAAACCATTCTCTTCAGTCTTCTTAGGTAGTCAGGACCCATTGATGTCTTGTCCCTGATGTCTCCTATTTTCTGTTCTGTGCAGGACACAACCCTGGCTCTCTGGTTCCCCTCCATGTTCCTGTCTGCAGTGGAGGCTGCACTCTCTATCCGCTGTTGTGTTGTGGCATTCATATTGAGGGGCATTGGCCCATGTGGAGAGACTTACATCCGAGAAAAGGTGCGTGCAAAATAAACCCCGCTGCTGAGTGAATGTGGAAGCTGCTGTTGATGAACTTATTTTCAAGATTGCACATTGCTATTTTTTTTTTTTTTTTTGGGAAGGGGCCCTTAAATCACATACAATATTATAATACTGTATTTAAATGGCACCAACATATTGCGCATCACTGTACATCAAATACGGGTTGCAATTGACAGATACAGACAGTGACACATGAGGAGGGGTAGACCCTGCCCCGAAGCGCTTACAATCAAAGAGATGCATACAATAAAATACATTGTCTCATCATGTCTCTGTCATCATAAAGCAATTGTTTTATAGGCTGCAGGAGCATTTCCAACTGCTCAACCTAAACAAAAGTTCATCCATCAAAATACAAAGATTGTAATACATTTTAGTGCTGGAACTACAACATTTTTTGTACAGGGACTTCTAAAGGGCAAATTTAGAAATAAGTGGCCATTAATAGAGCAATTGGTATTTTTAATATATTGCAGTTCTAATTGAATCTGTTCCATTGTATTCCAGCTGCAGGAAGAGGAGGCTGAGAAGGAAAGGCTGGAGGATGTGTCGAGACCAGAAACCCACCAGCTGATGGAGGCACAAGCCTGAGATCTGTTAGCGGGTAAGTGACCTGGCCAAATCTCAATTGGAGGAATAACGGGACGCCTTGAAGAAATACAACAGCATCTTACACCACTCTATTGTGTCTGGGATAGCATTATGGGTACAAATACACCTCTTAACTTTTTTTTTTCCCCTACAGATTATTAATGATCGAGGGATGTGTCGCTTGTTTGGAAAGCCAGGATGTGAAAACCTGAACGGTCACTTTCTTCTATACACTGAGCCTTTCAATTGAAACACTACCGTTACCTGTGACCTGCAGGAGCTGCTCATATTTGTTTTTTTTGTCATATTTTATTAAATATATTTTATAATAAATAAACACAGATAATGTTTCCTGTTATTTATATTGCTTTTCAAGTTAGATTTTTTGATTGATTTTTTAAAGTAATTGTATAGATTTTTTTTTTTTTTAAGTGACTTTCCAGATATGCAATAAGTGCATTGTGTGGGATCTCCTAGCATGCTCTTTGCACATATGAGTGGAGTTGTACAGAAGTGCATGGACAAGCTCATTCTGGTGCCTGCAGCCAGGTCAGCCCTGATATCGGAGGCACACAAGGAACTTGGAAGTGTCAACCCACTGATTCAATACCTGGAGCAAGCCCTTGATGAACTGGAATTGGCCCAACAAATGTGCAGCTCACCAGTTGTCTGTATTTTTTTCACATATAAATACTCCTTCCCATGTGTTTGAAATTTCTCAAGTTTACAAAAAAATGACCATCTGCACCTAGTGTAAATAATATCTGCAATTGTATTTGGTAGCTATTTCAGTTCAAAGTGAGGTGCATAAACCAAACTTATTTAAATACCACGTTGTCTTGTATTATTGAATTGTGCTTGAGCATCTGCTCCCATAATGGCATTGTCAGGCTCGGGAGAAGGACTGCTGTTCTGTGGGATGGCAGGGCTTTACCTCCTACAGCCAGACGCATACCCCCTGTACCCCCACCAACACCACTACCACTGCAGTCAAAACCGTAAGACTCCTTCTTCTACGCATACTAGTTCATAGGGTGTCAGATTTGCCTTTGTATTACAAACCTATATCGAAAAATTTCATAAAAAAATGTGCCTGCCTGTCAAAACGTACAAATACACACTGAAGACAATGAGCCTGATTTATTAAAGCCCACCAAGACTGGAGGGGATACACTTTTATAGATAAAGATGGGTGATCCAGAAAAACCTGGAATGGATGTGGTCCGGTGATGAAAAATTATACCAAGTCAAATTCAGACACTTACACTATTTGCATACAAAATTAAGCATTATTAATTAGAGCTGTGTTAATTCTTGTTTTTTTTTTTCTGACATTTAAAGCCAATTAACCTTTTAATTTAAATTAAATAAGAACATTTCCAGATGCATCGAAATGTGTAAAGTTGTACAGTTTATTTTCCTAGAACAAACTGTCGTTCCATAAATAAAGCTGAAGCGTACAACCCTTGTTCTTTATGGAATCCGTGATCTCCCTACAGAGATCTGATATCGGCCACTGGTGGGAAGCATGACCTTTGCTGATTGCAGAGCTAAAGGTAAGACTCAGTAGGTGGTCAGATCTCTGCAATGAGACCACTGCTTCCCTGCACGATTCTTTACATCATGGTGGCAGGTAATGAGCTTTTTGCTCAGAATGTGGTTTGTAAAGAAAGCCAATTGTAAGACTGTGATGCTCTGTTTTTAGAGGAAGGTTCAGATATCCACAATATTGAGTATCTAGTAATATACCAATATACAATAGACCATTTATGTGCTGATTAATCTATTCCACTTTGGCAATCCATGAATTAGTACCCTGAACTCTTTCTTTGTTATGGACTATGTCCTGGGTTTCTACAGATCACCTTGAAGGTGATTGGTCCTATCTTCCTTACAATGGTAAAACATTATATAGTTCCTTAGTCCACTAAAACCATGTGAAGAAAATGGTCACCTGCTGAGGTATGTAAAAAAAATCTATGACTTGATTTATCATCCACTGCAATGTCATATCAATAAGGAGCCAATCCGCTGTGATTAACATGGCAATAGTTCGGTTCCCAGCCTCTTCTTCTGATTCCCACTGGTCAGGACAAAATCCATGTGTACCAGATTCTTGCCCAAGTCTGTGTTTATCCTGCTGCCAATATTCTGATTGGTGGTGTTGGGTATTTGGTCAGAGAAAACTGGTACTTGTTCTGGTAGCTTTTCTATTTCCTTTTTATTGCCCTAAACAGATTAGAGAACAAAACAGGCTTTAGTTGAGGGCAAAACCAAAAAGCGTAAAGTTCTCAAAAACAAAATTAAGGTCTAAGCTACATACACACGTGCAATAATTGTCATTGGAGAGGATCTTTTATGATCATTTCCAACAACAAAAGAATGAACGATTCATGAACGAGTGCTGTACGTACATAGCTGTTCTGCTCTATGGAGGGGGAAAACTACAGATTGGCACCCGCTACACTCTTCTCCCTCTCATTATGATTGTTCATCGTTCATGGACGGATCCATGAACGCCAAGCGCTGTACACACACACCAGATTCTCGTCCAATATCAGCCCCGAAGTGATTATCGGACAAGAATCATCTGACGTGTGTATGTAGCCTTAGGCTTTAGGTTAAACAATACTGGGCATGGATATAATTTCTCCAGAAACTCCAACTCATCAGCTTGCTTATTGGATGTCCCGGACACTAGGAGATCCTCCTGATCCTGTTACTTTTAGGGTGCATATACACATACTGAACTATTTTTGTCACTCATAAGAATCTTTCATGATCATTTCCAGTGAAAGATAAATGAACAAGCACTTTACACTTGGCATCCATTCTGTTCTATGCAGAGGGGAGGGAGAGGTCAAGCAAGCGTTAAACCCTGCTGTGCTCTCCTCCCTTGACTCATGTTGGGTCCTGCCCAATGGCTATTCATGGATCTGTCCTGACGGATCCATGAATGATATCGAGGGACCTCTGTACACATGTCAGATTCTCCTTATGGTTGCCCCAACTGTACTGTATTTTAATGAACCAACATTTAAATATTTCCCATAGGACAGCAGCAGGTGGTACTGAACCTTATACTACTGCCCCTCATTTAGTCCCTATGAGTAGCTGCGGGTGAAGGGGGGTAACAAAGTTCTAAACCTAGCTTTTATGTGTCTTCCTTTGCTGCCATGTTAATCTGAAAACTCCAGTACTTTGAAAAAACAGGAAAGGAAGCAATAGGTTCCTTACATTACCCCTTCCCTCCTCAGAGCATTCAAACGGTTCCAGTGGTTGCTATTCCAATCAAATGACAATCTTCTACTACTTGGCGTAATCTCAGTACTACACAAGAGAAAGTTTATAACCCCCCTTTTTAATGAAATATGCTATGGGTCTAAATGTTGCAAGAATTGCTATATCTCGCATACTATTACTCTGTATATGACATATGTATTATATCTCGCATACTATTACTCTGTATATGACATATGTATTATAATCGGATTGTAACTATGTTATTACTGCAATTTCAGGGTCTATATATCCCCTGAGGAAGCCCTTCTGGGCGAAACGCGTTGGGTTTAGACCCATCCTGCTTTGCTTGAAATATATGCAAGTTTGTAACTTCCTCTACGAAAAATTAGAGTAGAAAAGTAAACCTTATTGTTTGAATATTGATTATTGTTTTAGTTTTTAATGATTTTGTATTCAAATAAAAATGACATTCATTTTATTTACAATAATTATTTCGGTGCCTAAAAAGGCTTCCTTTGCTTCCTTTCCTGTTTTTTCATAATAGTCCAATTTTGGGCTAAATAGGCTTTTGGTACCTAAACCAATTGATTGGGACAAAATATTACTATGAATCTCTAGAATTCCATGACAAACCACATCTAGTACTCTAATGTCTCAACTCCAGTACTTTCCAAATGCCTAACCTAGAACAAAGGTGCAGCCAACAAGTCTCAGCTTCTTTAGATTGAAGACATGGTGGGAATAACAGGTAAGGTAACTATACAGCCTCTGGGTTAGGAAGTGTCCCTTGCAGATACACTGTCACACTGCATAGGCCAGTCTCTTTTCACCCTCAGGGACACAAGGATGTGTGCTGATATTGTTGACCTTTACTGATACTGATCCTAACCTTGACCTGATACTTTGGGCTTGCTTTATTTAAGCTCTCCAAGGCAGGAGAAAATACACCTTCATCAGTGAAGCTGGGTGATCCAGCAAACCTGGAATGGATCTAGTTCAGTATTCAAAACATTTGCTAGCAAATAGCAGAAATCCATTCCAGGTTTGCTGGATAACCCAGTTTCACCATCGAAAGTGTATTCTTTCCAGCCATGGAGAGCTTTGATAAATCAGGTTTTATGTTAGTCTGTCATACTAATCCAATGGCTGTCATTCACAAAACAAGTCTGCAGGGCTTTCACTTGCTGCATTCTTGTTCTAGAACAGACAATCAGCTAGTACTGGCATCAGACACAGCCTGGAAAACAGCAGGATGTCCATTATAAAAGTTTTTGTTTTCTTTTTCCAGTTCAGATTTTCTTTAACCAATAAAATAAAACCTTACCAGTGCATCATACTCCTTTAGGAAGCTCCAATTTTCATGCCTACAAGAAACAAAAGAAAAACCCTTATATTTTTCATTTGTTTTTTTACTTCACACTGGTAGCGGCACTGACCATCATTATACAGAGCATAATAACCCCAAACAAACTGCTAGATAGACAGATATGCTTTTCATTAGTAACCCCCTCCCGCACACCCATTACACATATAGAGAATTCAGGGAAAACAATGGAACCATGCAGAGTGAATGTGACTAGACATTGACACACAATACACGGGAGGAAAACTTCCTGTTTAGGGTTACAGACAAATAAAACACTGAAACAAATGTTGTTCTGTAGTATATACAAATATAGGAAACCTTTGCTTAAGCTAGGTTGCTGAATATATATATTTTTTAAATTTAAGTTCAACATGCCCAATATTCACTTACAACTACCAAGAATAAAAGTTTTAGTTCAAGCAGCTAGTTGATTGTAATAAAAATACCAATGCCCCAGCCACTCTGTATCCGGGATGAGCCATGCAAAAATATCTACTTACTGCAGCCTTCCGCTCTAATCCTTTGAGTAAGGTCTGCTCTTGGCTTCAAGTCCCATAGACAACAATGGAAGTTGGGTCCAAGCCAAAAATATATCTGGTAGATTGTATTGCACTGCCATCAATATCAGAGTGGGGAACACAATGATAAGTCAACGTACTAGGATGTGCCATTTACATTTCCTAATCATGGGTAGGGAGTAATGGATAGATAACTTTCTAATATAACTTTTCTAATATCACCTAATATATTAAAAATTTTAACATATATGCATATACAGAATTCTGAAACCTAGACAGAATACTACACCTGTTCTATACAAAGAGCTCTGAAAAGTTGTTGGCTAGGAGCCAGCGGACAATCAACTACTAAAATAATCAGTGATCAAAGTATTTTGGACTTTTAGTTTTGGATAGATTAGAAAAGTTCCAAAATGATTTTGCCATCTTTGTCTAAACAGGGATATTTCTCCTGAAAATTCAACATAAGAATGTCTTTCTAATGTAAAAGATTCCTTTTCTTTTGATGGAAACAAGCGTTCCCATTGGAAGATTCCTGTTGGTAAACAGTTTTGGATCTCTCCTCTCTCCTTTTTATTTTTGGCAATAATGGTGATCAAGACAGAGACAGGGAATTTCCAAAATGGGGACCAAGACGGAACTAAAAACTTCTGTTGCCTTGATAAAGGGGACCTTTGGACCCCCAAAGCATAGTGTCGGAGTAGAACCACAGAAAAGGGATTTTTAAAGATCCATGTCTGCTAAGATTTTGCTTTAAAAGCCTGACCGTGATTTTATCCCTTCAAAAAGTTTTGCTTTTATACTTTAATCTGTGGTAGGGATTGGTTTCTACGCTGGAACCAACAGATGCCTATGGAGTAATGTACCATGTAGTAGAGATCACACATTGGAGCATTAGAGAATAAATTGCAAGTTATAGAAATGCATCAACAAAAACTCTCATCGACTTACCATTTTTTTTCACCTCTCCTTTCCGCTTCCACAAACTCTCTCCATACATGATCCTTCCTGACTGCATCCCCCCACGCCTGTTTTTCCTTGTTGGACAGAACGGGGGAATGATTGGTCCCAGCGTGGCCCAGTGACACGGAGGAGGTTGAAGTCAGTTTTGTTGTAGTCCTGTCTGGGATCCTATACCCGGCTGAAGTGGCCCTCTTTATTGGAATCTGTCTGCTGCCCATTTCCAGCGCCTTCTTACACAACACAAGGCGACAATGTGTGAATGATGAAATGTTGTGTAATGTAGTGATGGCTTAGGATGAATTAATTTGTGCGTGTCACCTTTCGTGCTCAGTACATGAAGGAAGTGAGCTGTGCTTTTGCTGTGTTGTGGAAGTAAATAGCACAGAGATGTATACACATTCCCGGAGTGTTTATTGTAGCCACGGGTAACCAGATCTATGGCAGGGATCATGAATACTTAGCAGAACAAAGGAACTAAGCAGCCAAGACTTGCATGCATTACTTCACAGGGAACTGCTATGGAGATCACAGGGAACAGAAGGAACGGAAGAGTAAATATCAACACAAGTGTATTATACTGTATACTGTACAGCTATCATCGGGTACAGCAATAAAAAAAAACTTGCAGGATGGGCTCTTTTTTTAATCTTACCTTGTATTGCATGATATACGCACTTATATCTGCCAACCAGGTCCCTTGCCAGCGCTGTTTCCAAGTTTAGGATTTCATTGCTGCTGCTGACACCTCTTCTAAATCCCAAAATAGAAAATCAAAAATTGGGACTTTAATCTTTATATATTTGGGATGAATTTTGATAGAGCCAAATGAATCACAAATACATAAAGAAGTGCTTTCAAGTGGTTCTTGTCTCTGTTGCTCCTCTGTGTTTATTATCTTACCATACTGGTTGAAAGAGATGTATGGACAACCATAAGCGTCTCAAAATTATGTGAGTTATTTATTATTTTGCAACATTTTTTTGCAATGGAAATTGATACACCTGTAAATACTTGCATTATGATCATGTGTTAAAACCACAGATCTCCTTACCTGTCCTGAAGAAGTGGACACAGTTTCCACGAAACGCGCCGATAGTGTGAAAATCATAGTTGCTGTCCGTATAGGAGATACTTACCAATGTGGTGTATGCTTTTGTTTAGTTATCACTATTGTTATTATGTACCTAAATAAAAGTTTTTATGAATTTTATATCAGAAGTTTGAATGAAATTGGCCTTTAAAGTCCCAATTTTGGATTTTTTATTTTTGCTACCGGTATGACTTTAACTTGGGGTGTGGCCTTAAAGATAAGTTATATAGAGAAACACTCTGTTTAGGTCCTGGGAGTACCCCACTGCTGGACGGCCAATAGGAAGCGTCCATGTCATCCTATTACTTTGTTTAAAATAGTTTTGGATAGAGTTTGAGAGGGTTAGACCCAGATTTCTACCTCTATTTCTCCCAAAGTGATAGGAAATCCTTTTATTAAAAAACAGGATTTATATAGCGCCAACATATTATACAGCGCTGTACAATAAATAGAGGTTACAAATGACAGACAGATACAGAAAGTGACACGGGAGGAGGGGAGGACCCTGCCCTGAAGAGCTTACCATCTAATCTAGCATTATATTTGTGAATGGAGTAAATGTTTCCATTCCCTCTTCCTGTTGTTTCTGTAGGAGAGTAGGTGAAGTCATATCTTCCTAGTAAAGGATACGTGAATCTGTAGGATTTGGCAAATCCTGCTTGAAATTTGGCAAACCTAAACATAGTGGGGGATTCTACTGGGGGTGAAGGGGTTCTGTAAGTAAAATCATCCCATTTTGAAGTGTAAATATGGACAAAGATAAAAAAAATGACATACAGTATATGAGGCAGCCTGTCAGTTGCATTACCACAACTGCCCCCTCTGCCCCCCCGCCCCAACACTCACTAATAATGCAGATTTATTATGTGATCTTACCCTACAGTTGTCAAATACAAAATATCAAAGTGTTGTGCCAGCTCAGTTCTGCAGATAACATTAAGAGAGTGTCACCCTCCATATGAAACCAACCAGAAACTACCATAAACAGCAGGGGCACAGCTATAGGCTATTGGTTGTAATGAAATTTACTTTTCGTTAGGTAATATTAGGTTTGCTTTGACCACTGGACACAATTTGACTAATAGTTTACTTAGCATTGTTGTAACTGATTCAACATTGTCCTGCCTGTCCTGCAGTGCAAAATTTTACAGAGGTGTAAAATTAACTAGCAGTAGGACAATTTTAGTAGGCAAAACTTGGTAAATATTTACCAGCATTAAAGAGCACAGCCCAGGGAGCGTGGGAACCTGTGGTCATCGCTGATTGGAGGCACTCGGGTGCCTCTAATCCGCTGTGACTGCAGGCGAACTCCAGATTCTCCATTGAGAGATAATCTGAGTTTGTTGAGAACACGACTTCGTGGCGAATCACAAGGTCGTTCTCGCTTACATGTTCTGTAATTGAGAAAGGCCCGATTCGCTGCGAAATCAAAATAAAAAATTTTGCTTACTATCCCTAGTGCTATTGGTCACTTCCAATACTTAGGTTGTATGCAATCGTTATTTGAAACAAAAACAGCTGTGTAGGAGGCTTACAACTTGGTGAGGAACAGACAAACTCTGCTACCAAGGTGAGGTTGTAGATCCTTCACCTGACCCTACTGGGTCCCATGGACCACAGGTTGGGGACCGCTGTTGTAGATGACAATTTCATGTTGCAGGTCATACATTGAGGCAGAGCTGAGCACAGCAATAAGGCACAAGGTAGAAACACTACATCAGCAAGGTCCCAGGCAAAGATTTCAAAGCAGACTGAGGTTTCAAGATGTGTTATTTAGGAATCACAAAGAAACTAGAAACATTGAGGACCACAGACACAGGGGTCAGGGAAGGAAACATAGTGCAACACATGAAAGACACATCATGCTTACTTCTCTTTGAAAACTGAAGATGCCCAGCATAGCTAGCAGCTCAGAACTGTCTGAAACCTGTGTGACCCAGGTACACCCATCTGCCAGTCTGGCCAGAAGAAGTCTTCATGGGAGAATTGCAGCCATATGGAAACAGGGCTGAACGACATGAAAAATCTGAGATATTTGGCTGTAGCAGAAGGCAGTTTGTTCTCTGAAGGGCTGCAGAGCTCTACAATGAGTGTTCATAGGTAACAGTGAACCATGGTGGAGGTTCTGGAGGTGTCGTTCTGCAAATAGAGATGGGGACTTGTCAGGGATATTGGTGTTCTTAATGCTGAGAAATAAAAGCAGATACTTACCCATCATGCCATCAGGAAGGCATCTGCTTGTCCCCAAATGTATTCTGCAGCAGGACAACAGCCCCAAACATACGCCAATATCATTAAGAACTATCTTCAGTGTAATGAAGTACAAGGAGTCCTGCGTGTGATGTATGGCCTGCACAGAACCCAGATCTCAGCATCATCCAATATGTCTGGGATAGCATTAGGGGACAGAAAAAATTTAGCTAACCTAAATCCACAGAATATCTGCAGTAAGTTGTTTGGAACAAGCTACCTGCTGAGTTCCTTAAAAAAACTCTGTGCAAGTGTACCCATATTTATTGATGTTTTGAAGGCAAATCCTGTTGCAACCTAATATCTGAATCTTTATAAGTACACCACATATGAATAGCCTCATAGGAGTTTTTTTTTTTAATTTAGACATTAAAGAATGGCTATAACTAACCAAACTGTTAGCAAGCAAAACAAAAACAGCAACCACTCTACACGATTTATAATTAGCAGCTAAATCAAGGTGCAAGCTGTCTGCGCTGGCCCAGCATCTCTGCAAAAAGAACATATTTTAGAGCAAGAGGGTCCAACTCCAGTCATTAAGGGGCCAGAATAAGCTCACATTTTTGTTATCTCTCTATTAAGCAGCGGTATTTAAGTAGAGATAGATTACAGTCAGAACATCAACATGTTTTTTAAGGATCAGATTTGGACAGCCCTGCTATGGAGTGACAGCTCTGAGTCTGCTGGGGCTAATGTAGTAAGAAACTAACAGTTCAGGTCTTCTTGTTTGCTCATTTTATTATTATTATTATTATTATTATTATTATTATTATCATGAGCAGCTTTCAGTACTGTGCATGTATGTATGAAAATATTATGGAGAGTTCTCACTCAAGTCTCCTATGTGATGACTTCCCTATTATACTGATGAGTGTGAGGAAGGCATTTAGTTTTGGGTACTATAGTAGAACAGGTATTCTGTAGGAGTATATTTAACATGCTGTATTTTCATATTTAGCCAGCAGATGGCACTCTTCAGCTATATTGCACATTACAAGAAAAGTATCATTGGCTCTCTCAGTGTACAATGATAGAAATGTTCTTCAAAGTTTCTTAACTATAGAAAACAAGAAGAAACTGCTGCAGATGATACTCATAAAATGTTGGTACCCCAAAAAATCCAGCCGTGTTACCACTCCCAAACACTAATCCCTGTAGGTATCCAAAGCTACACCAACTTTTTTCAGAGCTCCAAAAGCTGATGTCCTGGTAGATCCTTGCTTCAAGTTAAACAGAAATGTTACCAGATGAAGTTGTCTCTACTTCTTGTTCCAAAATGCTGTTTAGCCATAACCTGATTTCCGGAGAAAATTAAAGTACACCTTTGCCCAGACTATGTGCATTAAGTAGCATACTTATTATTAACAAACCGTGAAAGAGTTGTAAAACAAGCCATCCAGACCTCTCTAGATGCATGTAATATGGAGTAATTCATTTTTAGGGATTACAACAAAGAGCTATGATTTGTGCATCACATAACATGCAGTACATTGAGGCAGCCAATTCTCCCTCTCTTTTTTTCTCTCCCTGACTCCTATCTTCTCTTCACGTCGTCTATACCTTTGACTGTTGGTAGCAGTGAGCCGTAATGTCACCCTCATGGAACTACCTCCCTAGCTACATGTAGCATCTCCCCCAAGGCAGACGCTCCCTGGCATGAGGATGTAGTAACTGCACCACAACTCCACCACTTTAACGTGGACCAAAATAATATAAAATATAAAATTATAAAAAAAAAATATAAAAATTAATAAAAAAAATATATAAAATATAAAAAAATTTAATTGGAAGGGTTGGACCCCTCTCCCCAGCAGTAAAGATTGAACCTACATACGTACATACATATACGTCACATATCCCAGAAGGCTTCAGGCTGCTCCCTCTGCGCATACCCAATTTTGGGCATGTGCAAAAGAAGCTTTTCCTGCAATGTAACACAAAAGTATTGATCTCACGCATACGTGTGTAAGACTGGCATTTTTTTTACATTTTCAGGAGGAAAGCAGAAGTGTCAGGATGAAGGAAGAAGCCTGGACGGCACGGGATCTAATGCCACTTAGAGTCTTCTTAGAGTCTAGTTCCACTTTAAGAATCTTCTTTAAAAGCTATTGGCTTGCAGCACAAGGCAGCATGCCTAGAGGAGGTACAAATCTGGCCCTGCCTATCATCCACCAAGAGTTATAAGTCCCAAAATTAGACTGAAAATGTATAATAGTTTTTTTTATAGTTTTTCTAAAGTTGGAATCCCTGTCAATTATGTGAGACTACAACTATTGTATTTTTTTATTTCTGTCGATGTCCCTGTTTTATTCGGCTGGTGAAATTACTGGGATAGCTAATAACAGTAGATAAGTACAATTTGCACTGGCCTATACACTTCAAAGTTAAAACATGATTTTGCTTGACATTCACTTTAAGACCATGCTCACCATAAATCTAGCACCTCTGTTGTTTCAGACTAATGTCCACTGTAAACATATTTCTTACTGTCATCAATCAAATATCAGCCTGTCTTGTAAAAGGGATTTGTGATAAAGGAAGCACAAAGGGAACATTTACACATGTCCTGCCGATCTACTGCATTCAGGCTAAGAACCTAATTTATTAAAGCCCTCCAATACTGGGGAAGATAGACTATCATGGGTGAATCTGGTTGATCCAGCAAACATTGAATGGTTTTCTTAAAAATCATTTTCTATTATTTGGCAAATGTTTTAAATCCTGGATCAGATCCATTGCAGGTTTGCTGGCTTCCCCAGGTTCCCCCATGACATTCCTCTCCAGTCTTGGAGAGCTTTAATACATCATGCCCTATGTATACCAATTCTTTATTGCATTACAAAGCACTCAGAAACTCAGGATCAAACTTTATAACTTTATCACAATTGCAGTGTTTAGTGGGTAGCTGGATTAATAGTTTACTGGCCTAGGAGGGATTAATATATGTATGCTACCAAATGATTTAATAGTTTGTTATCTCATTAGCATCATATTGATTTTTTTGTGGTGCAAATGTGATGATTCTGCTCAAGTGAATAAATCTTTTAGTTGCAAAAATATTTAATTGCTTCTTCTACAAAATATACAGCTGTTTGTGTTTTCATGAAACCCAGCATCAGATGGTTTAAAATAGGGAAAAAAGTGTTGTTGACACTTTACTGGTTTATGAAAGGAACACATTTTTCCTAGCTTGTTAGTACAGATCCCTCCTTGGAATAATTACATTATATACTTTGTTTTAAAAATGTATATAGATTGTTTTTAAAAATGTATAAATAAATATATAAAATACACTATATTCATGAATACATCATTAAATGTATGTTTAAATTGCAAGCTGTTTTTGTGGGTACCTGTTGTCAGCCTTTTGCAGTTCATGCACAGTGAAACATATTGTGGTAAAGGAAGAAGCACCACCAATCATGAGATCCCTTGATGAGAGAGCAGAGTGACCTATAATTGAATTTTTTTTAATTCATTTTTTTTTTGAGAGGAATTACAAAACAACCAGAAACAATACAGTATAAGGAAAAAATAAAGAAAAAAGTGGGTAAACACATTACAACAACTAGAATTACATCAGTTTGCTCATAATTACACAGTTGAAGGTAGTCATGGATATGTAAAGCGTAGCTAAACTCAGAAATTTTACTTTACATAAAAGGGTGGACAACCCTTTTATTTAAAGCAAAAAAATTGTTTTGTTAGTTTGCAGTGCAGCCCCGCCCCCCCAATTCTCCATCGCCTAGGCTATCAAGAATGAAATGGAGCGCAAATCCTCTCGGGATACCTACGTCATGCATCCCAGGAGGCTCTTGGCTGCTCCTTCTGCGCATCCCCGAGCATCTCAGGCATGTCCAGAAGGAGCCTTTTCACGAATAGGGAAAAAAATTGCCAAACTCACACATGCACAGTAAGATCGGCAAGTTTTTTCCCCAATCTACGTCACCCAATCTCAAACCTACAAAGTGCGAGATCAGGTGACGTAGGAAGAAGAACAAGGAAAAAGAGAGGAGAATATGCCGCCTGGGGCTTCCTTTGCGCCGGACCGAAGTCAGATACCGGGACGACGTGGGATCCGATAGAAGAAGCCTCCCAACGGATAGACTGATCTGTGGGATTGAAAGTAAGTGTGATCTTATTGTTTTGGGTTAGTTTTGGGTTTACTTCTGCTTTAACATGCAAATAATAATTTCAAACAATTTATGATACTTTCAAAAACTGCTATAAAGAAACTGTTGGGTCATTAGCTAATAGCAGATAGACATACCATGAAGTTTGGTCAAATGTTAAAATATTAAAACCGCTATATATGATTCCCAGACATCAGAAAATTAGTTGAGTTTCAGATCTTTGTTCATGAAAGCCTCCACTTAGTCCCAGTCTACACCCATTTAAAAAACATTTCTCAATTTTTCTAAAAAATAAGCCAGGGGGTTCACTTGTGTAGTATAGTTTTCTTGGCTACCAATGACAATATGGTCAGCAATTTGCCACAACCCTTAGTTATCCAAACCTGTTGCTCAGTTAAGGCCCCAAATAAAGCCCATGTTAAGGACAGCAGGGGATAATTCACCAGATGATGTAATGCAAATGCCACTATTGATCTCCAGAATCTTGAAATAAAGGGGCAAGTGCAAAACATATGATACATGTCAGCCTCTGCTGCACCACATTTCAAACATTTGGGGAACTCACTCAATCCCATGTAATATGAGCAGAGAGGGGAGACATAAGCCCCAAGATAAAATTTAAATGTCATTTACATGGAGAAAGTGATAGCTCTCCAAGCTCTGCGGTAATCAGTTAGAGTGTCAATAGGGGTTCTCTCCCCTCCTATTGTGTGTTACTTCCCCCACCACCTGGATTGTAAGCTCTTTGGGGCAGAGTCCTCTCCTCCTGCGTCACTGCCTGTATCTGTCATTTGCAACCCCTATTTAATGTACAGTGCTGCATAATATGTTGGTGCTTTATAAATCTTGTTTATTAATGATAATAATATTAGGGGTTCTATTTGGAAAACCCTACAGTTGAATTTAACCATGTGCAGTGGTGGGCCCATGAGTAAATCTAGTTGTAGTGAGCTGTATGATTTTGGCCGCAATTAAACCCAGAAAACTGAGGAGATACGGTGGCAGAAAAGAAGTACCAGGGCAAGATTTAAATGGTTAACGTTTCTAAACATTCCCTCCATTGCATTGGCAGTTCATGTTGACTGGCATAATTCTTTGACTGTGGACTAATTGGCAATACATTTGAAACAATGAAATGATATAAGAATTTTTGAGTTTTTTATTTAAGGAATTCCTAAATTAAAGAAACAATTTGGGTTACCCCAATTTCCAATAGTGTTATTGATTTGAGAACATATTTATTTAAACATACTTTTCTTAACATCCATGTTAAAATAAGTCAATATTCAAACATTTAAGTATCAATAAATATCATTTTTACCCACCACAACTAGTGGCGGGTATAAATGTTAGGGGAATTATCATTGAGGTGACACATATTCCATCATAAGTAAGGAAGATTGCTGAAGTTGCAAATAATAGAAGATGTGAATCTTGATTTACATAGCGAACATCTTAATGGTATTGTTCACAGGTGTATCTATTCAACACATTTCTTAGCATAAAGCTACTTCTTAGGAAATAACTGAGCTCTTAGGGTGATGATTTTTATATAAATTAATAAATGGAAATAGTAAAGATATGGTGCCACATCCAATATAATCAGAAATACAAAATGTATAAATAAACGACAACCTTGGTAGATACGATAAAGTTATTTTAATAATGGGATAATTAATGTAATTGTATGTTATTGTGGTTATTATTATTTCAGGTAATGTAAGTAGGATGTACTGGTCGCATCATTTTTCTTTCCTGAGGAGGCACATCTTGCGAAACGCGTTAAGGAATAAATGGGACCACAATGCGTATTATGTATGTCCAATAATGTTGATTCATGTAACATTCAGATACATTTTATGGATATGTTTGTAATGATAGTAACATGTTTGAATATACAACTAACATGGATGTTAATAAAAGTATAATGTTTTAATGAAATCGTTTTCAAACTGATGAAATCAAAAAATCCCTATCATTAGGAATTAGTATTAGTAGTAGTATTAGTGAAGTATCTATAAAGTATATGAATAAAAGTAAAATTATTTATAAAGTATAATAAAGTATATATTTTGGGAGAAAGCATGTCAAGTTTGATACAATTCCCAAATGTAATTATCTTTATTACTTTAAATTATTTAAGGGATACTTAATTTAACTGGAAACCAACCAAAAGTATTAGGGTGACAATTGATAACACAAGCGTTCTTATTAGTAAATGTACGTGAACTGTAGCAGCTTAATATGATATAACACTGCTGTGTTTTGTATCAGAGTTGTCATCTCCCGGTGGACATAGGAAAGCTCACTTACATTAATTATAGCGTAGGATCTTGTCAACCTTGCAGCTGAGGATCAGAAATGCCATCACCAATAGAAGATAAGTGGGATTTACCAGGACAGGTTGAGGTGCATTAAAAGCAGAGCTAACTGTAGCGGTCTGACATCATATATAACCCTGCAAAGGAAGGGTATTACTATATGGATGCACCAAAGATAACCCTTCTATAGAGGTCAATGTAGACTTTTTTCAAGGACACAGTCAAACTTCCTTTTAACCTTTGCTACACTTAATATTTTATTAGAAAACCCTGTAAATCTTCAGGAGTTTATGTTGTTATTTGATTTAAAAAAACACACACAAATCGGATTTATACATTTTTGATTTCTAGATTTAAAGGTTTTATTCACAGTTCAATGAAACCATAAAAAGAGTAATTTAAAACAACCAATTTTACCCAGGCTCCACTTAGGCAGTAGTAAGTAGCATATTAATAAAATAAAGTTATATTCCCAGGACAGAACAAGACCAATGAACCTCTGCAAGGATGAGATGTTCATGTAGAATAGACTGTAAGCTTCATTAGACAGAACTCCTAATTTTTATTTTATATGTATAAAACTAAAAAAAAATAAGAGAATGGAAAAATCGAAAAGGTAAAATAAAAAGAGGGGAAGTAAAGGTGGGGAACTAAGTAACGGAACGTTGCCTTCTGGTCACCCTACCACATTGAGAGAGCTAAACAATAATGGGACACTCAAATGCAGCCTTAGTTAAGAACAGCCAATATATATCAACCAATAAAACCACTGCTGTCTTGTAGCTTCCTCTGTCCCTCTCAAGAGTGAAGTAAGAATTTCCATCATCTGGAGCTTATTGATTCCACCAAACCATTGTGCTACTGAAGGGTCCTCGGCTGATGCCACATCATAGGTATCCACGTTCTGGCTGTGTCAATGAAGCAAATGAGTAGCGTGTTGTAATAAGTTTTAGATCTGAAGCTGTTGCTATGCAAAAGGAAGAATCCAGGCTCCCCAGGAACTGGAAGCTCTGTAAATGTTTAGATCAGACGATGGACCTTTTCCCTAAAGAGATGGACCCTTGGGCATTCTCATAAAATATGCAGTAATGTTCCTTGGTCAGAATCAACATATTTTGGTTTAATGTACTGCAGAAATATTCTTGAGATCAGTGGTCCCCAACCTTTTGGAGCTCACAGACCACTAAATGCACCGACTCCAGGGAGCCGTGTGTTTCCCAAAGGGGAACTTACCCCCCAGAGTGACAACATGATGCCAGAATCTGGGTCTGAGCCTGCGATGGGAGAGGGGGGACATAACCAGCCCACCAACCTGAGCCTGTGATGCGTACGGGAGACATGGTCCGTGGCTCCGGCTAGTGCGCCCCCCCATTCGGGGTCCTTTTATTGGCCCCACTGGGGGGGGGGCACCGGCCAGAGCTGCTTTAGAGGGTAAAATATCTAAAGAAGGAGGAGAATACAGAATCATTTTTTATAGATTCTTGTGGCATCACTTTGCCATGTCCTATACAATCATGTGAAAATATTTGTACACCCCATAGGGATTGTTAACATTTTCATAGTAATTAAACAAGCTAACATTAAAACAGATAAAGGTGATAAACTTGGAAAAAGCACAAAGAAAATTTGGCTTTTGGATAATTCTTTGACAAAAATATGAAGTAATAGTCTACTATGGAAAAAATAAGAACACCATAGGTCTCTAAACATGGTCTTTAGCAAAAAATAACCTTGTGTAGGTATTTTGTATTACTGCCCACCAGTCTGTGACATTCAATTACATTTTTGATCATTTCTCCTTGGAAAGGTCCTTCACTTGGAAGGTGCTTGTGGGTTTTTATGAATGAACTGCATTTCCAGTTTCCCCATAACGTTCTAATAGGGTTCAAATCAGGGTTTTAACTAGATAAGTCCGGAACCTTCCATTTCTTTTTATAAAAAAAAAACTTTGTTAGTTGATCTGCATGTTTGCTTTGGATCATTATAACATTAAAAATTCCTTTTCTGATTTAACTTTAACCTTGAGAAAGATGGCCTCAAATTCTTATTAAGCAAACTTTGATACAATGTGGGATTCATAGTTGAATTGATAACTGTGAGCTGTCCAGACACTAAAGCAGAAAATCAACCCAAAACCATATCACTTCCACCACCATGCTTTACAATTGGTTCTTTTATTGAAATACTGTTTGGAACAAACATATCTACTAATACTGTGGCATTACAATTTAGGCGGCATAACCTAACTACTTTTGTTTCATTCATCGACAACACCAAAAGGCCTGGTCTTTGTATCATCAATGGCAAACAATATCCTTGCACTAATGTAAATAATTTCCCCCCCCCCCCACCCCCTAAGCATGGTCAGATTTGTGTAATCTCTTTCTGGTTGCATGCACTTTGACACCAACTCTTGCAAAAGTTACCTGCAGATCCCACAGTGAGATTTTAGCTTTCTTGGAAATCAGTTTTAGCATCCATTGAGGAATTCTTAGGCTGCATTTTCTTGTCTGGCCAGTCTTGGGAAAAGTTGTTTGAAGTCTACACAGTTGTTGAATATTTATCATTATATATATTATTTATTATAATTTATTATTGTAGAATTATGGATTTTTAATCATTTAAAAATTTTTTAAACCCTTGCTAGACATCATCCCCAATCCTTTTTCTAAATGCCACACGTGTCAATGACATGAAATCACCAGACCATATATATCTGAGGTTCTAAATACTTCCTATAGAGAAGTGGTCCCCAACCTTTTACGAACCACCTATTGCAGACCACTAAATGCACGGACTCCAAACCCCGCAGAAGCCCTCTGAAACTTCCCCCCAGAGTGATGTCATGATGCCAGAACCGACCCACTCCAGGGCCACATTCCGCTCACCTCCCTAAGTCTCAAGAAACATGGTCCACGGCTCTGGCCGGTGCACCTCCCCAAAGCAGGGTCCTTCTCCCGACCCCGGTGGTGGGTGCACCAGCCAGAGCCGCAGCCCACCTGTCAGACGGCCAGACCAGGGGTTGGGGACCCCTACTATAGAGATACTTATTATTGGCACTTAATCTGGGACATTTTCATGGTCCATGCTTTCTCTTCATATTTTTTTCAATGGTCTTGTAATGGGTACAACTGTCCACAAATATTTGCTCATAAAGTGTAAAATTTCTGTTTTTTGGACCATTTATTTACCAATTCCAGTTCTGAAAAACACTCTTTATCAGAAACTACAACATTCATTCCTATAATTTGCTTTCTCATTTGATTTAAGACTGTTCATTAGCATGTTTTGAAAACACGGGGCTTTCAAGACCCATGAGGAATATTTTCCCCTTTCTTTTCATAATTAAGATAAGAGTTGCAGGAGTTCCTGTGTTCTATCCATCAAAAAGCTTTGCTTAGAGCATATGGTAATCTATAAAAGAACACCTCCCAGGATTTCACAAAGACAGCTTTCCTGTGGGAGAGCCCAGCAATTATACACTGCTGTCACAGCACAGTGCGTGATCTGACTAGAATTTCAACTGTTTGGCTTGTGTTGGTAACCAGAGAAACAGAGCTAAGCAAATGCAACGGACTTGTTGTCCTCATTGATTTATCTAACTAACTCCTACAATACGCATTGGAGGTTATAATTATCAACAATCACAAGCAAATTACTGCAAATGGCAAAACCAGGACTAAATAAACATGTTTGATAAAGGAATCAAGTTATCCTCTGCTTGCTTGCATCTCTTATTGACATAAGTCAGCAGGGATCTCCCAAACATAGATTTAAATAGTGCAAGCTTGGATTTTATTTATGTTGTGACAGTGACAACTAGGGAAGACACAGATAATTGAAGAAGGTTGCATGTGAAAAAAAAGCCACAGATATCTAGAGAGACGTTGGCGATTTCCAAATTAAGGTACTGTCACAAGAGAGGGTGAGAAGGGTAAACGGATGAGAGAGTCCAAACAATGCACAATGTTTTGGTATGAAAAATTAAGGCCAGGTACACGTCAGATGACTCTCGTCCAATATTGGCCTCAGGTCTGACATCTGTTGTGTGTACAGTGCTTGTCATTCATGAATCCATCCAGGTGGATCCACAAACGATGAACAATAGTAATGATCCCCTCTCCATACAGTGGAACAGTGCTGTATGTACAGTGCATATTTGTGCATCGTTCAGTCTTTTGTTGTTGGAAAGGACCGTGAAAGATCCCTTCCAATGACAATTATTGCATGTGTGTACGCAGCCTAACCCTTGGAAATTGACTTTCATTCTTGTAAATTATCACACAGCTCCTGAATTCCCCAGTTTGGACACAGGAAGCATCCAGAAAACATGCACACTAATCCCCAAGCTGTCACCACCTAAACTCCTAATAGGCTTGTGAAAATCTTCATTTCCGACACTCGTCAGTGTTCTCTACTTTTCCGCATACTGGCAGACCATACACACTGCTCTTACTAACAGATACAGTTTAGCTAAACCAGGTGGTATCACAGACTTGTAGCTGGAAACCACATTGCTGTCTACTTCCAATTGTCATTCTTTAACTGCTTTATAAGGTTGAGTGTGGATAAAGTGCAACTCTTTCTGCAGGAGAAAAAGCAAATGCATGGCCAGAAGCTACTTTTTACTTTCAAGAGCCTCACTGCAATCAATCACAGCTGCAGCCAGGTGGATATGCATGCAAAATTAGTTCCCAACCTCTTCTATTCAGTTAAATGGCTGCAGTTGGGAGTACAGTTGAGCCTGCAGTAAAACCCTGAGGCCAGCGGCAAGTCTAAAATGTCCCTTAGGCTTCAGCTTTCTGTTGTGATGCTGGCTCTATTTATCATTACACACCAAACTGCAATTTATACAGTGGGACCATCAGACTCTGCTTTCTATGCATTGTCTGATATTTTTGCACTTAGGATTCTTTGTATAACAGATTCTTCAGATTTGAATTTTTTAGACCAATCAAAAACCAGTTTATTCATTTTTTATTTTTCTTCCAGTTCAAGTAAAGTTACAAAAAGTTACTAATGAAAAATACAGTTAAAAACAAGTTTCACCTGCAGTGTTGGGTAAAACAGTATGGGTGATTTTTCAGAATAGACAGATATGATCAAGATTTGATTGTAGATCTCACTTTTAAACCTTAGCGGTCACCCTTAGAGAAGATTTAGATTGTTGTAACCCAAAATGAAACTGGAATGTTTGAAATCTCTGTTCATCCATGTTTTCGCAGGAAGGTGTGGATACCGTACAGTATAGAAGTTATAGGTTATTATACTTTAAAAGCACAGAAATACAATTGGATGCAGATGCATAGACTGGTGCCCAGTGAGATCACACAATGGTCCAATAACCCCCCATTGTTATGGCTTATAAATGAAACATTAGGCTTCTTTATGATACTGCAGAAAATAGGCCTATACTATACCATATAAGTATATAAGTATAACATACAGGTTATGTTAAGAAGGAGCCTGGATTTGTTTCTACAAACAATAAAGAAATGTAACCAGTAACCTGAAGAAAGATCACTGGAGCCCTAAAACATGGGTGACAAAATTTTAGTAGAATGAAGATCTTCCTTCAGATTGCTAATCAGTGAATCTTTAACTAAACTCTGATAAACATTAAGCATGTTTGCTTAAAGTAGCTGGTGGATGAATAATAATTTAACAAATGTGTGAAAGCAAGCTGCTATTCTCTTTTCTAAGAAAGGCAGACTTAGAGCCGTCTCTCAAATAGCATACTGTAATATTCTCCTGCAAACATTTATTTATGTAAGAGTTCACCAAACCCTTTATTATCTGATAACAGGGCAATGATGGTAGGAGCTCACGTGCAGCAGATCACAGAATAATTTCAGTAGTGGCACTAATGGTTCTGCTCCAACTGTAATTACTTTATGAAGGCAACGATAACTCATCACTAATTGTTCCCCTACTTCCTAATGTTTTTTAAGAAGTAGCTGTGCAGACTCCTGCTGTCTACTGACATAGCATCAGGGGAAGGGGCAATAGTATGAGGCGGCATGGTCAAGAGGTAATACTTCTGAGAAGTGTTCAGATTCCTCATAAAGGTATAAAGGTCACAATATTATTAGAAAAAAAAATAAAAAGAGGGAGAAGGCATGGCACTTAACTAAACTACAACATACCCTAAATACCACTGGATGCACAGGCCAATTCATTACATTCCCTCCTTGCCTACCCATAAAGCTTTGGATCTCTCTCCTTCCAGAGGTGAAAGTCTTCTCACTTTCATAGGTCAGCTGTTGAGACATAAAGATATGAAGCTCCTGGTTGCAGACATTAAGAACACTTTAGTGGTAGCCATTACAGACCTCAAGCAGTTATTGTGCCTAGTGGCATACAGCTTAAAAAACTGAGATCAGGAGCTCAGGGAGTTACTCCAAATATCATTTGCCCATAACTTACTCAGGGGAGTTCAACAACCATAGCAATAGACATATTCTCTGCATTAGAGGAGATTCATTAAATCAGCTCCTCTCTCCAGTAAATATTTATCAAATTCTTGAACTGGCCTGCAAAATCCCCCATTGAGTTGTAAAGAGTTTACAGGGTCCAGAGGCAGGGAAAACAGATCCTCCCATAGAATGTTACCTTATTAGTTTCTATCTGAAGCAAGAAAATTCTGCAAAAGGCATAAATGCAGCATTCACTCACAGAGAACAGAGCTAACACCCAGATGTCCCAGGATCATTGACATGTCAATCTGCGTAAAAGAAAGTTATTCACCCTCTTTTGGGTCTTGTATGAATACCAAAATCTTTACAAGTGGAGGTTCCCATTGTATTTGTCCACCACTAAAGATGGTCATACGTGCAACTTGAGGATCCCTGATCACCTGCACAACTTTGGCCTTCATCTTCACATTCTGAAGGAAAACTGCCAGGCTACCTGGATCCAAATACTGTTGTTTACCCAGTCCACCCAGTACTAATAAATGGCCTTGTTTCCAAGCAAGTAATAATGGAAGAGGTCAGGTCCCCATCTGCTGCCCCTACAAGATCACTTGAATATTCATCTGGACTTACAATCCAATTCTCTCTGGCTGTCCAATAATTCTGAAAGTTATGTACTGCATGAATTTCTTCCTTAAGTGTGATCATAGAATATTTTGTAGGATGTACCTGTTGAATACTTGAATACTTTACAAAATTTTTCAATAAAAACTGGTTTGCATTCTAGTGATGAGGTCTCTAAAAACATTTATTGAGAGTTCATCTCATCAAGTAAAAGTTAAATACAGAAATAAAAGAGCACAGGAGTAGTTATGATATAAAAAAACCCATCAGAAATATTTATGGGATTACCTGTATATGAAAGCTGAGTATATTTTATATTCTGGTCTGGCATGAAGCTTCGTATTGGCATTTGTTTAATTAAATTCTGATGAGGGCATATTCATTTGCTTGCATTTGCTCCCGTCGATCACATTTTGTGACTTTCATTGGAGATGGCATTATACTTCTTTTATGATTGTAATGTAACATTTCTATATTATTTTTATTGGAGGCTGCATTATGTATTTAATAAAATAGGGAATAACATTTTATCCTTTGGTATTGTATAACTGTAACATTTAAAGGTTCAGTCCACTGATATATTTTTATTTTAGGTAAGGCCTTGTAGGTTATTTCAGCCCATGGCTTGTTAATTGACTTTGATACTCCAACAATTTTGGTGCAAATATATCCCCCTCTGTTCTTTTCCACCTAGGAGTTGTTGTTTCTGCTGACCTTCAATGGCAGATATGTTACGAGTGGAGTCACAAAAAGAAATAAATCACAAAAGATATAAAATCTGTCACATAACCATCTAGCATCTGTCACTGTTTCAATCATTTGCATTAAAAAGTGAATTTCTAGTTTTGCATATTGCAAAAAATTGTTAAAGTCACACTACCTTGATAATACCCTTCCTCAAATTGTGGCCCTCAACATTAATCAGAGTTTCTAACTTGGAACATAAATAATTAGTTGACAGCAGTTAAGCCATAGTGGTGATTCTTCTTAAAAAAGCAGGGACAAGCCAGAGGTTCAGATTTGCTCAATAGCAGCTAAAAGTCATTGGCATATCTGGCATATCCAAAAGGTAATCTAAAAATTGTACCCACTGATTATTTAATAGCTTTTTGAGTATGGTACACATGGGCAGGGCAGTTCACAGAATAATACAATACAAGAAACCCCAAGCAGACCTACAAGCTAGCTAGTAAAAACTCCAAGTTTAAACCTTTTACCAATTTGTGTTAAACAGAGGCATTAGTTACATAAACCTGCAAATATGCGAAAGCACAATATAAAATGTGGACCTTTACATTAATCTAATAGATTTCTTAAGTTGAAACATACACAACTCTAACAAACTTAGGTCAGGTTTGCCATGAAACTAGCCCTTTCCTTCTTAAAGGTGCAAAGACATACCACCCAGATTAATTTAATAGAAGCTGCAAACCTATTCATACTTCTAAATCGGTAAATTTACCCAGTACATAGGCCATATTTTAAATATATGAAACATTAGATTTGATGAAACGCATGTCATTAATTTATTGATATATGGACTGATCCTTCAACATGAATGCACCTTCTTTGTTCAACTGAAGCCATTCCAGTCTTTATGTAATTTGGCATTCGCTAACAACCTGCACCTATTGGAATGGAAGTGTTCTCCACTATTTACTATACCAGCACTCTAATAGACTTTATTATCTTACTCTACTATAGGAGGACTGCATACATAAACAACATTGTGATAATACGTCACACATTTTTTTTCATCTCATGCTTGAGAGTTATGTGTTAGAAAAAGGAATTAACTAAATAATTATTAATTCATTTTTAGATTTGAGCTAAATTAATATTTTTGTGCTTTGGTAGAAGCCAAGAAGCACTATTAACATAACATTGGCATCAAAGCCAAATCCCCTTGACTCATATTGACACGTATTTGTGACATTTATAAGTATTTGTTATATGTATGTTCTAGCAAACCAAAATGAATTAACTGCAACAAAATTTTACTTTCAGTAGACCTTTTTCACAACAATGCACTGCAAAACTTGTGTTAATGATGATGCTTTGAACTACACTTAACAACACAGATCATTTCCAATGGAGATTTGTGGAGACGATATGCAGCTTGTTAGAATGAGTGGTCACTAAACTCCAAGTACGTTATACAAAATAAAGATGGCCTTCAATGTACATTGAAATGGCTAGCAGGGCTCAATAAAAGCCAAGAAGGATATACATGTTGCCGCAAGTGGTCAAAGTGAATATTCTTAAAGCAGAACTTTCAGTAAAAAAAAAGATGAATCTTTAAAGGTTGAAAGTTGTCAATACCTCTGCCATCCTAGTCCAGTCAGCCCCACACCACCCCATCTTCTTCCATCTTTTTCCGGGTTCTTCTTCTTACATCACCCGATTTCACACTGTGCAGATGCGAGATTGGGTGACACACCTTCCTGAAAATGTAAAAAAATGTTTAAAGGGGATATAGCCATTTTTTTTATATAGCTTAACAAAATTGGTGATAGGTCTGCTTTGACTCATGTAGATCCCAGTGCTGTAATATATTGGCGCTATATAAATATTGTTTATTAATAATACCGATATTAGTAATATTCTATATAAAAATCTACTTCTGTATTTGAAAAACTGTCAAGGACACCCACAATAAATAAAGGTTCAGCTTTTATCTAAAGTGATTCTACTAAGACACTTAAAAGGTCACATTGGTAGCACTTTAGAGTTCTATCAAAGCCTGGAACAATACTTTAGCTAATTTAAAATACATTTTCAGGCAGCAGATATAAAAGTAAGTTGATGGCTCATTTCTTCCTTCCTTTTCTTTTTCAGCGTACTTTCCACTGACATATTTTTTGTATACACACACAAAGCCTTTGATCTCCTATTTTCTACATGCAACAAATAAAAGATCTTTTATTTCCCAATTTCCATCTTATTAAACATAATTAAAATGGTATTTAAGTTTAAACAGCTTCTCCTACTTTGTCAGCTAAAATAATTATCCTGGAGGAAATTAAACAGAAAATTGTCAACAAGCCAAACACAATTCCGCATCCGGTTATCTGAGCATTTTGTATACAATTTGGCTGACAATTATATGCACGACCAACATGGAATTAAAATGTCTATTCAATCATCTGGTTTGAGAAAATTACTTTTACTCATGGCTGGCTAGAGCCAGATTCAATTTTCCAAACTTCAACTGTGAAGAGATAACAATTCATAGTGGAAAGTGGATCTGTCGCCTGCACACAACAGCTCATTACAGAAGTAGAGTTCCACATTGTCAGGGTATATGTTCTTGCCATTTAAGTGTTATATTTACTGGTACATAAAATAATTTTACAGTCATTTAATAAATTGTTAAGTAAATCACACCTGTCTCAATCTTGGCATATAACAACAACAAAATGTAAAGATTACCCTCAGTATAAAAAAAAAAAAAAAAACATGCCAAGACAATGGGCCTGATTTATAAAAGCTTATAAAAGAATAATGATCATGGGCACCTGGGTGATCCAACCAAGGATTCTGGTTGTTCTGGTCCTGGAATATAAACATTTACCAACTAAAAGCAAAAGATTTAGAAAAGGAAATCCATTCCAGGTTTGGTGAATCATCCCAGTTCTCCCATCTACTTTTCTTTTCTTGGAGATCTTTCATAATTAACACTCAGTCTGTATATCCAGTGATATAAGCAGCTAAATTTGTGCAAATCTTGACATTTCCTGTAAAAGTCAATATTGTCTCCACTCACTCCTAAGATCCAGAGTCCCAATTGATAATATATTGTGATTGGGGGCTCTTTGACTGGTAAGGGAGGGTCTTAAGGTGGGAGGGACAGGGTCATGCTAAATCTTTAATTAAAATATTGATGTATACATGTAAAACCAACTACTTTTTTTTCCATCATTAGCTCCAGTTTCCGGTAGGCTTCTCACAATTGTTTTGAATACTTATTTTTTGTGGCGTGTGGGTTGGTTTTAATTAGTGTAGGAGTAATATGATTATTTTTTGTAACCTATTTTACCTGTTAATGTACAATGTAACAAGATAAAAATGTATAATTGTTACTCTTTTGTAAAGAATGATGGCACTCAAGTTATTTTATATCAGTGGTTTGTAATGGCAAAAGAATTGTTTTCTTTGGAATTTCTATTGAATGTCAGCCAGTAGGAGGTCTGTGATTGACTTTTTGGTAACTTTTGGAGCCATGTATTTTTTCTGGATTTAGCAGCTAGTCTTGTTATCCAGTGAAGAAATCTACATAAGGGCACTGGAAACCCCTAACTACAAAGGACTTGGGAACATATAGGGGACGAGAGTTACTCTTCACAAAATCCACAATGGTTCATACCATTACAAAGTTAAAGATTCCCAAATATGCCCACAATTACTGACCTCCAAGCTAGCCACCTCTTATCTAAACTTTATTTAGTCTAGCCACGTCATGTCTTTTTTCTGCAAAGCAGTATTACAATTATTGTACAGAGTTTGTAAACTTTAATATGACAGTCTAAAATTTGTGGTCAGATGTGTCCAGAATAATGCCATCATGGCTGCCTTTTGTAAAAAAATGGAAAAAGGGGGCTTTTTCACTGACTGGCTGAAATGCAATGAAGAGTGCTATTCTGCTGACAGACTTCCAATCTAAATAAGCCTTAAAGTGGGCCTTTCAGCCTTACTGAACCTTTTAGTGGACCTTTCTACTGACCGAACACCCTTGCAAAACAGGGCCTTTCAACTCACCACCAATGTTAAATGGGTAGAATACTATAAATGGCTCTATAGCGCATCACGTACCACCAATGAGTGAATTCTACTAAGGGAAGCAATGTAGGTATCCATAAATCAGTTTAAAAGGGGTCTGTTGTTAGAAAGAGAAGGAACCAAGCACGAGGCCTTGATGGAACCTGCAGATTTATAGTTTAGAACCTTCAAAACACAGTGTAGCAATACAATTTCTCAGAAAGCATGCATGCATAGTTTTATTTAAATGTATAACTTTAGAGAAAAAAAACAGGAAGGAAACAAGTACCAGCCATCATGTGTCAACAGAGCTGACCTTGACCTGGTCTCAGTGATGTATATACTTGACAACAAAATATGCACTTGTGGTTCCTTACTATCATGATACAAAGAATACAGAGGTCTACATGACCCAGGTACCTGAGATATTTCTAGTCAAACACCCACCTTTACCCCCCACCTTCCCATGATCATTCCCACTTCCTTCTCCTTCCCTCCAATAAAAGTATCACACACAGGTTTGGGAAATGGCCAAATGACCGTTTATTATCAAAATCTTCTTTTAAAACCGTAACTTGAACAATACAAAATAACACCACATATATATAAATATTTATCTTAAATTTAACTTTTGTATACTTTAAACATGAATATCAATCAACTATTAACACCAGTAACCTCAACTTGATAACACAGCAGGACTGTACCTCCTCTCCCAGGTTGCAGTTCCTCGAAGGGACTGCCCACACCGCACATCTTTAAGAGGGTATCTTTAGCTGTGCATTCCCAGCCGCGACTACCCATACCATCTCGGGAACCCATATCACTCACAGCCTCTACCCTCTGCCCCATAAAAGGGGAGGGCCCATCACCATAAATTAGGAGATACCACACCAGAATTGGATCTCCCATCATATGTCACCACCACTCCCACGGTGCCCCCCGACAACCTCAACCGCCCACTGAAACCACTAAACACCACCTATCAAAAGGGTCCTAACTGCTAAACCCATTTCCTGTTCCTAACCTTTTAACCTCTCATAACCCCCACCCTCACAACTTGAATCCCCCAATCTTACTCCACCTTCCCTCTCTCCCTTATACTCCATTCTCTGCCTAACCTCTTCCTTGCCTGAATCCCTAGCCCCTGGTCATGATGACCCTACACATCAGTCCTCCCTCATCAACTCCAGGCCTTCCTTAACTCTGTGATGCATGAGTGGTCACCCATCTTCTACATTGTTGTTGCACTTCTTTCTATTACCTCCATGGCTTATTGAGTGTCACTTTCAAAGCCTTCTTTAGGACCACCAACAACTAGACTCAATTGCTCAGCGTTAATCATTACTTTCATACAATGGTCTTGTAAATGACTACTGGCAGGCCAGAGACAGGCTGCAATATTGAAGGAGGCATCCAACTAGGAACCTAGTTTAAAAATAGTCCCGGTTTTGGAATGTTATATATACAGCCTTACACGTAAATACCAACAGATTTATATGTGAGTAAAAATGGAAATCTAAGAACCAAACTAAGAACTACAACATAATCCCAAGGATATGCTTTTATTTAAGACTTCCAGATGTATTTCTTTGATATATAGAAGAACACTGTGTTATATTTCTTACTAAAAAGAATGGCCAAATGTTGTCAATAATAAAAATTATGAGAATAAAATGACTGTAGGAATGATAATAAATGACTTGATGGCAAATTACCAGATCCACTGATTTTGCCAACAGGTAATATAACTTTGCTATAATGGAAATGGGAAAACCAAAAAAAAGCTGCTTTCATTATGCTTTATTCTATTATTTATACTTAGGCATCTTTACTGTAAAATGTGTGTTCCCAAAGCTTAGTAGCTCAAGTTGAAATTTAACAAAATAACAGGCCGGAGCAGTAAGAAATTCCTTACTCAGAGGAGAGGAATGGGTTGTATTTGTCTTTTTACTGGTGATATGGAATACAGATTTTGCTAAATTATACCATTTCATTTATCATGTGAAGATCCAGTAGTTCCTCCAGTGATGTCCGCCTTTATATGCCATTCCCATTTGCCCTGGCATGACAAACAGCAACAGGACAGAGCAGATCTGAAGACCATTACGGCACAGTTTTGTTACTAATCTAATTTAATTATTGTAATTATTATTGTATGAAATAGAACTAGAATAAATTGTATGTGGCGGTAAAATATTAATTTTGCATGTAAAATTATCACAAGACTGTACAATTACCAAGTGTCAGCTGAGAGACTGGGCATTGCTGTTAGTTGATCTGCATGCACAGGAAGGAACAAATTTTGTATTTCTCTGGTCATTGATTTTGTGGAATGTGCACATTTCTGATGTAGGTATACCTATCCATACAGCTGAGTTTTGATGACTGTTGCATGCAGTGGGTCATTGAGTAAAGATTAGATGACTGATGATGGATCAGGGAGTTGGGCAACTACACAATGCACTTTGACATACACAGCAGTATAAAAATAGTTTGCCCTTGGCTTTGTATCATTATGACAATACGTGACAATACACTGGGGTTTTCTGTTGTCATTCTTTGCACTAGAGCAGCCATGTGTGAAAATGGAGTTAAAAGGTGAGAAGGTGGAAGAAAAAGCATTGTACTAAAGCTAAAAGAAGTGTAACCACCGCAGCTATCCAGGCAAAATTCCAAAAGTGTACAAGACTGCTTCATGCAAAAGACTGCATTAAAGGGACAATACCATTAAGATTCAGGTTGATTTACTAAAGGAATTTAAGCTGTTTACATAGCAATGTAAATTATTTCCTTGCAAGTGAAAATTCACTTATTTTGACTTGAGCCATCCATTTATGTTGAAGCAGAAATCCTGTTTTTTTTTTTTAATTTCTTTGCACCCGATTAGTTATTCTTTGCAAATTGAACTTTCACCAACTTCACTAAGTAAATATTCCTTACAAGGAACTAATTCACATGGCTAAAGCTGGGTACACACGTGCAAGTATAGTCATTGGAAAGGATCTTTCACGAACCTTTCTAACGACTAAACACTGCCACTGCACGCTGTATGAACGAGTGCTGTACAGCACCGTTCTGCTCTATGGAGAGGGGAGGGGGGGAACGATGGAGCGGCTATGTTTGAAGCCGTTGATAAGAATAACCAAAGGGCCCCATGTGTGTATTTTGTATCTTAGATTTAAAGCATCTTTGATTTAAAGCATTGCATTACAAATTGGCTTGACATTTTGTTTTCAAAGGTAAGGTTGTAAACATTTTTTTTAATATGTTATTATTTTTATTATTAATAATAAGGATTTATATAGCACCAACATATTACGCAGCACTGTACATTAAATAGGGGAGTAATCATTAGGATGACTTTTTCTAATATTTTACTGAGAAGAAAACAACTATCATCTAATTACATACACGATTGCCAAATTTTGGGTTAGGAGTCAGAGCTTGTGCAGTATTGCTCAGATTACTGCTGCGAAATCTCTGATCTTTCATTATTTTGCTTGGAAATCTGTTAGTCCACAGACTGCCTTATAAGAGATAAAATATATCTGTTGTCAGAACTAGTTTTGGATATATCAAGTATAAAATAGAAAGTCGTTTTTTATGATGTATTCCCTTTGGGCGATTTTTAATATGGCTAAATATAATCATATCAAAACATTTAAGAAAGTTTTATGCCTTTGAAACATTACCAATATTTACCATGTTCTAGGGTTAAAAAATAATTACAAAAACATGTTTCAAATTTTGGTTTAGATAAATTTAAAATATTGCAATGCAGTAGCATGGAAACAACTTCTATAAAATGATTGCGAAAAAAGTAACATGTAAACTTGAAAATAAACCGATCCAAATAGAAACCCAAATGCATACATTTACTTGAATGAAACAAGAAAACTACAGCGACTCAAGTATACTTTTTCTGGAAGTTGCGTTACCCAAGTTGCATTACTTTACATGGGGACACAGCACTATCTAGAAAAGAAAAACCTGAGATTCATTTTTTAAAGACACTTTGAGGTAAAAAAAAATTAATCTAGAGTATATACCGTATAAAATACAGAATAAGGTAATAAACTTGTAAATCGTTATAAAACTGGACAAAACCAATATAGAACCAGTATAAAAGTCTAACTAGGGGATGTTATCTCTTTGAGAAACATTCTTCTATTTTATGTGACAGATTTGTTTTTTACAAAAATAGACTGAATGTCTATTATAAAGATATTACGCTAATTGTGTACTGGTATTTTTCTGGGGCATTGGATTTCATAAATGTCACTCAATAAGTTGATCCATAGAATGGGTAGAAAATAGATTGTGTATGTCAGGACAATGCAGTTGTCTGTTAAGGAATACCAATGACATCACCTGAAATAAGAGACATTTTCTTTGTGTGTATTAGTTTAGGCCATTAAAGTCAAGTCACAGCGAATGCCAACAAGGAACATGGGAGAAACTGACCTTGGAGGACTGATGATCAATATGAATGTTATGATTAAGAGAATGAGAAAGCTATTGAATATACAATAAAGAAAAAAATAATTGACATGGATTTTTAAATTAACAGAATGAGACAGCTATTGATTTTCTGTTTGTGGGAATGAAACAGGTATCAATAGTATTGATTAGGCTTCTTGGAGAGTAATGGAGAATAAAAAGTTGCTTCATTATTCAATTTCACACCTACATATATTCTGATTTGTTTTACATTTATGTGAATGAAATAACGATCAATACAAAAAAAGGTATAACTGCTTTATAAGATCGATGCATGACTTCACAGACAGCCACATTGCAAGGTTGTTGAGTTTAGTTTCTGTTGGTAATGAAGGGGATCAGTAAAGGGCTTTAATGAATTGGAAAACATTTCGGGGTAAATCTGTTATAAAGGGAAGTTTTAGGTACATTGTTTGGTGCAGCTCCCTACACCAATCACCCTAACCCTAAAACACACAACCCCAAAGCGTACTGCAGTCCCTGTATTCAAATTGCAATCCGAATCTCATGCCGGAAAACTGAAAGAACCGGATTATCGATGCCCGGGTTTTTGATTGTCAACCTGTATTGAGATTCCAGTGGTTAAACCTGGGCAAAGTATAGAGGATTGAGTAATGTCGGTGTACATTTGCTCTCTCTTTTCATTTTAGTAATAACATTTTTTTTCATATGCAACTTTTAAAAGTACCAGAATTTAATTTACTATCAGCTATGCCATCCCCTGTACAGCCACCTCTAAGCTCTCTACAAATGTAATACAGATATTATTATTATTATTATTACTAAACAGTTTTTTTTAGCACCAACATATTACGCAGCACTGTACATTAAATAGGGGTTGTAAATGACAGACAGATCCTCTTGTCCCCCGGGACCCTACACAGAAGAGCTTACAATCTAGGAGGCGGAGAAGCAGAATACAATAGGACAAGGGATATGGATTAGTGAGTGAGTAGTGGGGGTTTAAGAGACAGAAGAAGGTAAGTTTGAAAGATGGGTATCGAGTGATCTTTTTTTTTAATATCAGATTATCGGCGCTAGAAACAATCTTTTGTGATCATTTCCAATGACAGATGAATGAGAAAATGCTGTACACACAACACAGTTCTGTTCTATAGAAAGGCACAGCAGTCATTCTATAGAATTGATGAACAATGCCAAGGGACCACTGTACATACACCGGCTTTTTGTCGGAGACAAAGCACCACTGTACGTCTCGGTTGGCAACCATCTCACATACTGCATGTACAAAGCTTTAGTCTTGGAGAAGCAGGGACAGGGCAGGGAGCCAGGCCTATAGGAGGAGAGATCAGAATGAGCAGAAAGATATTTTCATTAGCCCCCTGCTGCTCCCTTACTGTCCAGTCACATGCTGTGGTTGGGTAGATGGCACATTTGTGTTTCTTCTCTGTAGTGCCTTCAGCTTGGTTGTGCTGGATGGGATGGCTGTGTAAATCTCATGGTTTATTTGATGATTTGCTCAGAATTCAGCTTTAATGCCTAAAATTTTGATGCCAACTTTTTACCTTTGCAGACCTAATTTTAAACATTTTAAATACATACCAACATTACATGACATCCATTACAAAAACAGCAAAGTAATAGGCGAAACTAAAATTGGGTTTGCTTTTTCCCCCAACTCAAGCATACGGACACATGTAAATAGCTGTAAATACTGATTTGCACGTCCGGCCCGGTTTTCAATGTTTCTGTCACTTGCTCAGTAGTACATTTGGAATGTAATGGTTCAGTGGTGCATTTTTATATTGCCATTAGGATGCAATACATCATCATCAAGTTGCAGTAAATGAATTCCATTAGAGGTTAAATCCCTGATATTAATAGACACACACTGAGGTTTATAACATTAAAGCTAATTAGGGAAAGTGACAGGGGGTTTATCTCCCAGTGTTTGCATCTCCATTGTGATTATTTGTCATAGAATCAGCTGGAGGGAACGTTTCCTTGTGGTAAGTGGCTCCTCTTGGGAATGGCATCTGCTGTGAATTCTAAAAGCCTTTAGCACCGGAATATAATAGACTGCAGAGTTAAGTAACCAAATGCTTGTTATTCAGAATTGTGCAACCTGATTTAAGTGAATGCCTTATTACTTTGTGGCTGTGTATTCTTTTTACATTTGAACTATCAAGTCTATTATTGGGTTTCCATAAAAGGAAGGCAATTGTTAGATTGTAAGCTCTTCGGGTCAGGGTCCTCTCCTCCTCCTGTGTCACTGTTTGTATCTGTCTGTCATTTGAAACCCCTATTTAATGTACAGCGCTGTGTAATTTATTGGTGCTATATAAATACTGTTTACTATTATTATTATTAATAATAATAATAATAATAATAATAATAATAACTGTAGGAACAGGAAATTGCAATCAGTTATTTATTTGTTAGAGTCTGAGTCACACTATCTAATGCAACAATGCATGCATTTCTTATGTATAGAATTGCATTGCAGCATAATACACCTATATAAAATTAAGGATTGCAGTGCACATCAATGCACATATAAGTAGTGCAGGCTGCATTTTTTGCATTATAGGACCAAATATTATGGAAATATTGATAGGCTTTGTTGTCTTGTTGACATCAAGAACAAATCAATTCGCACTAGGCTTTACTCAGTGGTGACATGAGGGAGTAAGCTTGTACATTTTTTTAACACTTCCAGTAGAGTTAAAATTACCTGTCCATTACCTCTCCATCACCACCTAAGGTAGAACTACAGCATACTATATGAGAATGTTTTTTGCACGTGTTTTGTAAACATCATACTAACAGGTTTGTGCTCACATATAACTACTTTGATATTGATTGAATCTTTTGAATGTCTAGTATGGCATTTGGGGCCAAATGTGCTCCATCCAATGCAAACAACTTTTTTGAACACGTTTTCAAAACTTTTGGCACCAGTAGAGCTCTATACTCCTCGTTCTATAGCAGTGTTTCTTAACCAGGGTTCCTGCAGAGGTTGTCAGGAGTTCCTAGAGCAATGAGCAATTTGAGCTGCTCAGGTCAGATTCCACTGATGCCAACAATTTGTTTGCCCATCTGTAAGGGTGACATTCTTCCCAATGCCCAGCCCAGTCCCAGCAATGTAAGAGGCATTTTTCCTTCTGACCACCAAACTAATGTGCCAAGAGCTGCAGACATAGTAATTACAGAAGGGGTTCCTATAGACCTGAAATTGATTTCAAGGTTCAGAAACACTGCTCTAAAGGTTGTCTTATGTCATAGCAACTTCCAAACTACTAATGTATCCAAATGGACACTAATTAGTATGTAATCTACAGATCTTGGGTACTTGGTACAAATTGCACAAAAGTTGCAACAGATTTTGTCACCTGTTAAAGAGAAATGCAAGATTGATCATTTAGTATCATACATTTGTGGCATTAGATATGAATTAAGCACTGGTCAATTGTAAGCAACAACATTTACACTTTGTTCTGTTCTTCTAGAACAGAGGTGTCAAACTCTGGACCGCAACGTTCTTTTTTTGACCCCCAAAGGAATCCTAAATATGAACTGCAGTTGGCCCTCTGCTGCTTTGAAATAGCGCCGCTACTACAATTTGGGCATCACTCGTGTCAATAGACCAGCGGGCTCTCTGCCTATGCGTGGCCCCACATTGGACTGTTTTATAGACGCAAGTAATGCTGGGAATTTTAGTATCAGCGTTATTTCAATGAAGAGGGAGTTTCAGCGGTGGGCCACTTATAAGATTTAGCTCCGCAATGGCCGGATTTAGCATTTCCAGCACTCCCCCTCAGCTGTACTTTTCCTTGCTACTCCAAAGCATGGACTTGAATGGTTGGATTTTCATAGAAGAATATTGTTATTAATATTGTTATCCTGTGCAGTAAGGTTACTAACTCAGAAGGCTACAAATAGAGA
>NC_092861.1:21067528-21113448 GCF_032062135.1 Pyxicephalus adspersus
CTGTTCTAAAGTAAATGTATACTCCATGGTGGTTTGGTGGAATAATGGATTCTCTACAGGCTGGATTTAGCTGGCTGACATACATCCATTCATAATTAGTAGATAATATATTTCTGTGGAATTCTGGTGTTACAGCAGTAAGATATCTTATAATTAAATATGCCTCCTTATTGGTCAGCCATTGTTTACAGGAGTAATGTTTTTTAACAAAAGAGAAATTCCATATAATAGATGAATGTCTCCAAACAAGACAGTTTTTGGAGCCATGATATACATTAAATTGTTTTTGCTGATCTTCAGGGACCCCTGTTTTTGATTTAGAACCAAAATGTATGCATTTTTTTCACATGCAGAAAACCACCAACAACCAATCACTTTTAGATTTGCTTTGGAAGTTTGAATATGACAGGTGAAGAAGTGACAAGTTACACAGCACAGACTCCTGGAACTTTATTCTGGGTAACCTTTAAATGTGATTAATTTATTCCCCTTTCAATTGATCACAGAAAACTAAGAATAACTTTCCAAGATGAGAGGATAATAAAGTGTAAATGGGTAGGACAAAATAAGTCTCTATGCTCTATTATTGCTCTATTGTTTATTGTACTATTAAAAAACTATTATCCAGGGTCACTTGGAAAAAGAGAATCTGCAGACCTTAATAGGTCAATGCCTGGGTGCGTTACAACAATAGGCATTTCCAGTATAAAGGAGATTGAGCATTTACTGGGAATTGTCTCAAGGTATATTCAGATAGTCAGTGTTAGTATAGATCTGATGTTTTTGTTGAGCACAGCCTCCATAAAGGTGTATATTAAAGCTGACTACTGGCATTTACAGTATAAGTATATAGAGCACACCTTCACAAGAACTGCTGGTGTGGGTTCTCCTGTGGTAGAGTTCAGGTCAACTCAGGTTCAGTAAGTTCTTAGTTTAGGAGTTTATTGAATGTTTGAGAGAGGGTTAAGGTCCTGAATGCCCCAATCAGTTAATCATTTCACGGAGATGAAGGGGTCTTGCACTACCACACATTCAAGCTCTCCCAAAGATCCCTCACATCAGGAACATCATCAGGACATGACTTTTAGACCACCTCTAAGAGCAGATGGACTTGAGCACCCAGGGTAGATTGCCACTCCTGGATAGGGTAGCCTTATTCCTGATAGTCATGGAGTATAGGTGAGCCTGTAGGGTTCTGTCCTCTGTAGGAGTAATGAATTGGGCACTCCCCAGGCTGGCGACTCGTCACCACTCAGACTGACCCAAGCTCTGCAGCACAATAGACCCAAAACCATGGTTGGGCCAGGCCAAGCCACAGAAGTTCCTCTTGCTTACTTGCCCATGGTAAGCATCCTTTTAGGCTGTCCTTAGATATGTATCACTTCTCCTCAGCCATCTCCCAAGGAGCCCTACCCTCAGTGATCGGTTGACGTAGACAACGTAGACAAATATGTTTCCACAGATAGTTGGCTCTTTCCTCAACTATCTGTGGAAACATATTTCCAGCAACAGAAGGAAGCAACTAGACTGAGATACTGATCTTGAAACAGGAATTAAACAAATCTTATATTAGACTAGATAGACCAGAGCAATAACTAAATTTAAATTTAGGAATACTTCTCATACATGTACATATGTATCTATATATGTTTTTATTTTTTGCAGGTGTGTTTTTTTATTCTAAATCAATATACTTACAGAAATAAAACTACAGTAGTCCCCCTCTATATCGCAGTTCGAAGATTGCAGTCCCGGGATATCGTGTTTTCCGTAAACCCATGGTGTTGTTTTGGAAATCACAGTGTGGGGATACTGAGAATCAAATGAGGAACAAGTCGGCCAATTGGAATGCCCCATTCATTTGAATTTAATAAATTCAAATTGACAGATTGACTGCACGAATAGCCAGCAGCCAATCACAACTGGGTTTCCATTGTGATTGGCTGCTGGCTATTCGTACAGTTGGGGAAGGTTGGGTATCCGTGTATAGCAGATTTTTGTTTATCAGAGGTGGTTTTGAAACGTAACACCCTCGATTTTTGGGGGACTACTGTATGTACAGAACAACTATACATTTCTTTTTCCCCCTTCTCCTACATATCACTAGTATATATACATTTTACCAAGGTAATAAAACAAAAGAATCTAGCTGCATTTAAACAGACATGTTCCTGTTTTCTGTTTATTGCCGTATTGCTTAGACAAGAAATTTGCAATGACTACACACATCTTCACTGTGTCAGCTGCATACTTAACATCTTTTGTAACTAAAGAACATCAGAAGGCCAACGTTAGATGTCTTATGAGATTTAAGTTTGAACCTATTCTCATTAAAAGTTAATTTGAATTATTTCAGCCAAATGCTTTCAGAGTTGGAACACATAAATAATGAATCATTATTAAAAAAAAAGGATTTTTTGGCATCGTAGAACATCCCAGTTAGGTTGGAACAGGAAACTCTCCAAGGCATCAAGGCCATGGTGGGTTGATTACATAATTAGGCCAATGAGTTTCATAAAAAAAAAGGGAAAGTATTATATAAATGTATGTATATTGAAGTTTAATTATAGCCAAAACATTTTTTGTTTTGCCATGAAAATTTAGATCCCCATCAGGTGTTTCTTGAAGTCTAAAGCCCACTAGAAGGATTTACCCTCTCTGCTAAAGCAGCAACCAGTGCATCAGATATTGGTACCCCTGCGTTATCTTCACAAAAGATTCAGCGATGCTGCTGGAACACGATGGAATCCACTAATTACTATTATTATTATTTTTAATAAACAGGATTTTTATAGCGCCAACATATTACGCAGCGCTGTACATTAAATAAGGATGAGTTTAAAACTCATTATCCTCTGAATAAGCCAAAAGGCGAAATTTGTTAGGATTCAAGACTTGAGAGTATGAACATGACTCAAGTGCTACATTTACTTTGAAAGTTGATTCTTGTATAGATTTTATGCAACATTAAATAAATTACTGTCCCTGAGTCCATCTTTTATAGGTTTTCAAATATCTTGTTTTCTTAAGGACAAGAATTGGACAATTGGAGAATTCCAGTTAGTGAAAAACTTATACCCTATCCTACTTTATCTAAAAGGAAAAGGTTTTGGCTTTAGATGCACTTTAAATATGAACTGTTATGACCAATGCCTTAAAATTTGTAAAAGGTGCATTATCACACATATTGAAATAAAAAAATCAGTATTACTTGAAATGCACACAGATTATGTGCCTGTGCATAGAGGGGAATTGCTCAGCTTGCTTGGAATGAATATTTGCACTATGTCATGGACATCTCTTTTCTCACACACAAAATGACCTATCCTTCATTCTAGGCCCATATAGCGGCTCCAGACTCCTACTCCTTGTTCCATCTGCCACCATTCACCAAGGTCTAATTGCAGTGACTGAAGAAGTCCTCACACACTCAGACTTTGCATAAGTTGTAAACGGGATCTTTTGTGTCTTTACATGCAGAATTCACATGTTTGTAGTGCATATATGGAGTAAATAAATAAATATATATATATATATATATATATATATATATATATATATATATAAACAATATATATATGTTGATGCTGCACTTTGTGATGTACTGTGAAGCAGGTTTTTTTGTGTAGAATGCTGCATGGTATCAATTGTTTGTACTGCAGCACACTAAAGTTTGTTGAGCTAATGTACACACACAAAATCATCTATCTGCTTTTCCAAAGGTATTCTTAAAGAAATGTGTAGCACATACATGTCAATGTCATTCCCGGATCATTACATAATATTACATAGCTGGATCTGCCCTGGGCTTAACTTGCAAGCCTTCCATATGTACCATATATTCTGTTTTGGCCGGGTGGTTGTTGCGTAGTAAAAGGTATTCGTGAAACAAATGAAGCTTCCTTTCATCTCTGTGGGTGCCATGGATTAACAGTAGAGGTAATATTACTTATGCATTGCAAAACAGCAACTGTGATAACAGTTTGTATACTGCTGACTCTAAAAATATCTGATTTATGGTTCTTGAATACATTTGATATCTTGGAGTTGAGCTCGTCTGTTGCCTAAGTAGAATGTATACATACGTACTGCCTTTTCTATTGCCCAATAATTTCGATGTTTACAGGTCTAATGTACCTGTTACTCTCCATCTAGAAGATAGGTCACAATGTTATGTACAGAATTGAGCAAATAATTTCACCCAGGGAAAAGAAGTGTCTGGTTCTAGCGGCTCCATGGACCAGTATGAATAAAACAACAGTCTGGGTTCCCACTGGTTGTGGTGCACCTGGCACTTTGAAACAAATATGAAGAAGGCATAAACCAATAGCCAACAGAGGTTGCAATTATTTTAGTATTTGCATCCATTACAGCTATATCTGTGCTGTATAAGTGTACTGTGTTGTAGTGGGGCACACACTGAAGTTACAACTCCACACTGTGCAATATATATATATATATATATATATATATTTATTTATATATAAATATATATATATACATACAGAGAGAGAGAGAGAGGGGGAGAGTACAGGACCACAAGGATGGGTCCTGGATGGGAGATATGTTTCCTCTTTATATAGAACATAAAAATGCTGGGGTCCAGAATTATTAATGAGCTATTCTCAAGGGTTGCTATTGTTAGCAGGATGGTTTTAGAATTCTGGAATAGGAAAGAAAATACTAGGTAGGCCCATTCCACCCAGGTACACTCTGAGTTTGGCTATGGCTAGACAGATTGGGCTATAAGTAGCGCAGATGTGCTGTTAGGTTGGAGTGTAATGGCAGAAGTTGGACAAACAAAGTGAAAATCTTGATAAAAAATGTACTGTAAAGGACTCCATTCTCCTTACCAGCTGATGAAAGTTGCCTTGCAGTTTTTGTTTGATTTTTGCCACACTACATTTTTGCTTTGATATAGTGAGAAATAAGCAGCACACCCAATGAGCAATGTGGACTGCTTGGTGCATTATAGACACATGAGATTAATAATAATAAAATAATATAATATTATAATAATACTCTCTTCTGAACCTGATACATAAACCCAGTGCCTGGGCAATCTTCTTCCAGCTCCAGCATAGGAAAAAATGGGTTTGTAGCACAATCAATTGCCCAAACATAGTAACTTAGATGATTGCTGGTTCTTACTAAATTTGAAACATAGATCTCTTGCCAGGAAAACGGCAGCAAAATACAAATGGATGGTATATACAAAAGTTTTTTTATAAATACAGAACACCCTCTAATGGGTTCTGGTGGCTAAAAATCAGCAAATGATTAGAAAACTGGATCATGAGCAGCTTTAGAAATGTGCCCTTTGGTCTTTTTAAGTAATTAGGTTTATATTTCCCCTATGCTTTATTGAACGTATTTGACTCCATGGATTATAAATTGAAGATCTAGTGACTTTTTGGCTCTGTTGACAGATGTTGGACAATGTCACAGAGTACTCTGGGGAACGGCTGCCTTGTCTTAGTGGCCCATTTGGTGAAGTCAAAACTGATGTTGAATAGATGAGACAGTGACCTGATTTTTTCACCCTTACAGAAGTCCTGTGAATTTTGTAAAGGGAAAAGAGCATGCGTCCAGAGAGCTTTACACAGATAATTGTATCGAGGACACAGCACATCAGCATGTTCAGGCGAAGATAATGTATCTACAAAGAACAGCTACAATCCCAGACAACTTGACAGAATTCTATGACCTCCTGACATTACCCGACTTCTCTTTCCAAGAGTATATCTGGAGGTTGTTGGAAAAAAAGCCAATTATGCATGAATGTGAAACACTGCAAATAAAATATAATATCTATTTTTTAAAGGCTGTCCTATAAATGCAGTTAGTAGCCCTTGCATCACATATTTAGTAACGCATATGAAAATTAGACAGCAAATTTAACCCTGTGTGTCCATTTTTTGCTTATTTGTCTCATTAGGGGGATTTCTCTTTACTTCTAGTTCTGTAGGTGGAACAGGAAGTGAAAGAAAATCTTGTCTTAGACACCTTTCCCTGAAACTAGTGTCCACACTTGAAGATTTATTGTCACCTTTTGTTCTGATGACAACTCCAAAGTTCTGGATTTACCATCACTTTTTGTCTTAGTGACCAGGGACATCAGAACAAATGGAGAATATAATCTCCCTCATATTTTTTTTTATTCTATCCCCAAAACAATTAAAGTTTATATATACTTACCTACACTTTAGTAGCAGATATATATAATTTCACTTATGAAAAAAAATCAGCCAATCAGTTAAGGAACGTTTGCACCTAAAATCATCAGGGAAGTAAACTTTCTCAAATTTTCTCTTACCCAAAACACCCAATGGTTATGTATGCCTGTAAAGATGACCTGTCAGCCCATAAAGTATATAGAGACTTTTTGACTAGACAAAATTCACAGCTGAGTGCTGTGAAATAAATTATACAAAATGCACATGAGTCTATTTATAAAGCTGCAAATTTAACACTCACTGAAACATTCCCTGGTGGAAAACCTTCCAGGCCCATGTGTTTCAATGGCAGTAATTCATCTTGTCCAGGGAATATTCCAGTGAATGTCAGTTACAATGCAAACATTTGGCAAATGTGTCTTGCACAGCATTTACCATTTCATGTAATATCACTAATGGCTTAGTCTTAGGCTGATACATAATCATAAGCTAGTAGTAAACTCTTTTATTATTTTTCAAATAACAGGGGGTGCAAGAAAAATACCAAACAACAGTTAACATAAAACCAGGCTGTTTAAACCCATTACCAATTCTTTATAGAATCGCCCCACCACCCTACACCCCTTACCATTCTGTTGATCTTTCTTTTGTTCTAACTTGTTGTCTTGGTTTCCTTCTTTGGACATAATGCAAAAGTTTTATGTTTACTTGGTGGTTATAGCTGGTCATTGAATTCCAAGTATGACCTATGGGGTGATATCTGAATGCTCTCCAAGAAGTCACCTGTGTGCTTGGATCCAATGTGATCCTCACATCCACACACACAATTAAGTTATTTTCAGACTGGCAATGGGATTGTAGTGCGGTTACCACTTTCTCAGGCCTTGGGGAGACACTGCAAGTAGCTTCTACTTGCGGCATCCCTATAGAGCAGGGGTCTTTCATGGCCAATAGGCCATTTCAGGGGTGGGCGGGAGCACACTAGGCTGGACTCTGAGTCTCCAGAGCTCCAGTGGCTCTGGCTACGGTAGTTCCTAATGCCCCCTGGCAAATCCTGCCGGCATTGGGCCAGATCGGCCATGAGGCATTTGGCCGGAACGAACTACCGGCTATGCCGTATCTGGCCTAAAGCCTGGAGTTTGCTGACCCCTGCAATAGAGAATGAATGGGGACTACAGTGAGGCAAAGAGTACCGCTCTCTGCTGCCAGCTGTCAAATCTGTGAGTGGCAGGGTGCCAGTGGCTGGGGGTTGTGCAGGATTGCTTAAACCTGAGGTTGGTCTGAACCTAGCCTTTATGCTTTACTACACAGCAAAAAGAACTAGAATGTAGTAACCATTGCCTAGGGTAGTCAAAGGTGCCTATTCTCACTGTCCAACAGTTGCAACCAATCATGATAAAACCTACCAAAAACCATTTTTCTTTAATGGTTTCCTACATTGGTTTATGGTTATGGTACATTGCTAAACAATTTCTATTCATTATGTAAAAAAGGAATGAATGGGGACTGATTACTTGTGAAGTCCACTTCTCTAAAGGACAATTATCTTTTGTTAACATTTGCCTAGTTCAATGTGTATGACCCTGTAATGATTATAATTACATCCTACTCTCTGCTGCCTGGAACATACAGTAAGTCTTTACACTAATTATATACAAGGATGTTGGCATTCTAACTCTTTGTATAATTGTTGTTTCAAACATGACTGTATGTGTCCTCTCTGGAGTCTTTGTCAGGTGAATAATAATGGTGTAATGAATTTGGTATTTCTTGATCAAAGGACACAAAAAAAAGTTTGGTACGAAGATAATAAGCACATAGGATATGTTTATTATATAAAAGAGCAAAGAATTAATTTAATCCCGTCTTAATGCTAGTGAATATATACTGCAAAATCAGATCTGATTCTAAAAACATTGAGCCTTTTTTTTCCTTGTGAGTCACTAGAGTGAAGCCTAGAATGAGTATACAGCTCATGGAAATTGCTGCAATTCTCCATACAACCTCCCACACAGTTATCGGCATGGTTGTTTCAGGTGTGTGACTGAATCTACTGAAATCAATAGGATAAACTTTGCATCCAGGTATTAAGCATTCTTTACAATGAGTTCAGCAATGGCAGTGTCGATGATCTCCTATATAGGTACTAGATTTACTCCAGTCACAAAATTATCATCACTTGAAAATTTTACATATCTAGCACAATAATATAACACAAAATGACATTAAACTGCACATCAAAAAACACTGGTGCCATATTACTTCTCACCCTCCTTGGGATCTACACCTTGGAAAAAAGGATTCTTTTTATATACAGTCAACACTGGGAGTGATAGTCAAGTTAGTATTGTTTAGTTAGGAACACAAAATAAATGTTTAGAGCTTAAAGTTAGGGTTAGGATTGGGAAGAAGTTCAAGGTAAAATTAAGTGTTAAAGTAGATCTGTGCTTTGCCCAAGCTGGAAGAAGGAGCCAGGTAGGTGGAGTAAAAAAGTGGGGTCACTTTACTGTTTCACTTGTTTTTAGTGCTTATAACCAAAAACCATTAATGAACTGATTTTCATCTGTTCAGTAGCAAAAGTTGACAAAACAGGTGGACAGCCCATAGCGTTAGCAAAGAGATGAAATGTGGAGTATTATTGAGGTTCAAGCACGATTCTACCCAGATGTGTGTGATGAGACAAAAGTGGAGAGCTTTGCCAAGGTTTGGTGGCATAAATATAAAAGATAAAATAATTAAGATATGGAAGTCAAAGCCAGAATACAAGCTGACCTGTCCTGCCACCCATTTTCCCATTTTTTTTCACTCAATTTCTCTTGTTATCAGAGCTTGTTCAGTTTCTTGTAATGATCTGAGGGCCATCTGCAGTTACCATGGAGCACAGCAGGGTCCAGTCACCCAACACACCTGGAAGTGTATCAGATGTGAAAGACTACAACTACATCTAGGTATTATTATTATTATTATTATTATTATTAATAAACAGAATTTATATAGCGCCAACATATTACGCAGCACTGTATATGAAATAGGGGTTGCAAATGACAGATGAATACAGACGGTGACACAGGAGGAGAGGACCCTGCCCCAAAGAGCTTACAATCGACGAGATATGAGATATAACTGAATGAATCGGCAGTAGGACATATGAGTATAAAACCCTTTCTTACAGGGAGGTGTCAAAGTGAATTCTTGGTATGCAGAGCTCAAGCAAGGTCAGGATAACAAGGGCTGGATTTACAAATCTGGGCCTGCTAAAAGCTAAAACAAGCAACCAGAGTCTTACACACTGATGCTGCTGACGTGATGGGGCGCGTATGGTAGCACCTTCCTATATGTACAGCACAAGAGGGGGTACACTGTAAATAAAACACTAGTGGATGCACTAGAAAGCAGAATGGAGTGTAAGTTGACCCAGTAAGGCATAAAAGAAGAATAAAAAGGAGTCCCCATGGAAAGAAGCAACAGAGGAAGTATCAGCAAAAAAAGACGTAGTTCCCACAGGAACCAACCCTAAGAAAACCTAGAAACTTGATCATACCTTATAATGACAGTCATGCCATGGATGACCACTGATCACTCTGCTCTGGATCGATTTACCTTGCTTTGTTTCCACCCTGTTCCAGAAACACCTACAACCTGACTTGCTATTTGTTCCATTTGAACAAATAGGGTTTACTATAGTGTTTTATTGACCTTTTCAACATGAGGGTACCCCCTAAATAACTTTTAGGACACCAGGGAACCCCTGCTATAATTACTATATCCACAGCTCCCAGTACCCAGGGAAGAATGACATTGCTGGCCTTTGGGAACAATGTCATCCGTACAGATAGCCAAAAAGATCATTGGAGTCTCTGAAACTGACCTGGGAGTCACAAACTGTTCATGTCTCAGGAACCCCTAGCAACCTCTGAAAGAATGCAGAATGCTGGTTGAGAAACACTGGTTCACTAGATATAATAGGACTGATTTCCTAAAGCTCTCCAAGGCTGGTTAGGATATACTTTCATCGGTGAAGCTGGGTAATCCAGCAAACCTGGTATGGATTTCTTCAAGGTCATTTGCTATTTGCTAGCAAATGTTTGGAATCCTGGACCAGATTACCATCACCCAGCTTCGCTGATGAAAGCGTATCTGCTCCAGCCAATATATATATCTTTTGTTCATAAGTTGAAAAATATCATCAAGTCTTTATAGTGTGAACAAAAAATAAACAGATAAGGTTGTATGCTATGTTCAGCAATATGCCTGAATCTCCAGTGTATTAATTTATAGGTTCAGATGCTAATGTTCCGTTCAGTGTTATGATGCTATATTGTTGTATAATTCAACATAATACCTAGAACAATTTACATAGATTGAGGAAACAAATTTTTCTACAAAATAAAGTTTGCTGAATTGTGTAAATCCTCATTGAAATGTGGGAATAAATTCCCAGAGCTGCTTTATACATAAGAATTACTGTTGAATCAATATTTCCCATTAAAGTAAAAAGTGAAATATTGATTTCAACCATTGATAAATAGGCCCATATATGAGAGTTGCTGGCCTCTGTTTGAATTGTTTTATGTGACATGGCTGCTGATGACCCCATTGTGGGAGGATGTGTGTTTTTTATTCCCTTGAATACTGTAGAAGCTTTGCTGAATCTCATCATAAAAAAAAATATGGGAAATCCAAGATTTTGCAGTTGTCACCAAAACAGAAGAGGGAAGAAATGTCATTATCTGTTTTAGTAATTTTCAGGAGATCCATGGACAGGTAAATGTAATTTACAGCTGCATTGGTGGATGTGCTCAAACAGATTTGTCATGGATGACCATAAAAAGAAAGATGACCATGGATGGCCATCTAAAATGAATCCAGGGTATGCTATTCAACATTTGTATTTAATCATGTTAATATTTATTTTTTATTTTATATTTAATAACAGCCTAGGCACTGTAGGGAGTCAATATTTGCATAAACTCTCCTGGGATTTGAGGCTTCAGTAGTGTTTGAGAAAGCAATTGAATTTATGTGTAGGCACTGGGTAAACTGAACTCAAAGCAGAAAATCTGTGACCTACTACGGTATATCAGTAACTATTGAGGATTTAAATTTAAACATTGTGTTCATAAAAGACCTTTGCAAATCCACAAAGTCTGTGCTAGTTCTACCTAATGGAGAAAATTACATGAGGGGACAGATACCAGACCACTCACCCTGCAGAAGAAGAGAGCCCTAGTGACAAGTCTTTATGGGCCTGATTTATTAAAGGTTCAAGAGGATACACTTACATCAGTGAAACTGGGTGATCCAGCAAACCTGGAATGGATTTCTTCAAAGCCATTTGCTATTTGTTGACAAATGTTTTGAATTCTGTACTTGATCCATTCCAGGTTTGCTGGATCACCCAGCTAAACTGATGTAAGTGTATCCTCTCCAGCCTTGCAGAGCTTAATTAAAACAGGCCCTATGACAACAATAGACGATCTGGCAAAGTTTCATACTAGATTATGTCACAAATTACAAGAAGATTCAAGTAAAATACTCATGGCCATATGTATTTATATATATTTTGCTTATCTCTATAAACTAGGCTGCATTAGAGGTTCAGAGAAGACAAAAATGTAATTGCATGGTGTGGGTGTTGTCAGGCTCCAAGGGGGAAATGTCCTCTTTCTGTTAATCTGTTCTGTTGTGTTTCCTTGCATCTTGCCCTTTCTTTATTTGGAAGTTTAGGTTCTCTTTACAGAGATCTACCATTTGCCAAAGAATGCTCCAAGACGAACCTACAGCAACTGCATTCTCCTATTTTCGCAGCATTCAAGTACACAATTATAATTTATATTTTACACTCATTAGAATTTAAATAAATTATTACAAAAATAAATAAAACTTAGCATATGTTTGAGAATGAATTCCAGATTGAGAATAAATCCAATGTTGACCCTATACCGTAAAGGGATGGGCCCATCTGTCCTTGTATGAACACTGAAAATCCACTTTATTTTGTTCTCTTTACAACAGCTTCCTATGAAGTATGTTCTGCAGCAGACAGTAGTTTTTGTTTCACCCATCTCAGGCGCCCTTAAATATTCAACAGCTGCTGCTTTTTCCACAAGCAGAAGAGAGTCTGCGAAAGGGAAAAGACGCCAAAGCGGGCATAATTATTTTCTGTTTATGAAAAAACTTTGAGTGTTTTCTATATACTAAAATGCCAAACTATTTCGGAGAGCTTGGGCTGTCACTCTCCAACTGGCTATTCCATTGTCATTCTCAGTGGGTATTTAAATATCTGCTTCAGTGTAAGTGCAGTGAAAATTGTGACATCTGTCAGATACAAAATGTGACAAGAACATTAGAAATGCACACAAAAAGAAAAACTCATATTTGGAGCCGTTATTGATTCTAGTTCAGTACATTCAGCGTACTCAAAAGAAAACAGAGGGAAGCGGAAGCATAAGGAACAAGCTGTACTTTGATAAATGCCATGCATTATCTTTGTTTTATTAAGTGATGTAGTGCTTGGAAAAGGAACCTAGCATTTTTCAATGACAGTAAACAATGTAGTACCTAATATAGTGATTTTATGTAATATTGATTGTCTTATTAAATATATTCCAGGTATTGATTTAAGCACTGAAGAGCACATGGAGGGCCTGTGTGTGGATAGGTGCCAAGTCATCTTTGTTTAATGTAAGTCTTGGTCTTTTTGACCCATGGCTTGTACATCTATCCATCCCAGCCCTCTGTCCCTTGTTCCCTGCCCGTGTTTCATTGTCAGTGTTATAGCATTTATTTCATGCTGTGTCTATTACATTTTCCAGTTCATCTACTTTTGACCAAGCCCTTGCTGGTCATTTTTTATTATTTCATTCTTTCATTATTCAAGCTTGTATTATTTAGATCCCGGCTATGGAACCAGAAACTAAAGAATATTTCTTGAATCCTAATCCAAAAAAGGCCAACACAGCAGACTGGAGTTTCTATTAAAAGGTGGCTCATAACGAGCACAGAACGAGCAGGGAAGCCCCATTCATATCTAGGAGACGTCCGTATGTCAGATGTCCTTAAATCGGGGACTACCTGTATAAACTGGACGTCATTGGAAGAAATGGTTCTTACATTGGTGGTCATTTAGAAAAAAAAATCCCCATAATGTGGTGGTCAGGATGCCACTTTTACAAACAGCAAAAAAAAGATTATTGATATAATGAAACTGGCTCTGCCGAGAAGCAAGGTCAGCATCTCAAATGAACATCTCAACAAGAAAGGAGCATCTCAAGGAACCCTGTAATCTTTGAAGGAACCCCCAGGTTACATGGGACCCTGGTTGAGAATGGCTGCCCTGCCCGTGTTTCATTGTCAGTGTTATAGCATTTATTTCATGCTGTGTCTATTACATTTTCCAGTTCATCTACTTTTGACCAAGCCCTTGCTGTTCATTTTTTATGAGTCATTCTTTTATTATTCAAGCTCATATAATTTAGATCCCAGCTATGGAACCAGAAACTAAAGACTCTTTCTTTAATCCTAATCCAAAAAAAGGCCAACACACCAGACTGGAGTTTCTAATAAAAGATGGCTCAAACAACGGAATTTCCAGTAAACCCCTAATTGGACTGGACAGTGGTTTTCTGGCTTGTATTTTAGTTTTCTCAATTTTTTTACCACAGAGGAACTACTGAAGTAAATGTTCAGATCTTAGGAAACTCCTTATAAATCTACAGGTAGTCCCCGGGTTAGATACAAGATAGAGACTGTAGGTTTGCTCTTAAGTTGAGTTTGTATGTAAGTCAGGACAGGTACAATATTTTTTTTAAAATGCCATTAGGACAGATGTTTGTCTCAACAAATTATTAGGCAGCATGGTTTCAGTTACAGTATAAAATCCTCACTGTGAGTTAATCACAAAGCAAGAAAAAAAAACTTTATGGAGCCTAGACATTCATTATCTTCTGGAGCAAGCTGTGCTTTGATATGCAAAAATGAAACAACTGCAGAGTTTGTCTTGGTCAATAAAGAGTTACAAGAGGTTGCAGAAAGAGCTCACACCCCCTAAGATCACCCACAACCTCAGCTGTGTTTAGCAAAAGATTTCTTCTGCAAGTCATGCTAACCGCCCCCCCCTCCTTATCAAGTGTCCGCCCTGCACAGAACGAGCAGGGAAGCCCCATTCATATCTAGGAGACGTCCGTATGTCAGATGACCTCAAATCGGGGACTACTTGTATGACTGGAAAAAACTGGAAGTCATTGGAGGAAATGCATCTTACATTGGTGGTCATTTAGAAAAAAAAATCCCCATAAAGCAGGCCTGTAGCATAAAGATAGGCGAAGGGCCTCGTGACAGGGGGAGTAGATAAGGCTGAGCAAGCAGGGTGAAAAGTTCAGGTAAAAAAAAAAAAAAGAATGGAAGAATGAGGGGGAGGTGAAGGGGGAGGAAAGATATGAAAGTGCGGGAAAATGGAGTTGTGGGATTGGGGGGTGAATGAAGGGGGAAGGCTACATGATAGTGTTTAAAAGGAGGGGTCCCAGGGGTTGGGGGCATCATTTTAAAAAAGAAAATTCGGGATTAACGCTCCCATCCTCCCTCCCTAAGCTTTTGGGAGGTGGAGGGGGCTATTGTCATAGCAGCCGGTTGGGCATTTTTTGGTGGGGTCCATGGAAGAAAAAGGTGGGGTAATGGGAAATGGGGGCACAAAAAAGAAAAGGTTTTGGTTTTGACAGTAAGGTTGGCCTTGCATAACACTTGGTTGTTGTGGAGGCTAGGTTGACAAGGGAGATCCGCTAACTGTCCCTCTGGCAGTGTATGGGTGTCTGGGGGCCTGATGGTGGAGCGGAGTCAGCGAGATGATGAAGGAAGATGGGCGACTTTCATGGACCAAAGTGTACAAAACAAGTTGTTGGTTGTTATTATGTCCTGGTATTAATAAAAGGGCTGCTGTGGCCAATTGTTTCCAATACAATGGTGTAAGTGTTTCATTTTGTATGTTAAAGGATAATAATAATGTGTTTGGTGTGGGTGGTTATGATTGGCTGGCAGCGAGGGCTGTTTATACTTTACCCTGTCATGTGGTGGTCAGGATGCCACTTTTACATACAGCAAAAAAAGATCATTGATATAATGAAACTGGCTCTACCGAGAAGCAAGGTCAGCATCTGAAATGAACATCTCAACAAGAAAGGAGCATCTCAAGGAACCCTGTAATCTTTGAAGGAACCCCCAGGTTACATGGGACCCTGGTTGAGAATGGCTGAAATGAACATCTCAACAAGAAAGGAGCATCTCAAGGAACCCTGTAATCTTTGAAGGAACCCCCAGGTTACATGGGACCCTGGTTGAGAATGGCTGCTCTATACAGCATCACTGTGCACCCACCAATGGTGACCTCAATTTGTGTGTGGAACAGATATTGTTTTATGTTTTCTTTCCTGTCTCATTTTAGCTTTGACTTGACTGCTTGCTGGTAGGAATACTTGCTGTGGTTGTGATTATGGTTATATATAATATACCTCTTGCTCTACCTATAGAAATAGGACACCCTTTTGTTTTTGAATGATAATTTTTGGTCTTGTGCCATCTTTAGACAAAAAAAAATGTATTTGCATCAAACAAGTTATGAAAGGAGATTTTTTTGTATTAGATCAGCTGGTCTTGGCATGTATACATGTTTAAGAACTCTGCCACTAAAGGGGTCTATTGTACAATGTAAATGAAGAAAAGGACTGTGTATAAATCAATAAAAATAATATTAAGTCAGACAGATCATGTAAAACAAGTAAGACTGTAGCTTTCTTTTCAGTCTGATTTGGATACACTTGCAGTTTTTTTCTCACATCTCTTTGTATACATCATTAAAATCCCTGGCAATTTATTTTGTGTTATAAAAAGGAGAAGTCATAAAAAGTGCATTAGCTTACTATTCAGAAACATGTATTGATCACAGCAGCAAGCTGCTTAGAGCCCCATGAATGCAATCAGCTGAACTTAGCATGGTAGAAAAAAAATCTACAGGTTCTTTTTGATATATACCTTCCAACCTGCATTTAAGAGAAAAAAAATGTAAAATGACAAGTTCCAGAAAAGAAAGAAATACACTGTGAATGCAGTGAAAAGAAAGAGCAATATAGTTTTAATGTATAATTGCTATAAAATGTTTTAATGGAGACATTTAAGTAGGCACTTATTGTAAACTATATCTCCAATTCAACTGTTGTAAAAATTAAACAATTGTAGGCAGGCAGGTTCTTTACTGTAGAAGAGATTTGCTAGGTTTCTTCTACATTAAAACTCACCTGGCTGTTCACAGTCCTCCCACATGTGCAGCTTAGACTATGATCCCAGCATGCCTAGAATGAATGAACTCCTGTGTGCAAGTTGTCTATTGTATTAAAAGTGCTCTTTCCACTTCAAATTCAACTTTTGAACAGATGGGCTCTCATTCTCATCAAGCAAACTTTGATATTGTTACTGTACCTCCTATACTTCCATGGCATCTGCCCCTTTGCCTCCCAGTGGCCATGCTTCTATGGAAGGACAAACACAAAAATGATCCCATGTGCAACTCTATGAACGAAGGTTGCATTCAAGTGCTCTTTAGGTCCCCTCTGCTATGGGAGACCTAACCAATGCTGGATCCTCAACATGTTTTACCCCCCAGTCTCCCCGGCATTAGCCTAATTCTCCTGACCTCAGCTTTTTTTGGACTAGCCTACTGTCAGTTGTTCCTGCATACAAGCAATTTGTTTCTGCATGCCTCCGGTGGGGAAAACCTGAGGGCTGTAAGCTGGTGGCATCCTGCAGCAAAGCAGTCCGGTGGCCCCTATAGTTTCCTGCCTATCACCTTTTGTGGGGTGCTCTGGGAAAGGTCACTTAGACTCCACACCTGTCAGGGAGATAAATCCTAACAGTTATAATTTAGAATTCATAGCTGTCTTGATAAATGCAAGCAGCAGCAAAACAACCCCAAACCTACATCACCATCCTTCACAGTTGGTATATCCATTTATTTCTCATTAATGGCCACCTTTGCTTGTGCCAAATATGTCTTCCATGAACAAACAGCTTTATCCCTGATTCATCGCTCCACAAGTCAATCTAGAAGTTTCCTCTGTATAACAGAACACAGTTGTGCATCCCCAGTGGGGTGCAGACAGCAAAAAAGGAAAGTTGATAAAGGTTTTAATCATTCCTCATTCCTCATTCCTCACGTACAATCTTGCTTGATGATAATCTAGTTTTTAGTCCAGTTATGGAATACTTGCTAAGTGTTGGATGATATTTCTTTTATCCATGTCACAATGCATGATTGGATTTAAGAGGAAATAAGATGTTTAAATTCTTTAATTTTTTATCTTTTGTTTTCTTGGGCTACATTTTAAAATAAACTTGTGATGAAAGGGACTTGGTGACCCACATGCATCAATACCCTCCAAACCACTTGAATACCCTTCTGGCAATGCATGTATGCAAAGTAAGAAAGTCAACAGCATGACTGCCAGGGAATGAGCATTTCTAAAAGGAGAGGTCAGTAATGGCAGCCGTAGTGCTAAAAAAAGTGCCCAAATATATCTATTCATAATCAATGCCATCATCAGCTTAAAACAATGCAGCTCCAAAAACCACCATGCATTTGTTAGGTTTATTACAGTTTCTTGTACGCGTTTAACTGTTTATTGCAAAACCAAGACCATCTACAAAATTGGTGCTACAAAATTAATTAAAGATAACAATAAATCACAACTGTTCTATTTATGTGTCCACCAAAATAAAAAGAAATAAGTATCTACCATGGAAGACGCACAGTGGTATACACTAATCGATCAATACTCTATCTCTTTGTTGGGTCTTATTGGCAGAAAGATGTGATGGCTCTGATAACAATAGCCAGTAAGTCTCAACTGTATTGAATCTATGCACAGCAGACAAGCCAAACCTGTCACTTTAAATTTCCAAGAGTACCAAGAGTTAATTCTATTCTAGTATGGTGGTGTGTTCTAGGTAAGATAAGGGACATGTGAATGAAAACCTTGGTATCCCAGTAACTGAGAGAGGCATGTATATTGAATATTTATGTCTTGCGGTATTTCTTTTGCTCCAGAAGTTTTCTGAGCATTTACCCATAGAGATCTGTGATCTTTTTTTTCTATGAACAGAAACAGACACAGTATAGTACATTTACATAGAGAATTACAGTTTAGTTGTTATTGAAGCTATGATGTATGTGAAATTGGGATACAGATGTGGTGACTTTATATTTCTTTTGCATGTTTTTTGAGATTAGAAGCCAGAAATTAAAGGGCAGAAATGTAGAGGCTATACAAACTTCCATAACCACTGGCAATCCTTGATCAGCCTGAATTGATGTATGACAAGCTGATATGGGATACCAATCTATGAATACCAATACTAACTTTGCTGAATTAGCCCAATGGTAAAGGGTACCTTCCTGGTGAAACCGATAAAGTGATTTGGATCATTGTAATGTCAATGGTAATCAGATTCTCCAATGAAGAAATAATAGAAATTGATGCAAATAAAGTGGATATACCAATTGTATTTACCCCTGTTTTTGTGATTTTCAAACTTTTCCAACCTTGAATGTGACCTATAACCTGTACAATTCAATGGCAAAACAAACAAATCAATAAAAAAAAAAATAATAGGTTTGTTGCATAAGTGTGTACACCCTTAAACTAATACAGTAGAACCCCAGTTATCCGGAACTCAGATAACAGGAAAACTCAGATAACAAGGTTATCTGAGTTTAGGATAACCGGGGTTCTGCAGCAATCAAAAAATCAAAAAAGGTCAGTGCTCTTCCATAGCCAACCAGTCTTTGCACACTGAACTACCCAGCGACCCAATCAACAAGAAGCTATCCAAGTAGTGTATGACCGACTCCACGACTGCCACGAACCACCCACTCCAAAAACGTGCTAAACTGCTCAAACAAGGCACAGGATATCAAACAATCCATGAAAAGGCATCTGTCAACAAAATACTCCCCTGCCCACTTGCAACCCAACAACCTCACTTATTGCAGGTGAACCGGCAGCAACTGGAAAGCAGCTTTAATATCCGCTTTTGCCAGCAACGCCCTGCTCCATAAACCGCACGGCAGACATAACAGGGGCTGCGCTCCCTGTCAGCCGCAGCCCTTACTCCATGTGAAACACACCAGGCCCCCACAAGAGGCCCCTCCATGATCTGAATGGGGGCTGCGCTCCCTGGCAGCTGCAGCCCCCCTACCTGAGCCCTGCCAGCGCAGGTGATTCCTCCCCAGCCTGGGACCAGACTGAGCCAAACTGCAGTTTGGCCTGGCTGACTGACTAGGAGGGTCCCGCAAGGGGCTCCCAGAATGTTGCTGAGCCCTGGTAAAGGGTTCTGGGCTCAGGTGCACCAGAGGCCTAGACCTCCAAGGACATAACCCCTTTAATCTATCTACAGAGGCACCACTAGCAGCTCCCCCAACCGCCTCTGCTACCCTAGCCTGCAGTGAGGCCCCCCCTGTAAGACCGCCGTAGCCATAAGCTGCTGCATTATTACGTCCAAGGACTCCATTATGCCTACCTGCCTCCTATCCCAAATTTTCTCCTGCAAACACTGCCCCTCACTTCTCTCCAGCCTTCCTTTATCTGTACCTATTCTCCTCCCATCTTAACTTTCGATCCGACCCTCAGCAAACCCCTCCCTAACTACTCTTCAAATCCAATAATTCCTTCCCCCCCATTACTGGGCAGCCCTTACACCCTGTCATGAAGGCCCTGGGCTTATTCCCTGCTGCGCACCTCTCTATATGAGTTTAATATTGAACAGACATATAAAATTGTATTTTTAATATTATGTAGGGAGATTTCTGTAATCAGAGGTAAGATTATCATGTGGCCAGCCTTAAATCTGTTTCCTATGTTTATGATTTAAATAGAGCAGATGGTGCTTTGTGATTGCAGGAGAGTGGGTCATATAACCTGATTGCCTCCAATTACGTAGCTTTCCTTGCTCCAAAGCTGATGGTATAAAGTGTACATATATACAGCACATTTCAGTGCTTTCTAAATGTGCACAGTTTGTTTTTTTTCTTAATTTTAAAGCAACAGTATGACTGCAGCACAGCAATGCTTTATAAAAGTGCCCCTTAGTGATAAAAATGTCTGTTCACATTCCAGCCCTAAGAGGAGCCAAACTTTTCCTCTCACCCTCTCCTTCTGCACTGGCAATAACTTTTTCTTGTCTTCCCATAATTTAAATGAATGTACACATAGATACCTCTGACCAGTTTATTCAAAGTAAAGCATTTACTATTTGCTTTGTGCTCTGAGCGTGTATATATATATATATATATATATATATATATATATATATATAACAAATGGCAAAAAAGAGGGGGAGGTCTCATCTCTTGCTAATGCTTCTCAAAGCCTCTTGTTATTTAAATGTAGAAGGATGAATCTATTTATAATAATCTGTAGGTGGAAAATACCTCCAGCGCTTGAAAGTTTTGTGCTTGTCAGCTTTTCATTTTGTCACCAATTATTCTAAAGCTGCATTGTCTCCTTAATGTAATCTCTTATAAATATCTGCCAGCTGGCTCCTATTTGTACATAAAGCCTCTCTTAGTTTTCTATTCTTCAGAAACATTATGAATGAAATAATGTATCTTCCTTTGTAACCTCCTGACTTTGGAGGTCAGTGAGTAAGTAATGGCTATATAATATGCTTTTTTTTTCATCCAAACTGCTTCAGTAGATCAATCCCTGTAAATCCTTTTAAAGTGGTTTTTAAAAAGTGAAGATTTGCTGGATAAGTAACCTTATGAAATGTTAATTGTGTTAAAGCAATAGGCTAAAAATGTAGCTATTGTTTTGAATACAATAAAAAAAGAAAAAAGCAGTGCACACACTGGTATATGTGGGTACCTAGGCCCCCCGTGACTCTATCCCCATAGCTGTACAGTAGAACTGCTGTGTGAGATCTAAGGTACTGCTGCTTGTAACTGCCATGATACTTATGGTATAGACTATGGTACAGCTTGTTACTGCACTTTCTAGACTAGTCCTTTGCCCTCTGTCCGCCCTTTCTTTTTAGCAAGTTCATCTTTACCAGAATCCCTTTGTAGCTGTAATGCATCAAATTAAATTAATATTCCTAAAAAAATTATTTGAGGAGAGTCGGTTTACCAAAGAACCCATAACTTTTCTGCATAATGAAGTAAGCTCCACCCAAGAAACAAAAGAAACAGCTTGGGACCTACTCAGTGCCATATCTTCCCCGGAATGGCGTGTCCTCTTATGACATACCCCAACCACTTAAGCCAACTCTTGCAATAGTATTGTCTACCTTATGATAATATGCAATTATTATCCTTCTACAGATGATCCTTTTTCTCAACCTGTCCTGTTATGATAACTCATGTTTCTCGTCTAGAAAAATCCTAGACATTAGGGTCTTGGACCATCTTCTTCAGTCTCATGATGGTTATACTGTATGATATTTCATGATTGATGTATGTGCCTATAGAGCAGCCTTTCCCCACCTTTTTAACATAAAGCAGGCATGTCCAAAGCCTGGCCCGTGGGCCTGTGTTCAGATTTCCACCGGCCTGCAGCCTCTATCATCACAGGGAATCCCCTACGTTATTATAAGGGGCATGTGCTGTGTGGAATCCGCACAGACCACGCCCACTCTGATGCCACACACTGACACCGGACTCCGTGCACAGGGAATCCCTCACGTCAACCTGGTGGACGTACCCGTGTGATGTGCAGGACCTGCGCAGACCACGCCCACACTAACACTGGTTATTGGTCGGACCCCACACATTTTCACCTTACCAAATCTGGCCCTCTTTGCAAAAAATTTGGACACCCCTGACACAGAGGAACCCTTCAAATAACTCCTAGGTCAACAGGCAACTCGTGCTATAATACTATATCCACAGCTCACAGTACATTAGTGTGGTGGTCAGTATGAAAAATGCTGCTTGGTATCAGTTAAACTGACCCAAAAGTTGATTAAGGAACCCCTATTAATCTCTGGAGGAACCCTGGGTTTCTATGGAACCCTAGTTGAGAAACACTGCATTATAGAGAGATGTATAGAACTCCACTGATAACAAATGTATTGGAGGGGTCTGCTGATGCTGCTTGATGCTGCCTTCACCAGCATTTGGGTTCTTCAACGTTGTAATAATTGAGTACAAAATACTTCTGTTGTCATATCATGTCATACAAATTTAGGTTGATTGGCCATTAGGTAAGCATGGTTAGGGAATAAACCCAGCAGGCAACACAGATAAAATTGGTCTGGGGGTTTGTCATTAGTCATTTCAGCAATATCATTTTTAGGTGGCTTTAACCTTCCAGACAAATGTAAATGCAAATTTGTTTCTGAGTGTTAAAAGCCATGTATTTTCGCTCCTAAGCCATTTCAGCTACAAAATGTTCTGTTGGTTGTACCTGTACATTAACATTTATGCTGCAGAAGCCAGTGTGTAATTTTCTAAAATTACCTGTTAGCTGAAAAGCATATTCAGGTGTTAGGTCACCGCATTTGCTGGCCAAAAAAAGAAACATCAGTAGTCCTTGCTGACAGCGTGGCCCTGCCTCCCATGCTTTTTTCAATGCTAACATGAATCTTCATCATCTCCAGAATGGTGCCGGCTGGTAAACACAAACACTTTCATGATGAGAGAATTGCTTTGTGGGATGCTGCTCTTCAATCAGTGCCAGAAAAGCTACTTAGTGCTGCATAATTTAAAAAAAGCAAACAGCTAATAAGACAAACAGAATAAGCTGACTGCAGAAAGCAAATTCTAAAAAAGGTAAATTCTAAAAAAAAGGTAAATCTGGCCATGCAGTCAGATATGATTTCAGTTTTTAAGGGGGATCAACAGACTTTACCAGCAATTAAGCCCTACCTAAACAAACCATTAAAACTATATCCAATTAAGAAAAGCATAAAGCTTGGCAGACACATTACATGTTTTTTTTAATTTGGCTCCAAATTTCCAAACAAGTTATATTGCAAGGTTCTGTCTAAAAATCTAATAAATTTATACCCAGTGTAGGTTCTTACTTTGCTTACTGTCATTAACCTAAAGAGGGCCTAAACTGCTAAAGCTCCTAAAAAGTCCTAGTCACATAAATACATTTGCAATAAAGAGCTACCTGCTTACATGTATGCATAAATTATTCCACTAATAATTAAGTACATGGTGTGACAGGGTGTCCAATAGCTTGGCTGGGAAGGGTTAAGATGGGGCGTATGTAGTGCCCAGGCTTAGGTAATTTGTCATTTAAGGGGTCTGGGCAGTTGTGTGTTAGTTTGCCAAACAGTTGGCTTTGATGAAATGCCAGCTTTTAGGGTCCTGAAGCAAGCCAAGGAAAGGTTGGGAGGGATCCATGGCCATCAGGTCAATAACTGGGTCCTAAAGTCAATTTAAAGGATCAGCAGTAGATTTCTGGGAGCTCATTGGCTTCCAAAAGTTGGAAGGGAAAGGCACTACAAAGACAACTGCTTAGGAGTAGGCTGTCAAGTTTGTTTTATACAAAGAGACTTTATATTTTTCTGTTATTTAAAGAGGGAATTACCAAAGTTGTAGTTAGTGGCCCAGCCAGACTATAATTTGTTTTGTTGGCCAATGAATGGCCACTGATGATGTAAATCCTGTACACCGCTGCAGGGGTTACATCATCAGTGGCCATTCAATGGCCTAAGAAGATCTCCATACACCTGGGAGTCCATTGTGGAGTCAGTGGCTACAAGGGATAGCGGTTTCTAAGGATGTGGCAAACACAGTATCCTTGACCTGTCATCGCTGCAGGGCGCCTACACACAGCTAAGCCTATGCCATAATCGGCAAGTATGGTGGCAGAAGCTCAACACCCACCAACAAGAACAGCTTTGCTTGAATAAAGTGCATGTGCCCACTTCATCATCCAAAAAAAACAATTAGAAAAAAAAAAATTAACTTGTACTAAACTTGGCTTCTGTGATTGGCACCTAGGCAAGGTGGCATTATGATCCTTCTGGCGAGATGCTGAAAACAATCAGGATTCTGCTAGTAAGAAATCCCATTTTCTTGTGAGATTTGGTATACTTAACATTCTCAGGCTCTGCAAGGACCAATTTAGAAATACAAACTGTAAATGACACATTTTTAACACATTAAATGGGATTAACCATTGCTGGACCTCTATATTGAGAACTATTAGTAATGCACAATCATTATGTAAGCCTGGACAATCCTGTAATTAGCAAATATGAATGCCACCATGTATATATGTAAGTAGAAACTATGCACAATGTCGTTTATAATGGGGCCAATTGGGCCATTTGGAGGCACAGCCCCAATGGGGGCCAACATTCAACCAAGAACCAAGAAGGTAGAGCTAATTTTCTACAGGAAGAATGCTAGAGGCAATAGTTATTATTGAAGCTTCTTTTTTATTTCTAGTATTGCATTAAAAAAGTGTTTATCACTTTTATCACAATTCTGCTGAAAAAAATAATTTCAAAACTATACGTTCCCTGTAACAAAATTTGAAAATCAGATAGTTTCTCAGATTTTACCTAATATTTCATGGCTTTAATATGTCACCTTGCTGCCTTTGACATTGACATAAGGATAGAGTTCACCCGTCTAGAAACACGCAGGGGATTTAATGAGCATAAAAAGATGGTACAAGGGTGAAGCAAAGTTCTTTTGCTACAATTGGCTAAGGAATTCCCCGTTACTATGACAACAGCACCAGAAAAAAGAAAAAAAAGAATAAGAACGGACTACAATTTACTTCAATAGCTATCCTTTGCAAACACATTCATTAAACACTAACGCAAGGACCCTCCGGCACCTCACATTCTGCGAATACCCTGAAAGATTTTTGGATTGAAGCTTAAAAATGACCTCAATTAAAATGATAACCTTATCACATTAAAGGAACTGATAAATGGTTAAAAAACATAAGAGGAGATAAGCATTTTACAAAATATTGTTATATCTGGTATATAAATCTTAGCACAGCTGGTAAAGCAATGCTCTTCGGGGGTCACAGGGTTACATGGTAAGCTCCTTATATTTATAATGTAAAGGAACATCTGTGGTATATATACATAGCACCACTAAGGGTTCACATATAGGTTTTTATTGGTATTATTTTATTACCTGTTTGAAGTAAATAACATTTTTAGTGAAGAAAAACCTAAACTTAAAAAATAAGGGATGATGGACGTATTTGGTAGATTTTCTATCCATACCATAAATCTATGATAATGTGTCTTTTGTGCCTTTGATTTGTTGGCTGCCTTATGATGATAAGAAAAGCCAGTCAGGCTTGCCAGAAAAGTGTGAAATTGTGTCGTTTTATCGTAAAGAATCTAAGGAACCCCATTTTACATAGGAGTTCTAAGTAAAGATTTAAAAACCATACCACTCCCATCAACTGGTACATCCAATGTAAAGGGTGTTGTTGTTGTTTTTCAAATAGCTTTATCAATCCAAATCAGTGTTTCTCATCCAGGATTTTGTCACCCCATGGTCCTCCAGGGGTTGTTAGGGGGTTCCTTTAATCGTGAGCAGTTTGAACCTTTCAGGTCAGTTAAAAGGACACCAGTGATCTTTTTGGCTACCTGAGATTTTTCCCACTGGTCAGCAATGTAAGAGGCATTCTTCCTACTAAGTCTCCAAGACTGGGGAACATAGACTATCATGGGAGAACCTGGGTTGCTCAGCAAACCTGGAATGTTTCTGATTCAGAAAACAAAACTAATATCACATGGTTTTATAGGAAATCCATTCCAGGTTTGGTGGATTACACAGGTTCTCCCTAGTCCAGTTTTTTGGAAGTTTCATAAATCAGGCCAGGCCAGGATCTTGCAAGGGAAGGATACTAAAGCAATATTGTTATTAAATTGTTTTTAATGCACTCTATTCTGAGTAGATTTTCATTAGTAGAATTTGTTTTCTTTTCTTGATGCCTACTGAGCACTGTAAATGTTGCATTGGAAGGACTACACTGAGCTGAATAGCTCATTACATTTGCTAGCATTCACTTGTGTTATACTGACTAGTAACTGGACACAACATTCTGCAGACTGTATAACTACACAGAGCCCTTATTTATTTGAAATGTGGGTTAGGATTTTGAATTGAAGGGTTCTCTGCCCCTGCAATCCAGCTCCAACATGGAAAACTATGCAGGGAATAAGGTCAGCCAAAAACAAATGAAGGATCAACTTCTTTCCAGGATGGAGAAAATACTGTCTTGCTTAAAACATACATGCTTGTTGGCACACCGTCTGCAAGTCTTTTCCCTTCTTGCTCATAACACACTCTGGCACACTCTCCCCAGAGCTAAAGTTTCAGCTGACCGAAATGACCAACATATTGAGAAAATGGTCCATGGAATTGGGAATCTACTCCACCCTGCTTGTGTTACCCAGTGAAGCATGTTTGTTGATAACTTTGGGTAAAGATCTACCCTTTGGGGATGGATTGTTTCAATTAGGGATATATACAATTTATTAAGAGCTGATTATTTAGAGCCAAATTATTAATAAGGAAAGAAGTAAGGCTAATATCAACTTTTAAAGCTGGAGTATTGCCAAAAATAAAATCCTGCAAATCAAACCAGCAAGTTTTGTGTAAAGACAATATATAAGTTTCATCTGATAAACTGTTGTATTAAAAGTCTACCAAAAGATAACAGTGGGTAGTATTTTGCCTTGTTGTCTTTAAGTAATTTTCATTGTGTTCCATGATCCACCCTCCTTGGTGTCCACTAGCACAAGAAGACTCATGAATATCAATATGGCCAGTTAGTTCCATGGGTTTCTAAGGCTACACGTGTAGTCATGTTAAATATTGCCACAGGAATCAATCTTTTCTGATCCTTTCCAGTGATGAGTAGAAAAAGCGAGTGTTTCACCTAGGCCACTGTTCTTTTCTATGATGAAGAGAAGTGGTAGGATGAGATGAGGAACCCCACTGTTCTTTTATCCACAGGAAAGTATAGGAGTCTTCAGTTGTTCACTGATCTGACCAGTAAGGATCGATGAACGATGCTGGGGAACCATTGTTCACACTAGATGATCTCAAATGACAATGATCTAGCCTGTGTATGTAGCCTAAGAGATGTAGTCCAAGAAATTACAGTAATGTTGCAGGCAGAAGTTGAGAAATATTGCCATTTTTTCACTTCTAATTGCTTGGCATCATACTTCACACCAAACTCTGGAAAGGTAATTAATAGTGTTGGTGTTCGAATTCAGGTTGTCCTTATATTCAACACGAATATGGCTTTTCAAATTCCGATAGACCCGACCTGAAAAACACGGGGTTCGACTTTGCAAATTCTTGTGTAAAAAATGTGTTAAAAGCGGCTTTAATGTTAAAGTAATTTATTGAATGTGTGTGATTTGTGTAACTGATGTTTATTTTTTTACAGGTTATCCCACAATGACAGGATGATTTCCATGGCTGTGCTGTGTGGGATCCTGGGAACTGGAGGTTAAATGAGGACAAGTCTCCCCATTCATCACCTCTAGTGCTCTGTGATTGCCTCAAGTGTCATCAGAATTTTCCTTTCCCCAGCCAATCACAGAGCACTAGAGGTGAATGAATGGGCAGATTTGTCCCCATTTAGCCTATAGTGCCCAGGGATCCCATGGGACTCCTGTATTCTTAGATAGAGAATCTCTATCCAAGAACACATACTATAGTTACGCTAGGGCTGCAAGAGCAATCAGGGGAGCAGAGGCGTCAGTACTGCTCCCCTGATTGCTCTTGCAGTTCTACACAGTCCCGAAAAATAACCTGAAACTTCCCCCCATTGACTTTAATGGTGTTCGAATTTGACGTTCGATCACCCAAACAATATCGCCCTATTTGATTGAATAACTGTCGAATCAAATAGTGAGATATTTGACCAACACTAGTAATTAAACTTTAAATATTCTAAACATTTTCCTATGGCTGCTTAAATCCTAAAATCTGCATTTTAGTCAAACTTTAACCGGAGTCAAACTTTAAAAATGTGTTATTTCTTGTTAAATGTTTGGGATAGATAGGATATCTGTCACCGGGGCTACACAGCTCACACTTTGGGAAACATTGCTGAAAAATGTGGAGTTATTTGCTTGCAATGTTTTATTTATCATCTTCTGTTCTCACACTTAACTGATTTATTCACTTTCATCCTCCTGCACTCAGCTCTTAGGCATGGATCTCACGGGACATGTAAGCCCAACTACCATAATACAGGGGATAACATTATAGCGTGGAGAAAATTCACAGACATTAATTTGCTGCTTCATTCATTAATCATTTGTATTGTTCATTCACGGGAAAATTATAATTTTTTCATCAATTAACCTTGAAATAGATTTTTTTTAATTGTGCAATGCAGCAACTCCATTGAACTTGGCGGTGTGATTTACAATATTTGGAGAATCATTAGTCTCATGGTCAAACAGCGTTCCACTAATTAGAATACGGTTGTGATGGACTAGTTTCTGATATGAAAAATACAAAGAATAAAGCTGGATTACTCTCAGCCTTTCATTTTGAAGTTTTGTCCTCTCAAACTTTTTTTTAACCATATTAGAGAATTGTTCCGGAATGGTTTCTGGTCTTGTGTATAAGTGTCAGGAGCTGTCCTAATTCTTCACCAATCAGAATCGTGATGGTTTTAATACAATCAATTTTTATTAGAATCAAGAAAATAGTCAGAATGCATGAATAATATGTGCTAAGCTGCATTTGCATCAAGCTTATCTTTACACTAAAGTTTGCTATTTTATCATCCTTACTTTGAATAGGGCTGTCTGACTCCAGTCCGGGATCTGCACGCATTTTTAGGATTTCTATACCAGGCAGCAGTACATTTAGTAAGGAATGATTTACAAAGAGTCAGAAAATAACGTTTATATGACAATCCTAGTCTGTGTGTGGCTCTCAAAGACTCGAGTTACAAAGCCTTGCACTACAGCATCTGCACAAAGCATTTACGATTCATGTATAGTATATTAAAGAATTTGTAACCCCTTATACTGAACAGGTCTCTTTTGAACTGTTTAATTTATATTTAATAAGTGCAGAAATATACCTGTTGATCCTGGCAGAATTCTTTTAGCTAATCATTTTTATACTTTCTGCCTGTACTGCGGTCTTTTTGGTTTCATTCTCTCAAGATATTTCTGAGGACTACAGAAACCATACCTCTATCTTATAAAAAAAAAGAGAGATTCTGTAGACCTGTCCTTGACAAATACACTTTATACCATAGAGGAAAGTTGTTCTATGCTCCACAAAGGTAAGAATGTAAAAATTAACTGCTATTGTTTGCACTTACTGTGTGCATATAACAAAATACTTTATTAGTGTATTTATCAGACCATACAAACTTGTTTTGTACTAAACAAAGACCTTAATTATTATACCCTATGGTAAAGGACACATAGAGACCTCTTTACAAACCTTCTGCAGATAAGGACTCTTATTCTAAGTGCAAACTTGTTCTAGCTTGGTGGGAATCAAAGGAAGTTCAACAATGGAATCTTCCATATTTTTCCCATAAAAGATTTACTTTTTAGTAACCACTAATTAGTGGATTAACTCTGTTTGCTAGAAAGAATACAAGCAAAACCAAGCTTTGCTATTGGAAAGCCCAGCATGATTTCAAATCCCAGTGCCGCACACAACATTGGTAATCTTTATTGATTAAATTATCCCCCATACTGTGTTAAACTATTAGATGAGATAAAAGCCTGGTCTAAAGCTGCATACACATGTGCAATTATAGTCATTGGTAAGGAACTTTCACAATCCTTTCCAATGACTAAGGACTGCACGATGCATGAACGAGTGCTGTACAAAAAGCTCCGTTCTGCTCTATGGAGAGGGGAGGGGGAGAACAAGGGAGCGCCACCCCGCTGCACACTCTCCTTCTTCCCCTCCATTAGGATCGTTCATCGTCCATGGATCTGCCAGGATGGTCGTTCAGATGATGGACCATGGGCGCTGTACACACACCAGATTCTCGTCAGATATTGGCCCTGGGCCAATTATCCGGCGAGAACCATTGGACGTTGTGCAATAGTTCTCACCTGATAATCGGCTCAGGGCTGATAGCAGATAAATAATGACAAATTCCCACTTTACATTTTTTAAAGGAAAATGGACCATAAATAATGGAAGACTACTAATCTTTAGTATTGGATAACCAAAAAATGTTGGACCCTTGGACCAAGTATCCCAAGATCAGACAGCCTAATTATTATTAGTATTGTTAATTAATAAAGTATTGTTAGTAATTATTAAATTGTTTTATTTACTCTAAGATAGTCTCACTTAAATAAACTCAAATTTGCAATGTTCATGATCCTCTTATTTTGGTACTTCCCTGTATCTTACTTTATATCTCTCTATATGGTTCATATAAACAAAAATAACGCTTGTAAACCATCAATATTTAAAGCTTGTTTAAGTCTTTTTACCTTTATCAACAAGAATAGAACAGATATACTTCACTGCTGTACATGGAATTAAAAATATTACAAAACCTGATGAATAAAGGATTTACATCAGAGCAGAGACGGGGAGTCCCTGATATCCAGTGTACCTGGCTCCCAGCACCAAAACATTGAGCAGGAACCTAGAAGTGTTTATGACTCTACAAGACGTGTGAACATGAAATCCTATTAGGCTTAGTTCTTCCTTGCTATTCTTATGATAAAAATAAAATGATTAGGTGTACCAGAATAGGGTATGACAGCAGCACAGAACTGCATCAGAATTGAGCAGAGCAGGCTGAATGGGGCTGAATCACTTTTACATTTTACAGATAATCCACACATTGAAAATTAAACATGCTCATAGATGCCTGTTCTAATCCCTAATCATTGTGACATCAGAAACATCAATGCCAGCCAAATTGTTCATTTTATTTTTATCACCTTTTAAAATGTAAAGGTTTCAAGTGCATTTCTCTTTTAATTATATCCTGGGCACAGTGATTGGAGTCTTAACTCAAAATATCCTATTTCCATTTTAAACAACAGATGGGATCCGTCTGGACTTCATCACATACTATTATTTTGCCAGTTTAATGCCTCATGGAGGAGACAATGAACTGGCACTGTAACAATGCCCAGATTGGGACAATTGTTTAGAGAACATTTCAAATCATCTTATATGGCACAAATAATAGGTAATAACCACATTTAAAACAAACAGACTCATATAAAATTTTGGGGTCTCAGTTATTGTATTCAAAAGAAAAATTAATGAAGTGCATACAATACTTTATACCTAACACACTGCCACTCTATAGAACGATCTCTGGAAAACTTTCCCTAATAATGCTTAGCTGTACTTATCTAAATCCCATTGCTTCGTTCTATGCCCCACTCCTCTTTTCTAATGTATTCTTTACAACTTTTCAATTTAAACTTAATAGAATGCATTGTACTGTATGTACCAGCTATCAGCCTCTACTGGTCCCACCGGCCAGACAAAGTAGGAAGATGAAATGCCCATGGGCCAGTATGGATTAAGCACAGCCATACCACTGTACAGATGTGCTAAAATGATTGCCACAAAATATTTTTATAAGTTATTCTCCTTATTGTCTAATTTCAGTTATGGGATTGCTTAGATCCCTTGCTCGGACTTTGTAACACTGATTTGTATAAAGCCTGAGGAGGGAATCTAAGGAATCCAGAAAGCTTGCACCTTTAATTACATACGTTTGTCAAAAAGGGGAATTACTTAAACAACAAACTTTCTCTATTATTTAATGGTTAGCATGTTACAACACCTTCCTACTGTTACTGAGTTGATTTACCAAATGAGTTTAGGATATTTGCTTAGCAAAGTCAACTATCACTCTGCATTAGATAATTCTCATAGAATACCCAATCAGGTGCAAGGTAATATAAAAAAAATGTAATATTTGCTTGCTCGTGATTGGATTGCCAAAGTCAACAGAGCTTTACTCTATTCATTAGGCTAAGTGAATTTTCTATTGCAAAGGAATATTTGATTTTGCTAAGTGAACTGCCAAAGTTTCTTTAGTAAATTAACCAAAATGATTGGGAAAAAGAAAAAAAAACAGAGGATAACCATGACCTGTCATCCAATCCAGGAATTTACGTTACATTGTTATTCAGAAAATACTCCTTGACAAGTCATGGCCTCCACATCCCAACATGCATTTTACCAATGTGAATAAATACTCACGTCACCATGTCCAGCATAGAACCGGGGGACAATATACCCACTTCCCCATAATTAGGAGTCTAAATGATCCTCTTCAGTCAAAATGTTTTTTTTTTTGTTTTGGATACTATGAGGGTCAAGGAAACAAATTTTAGAAAAGGCAATTCTGACAAAATAGGAGATGTTGCCCATCACTATTGGTTAGTTTTCTACTTTATTTTACTAAAAAAAAAACAATGATTGTTTGCTATGGGTAACAGATTTCATTTTATGTTCATTTTTTTCACCTTTTTTGTAGAATTCGACAAAAACATGAGGTTCTAACTCTTCTTTAAACCGGTGTTTTTTGTTTGTAATTCATTGGAGGGATTTCTACTCATTTCTTAGCCTGCATCCCAGCAAGAAAAAAAAATGGCAGAGGTCCTCAATTTTCCCCACTTTATCCAAAGTAAAATAATTGTCTGTAGTTGGTCTTTAATTTCTCCAAGGTTTTATCTTTAAAATGATGTGTCTGTTGGAAATGTCACAGATTCTCTGGAGGTAAATCCTTTCCTGATCTCTGAATTTCATCTGCAGAAAAGAAAAGAGATGAACATTTTGAAAATAAAAGAGTACATATTTATTTTTCTGACCCTAAACCTTAAGACGCCATTTCTGGGAACATCGTTTTGAGCCAAATGGATAAAATTGGTGAGCTTTGAATTCCATTTGTTAGAATAATTTTAATGTGAGGGTTTGCAGTAAAATGTTGTTCATGTGGAGCTGATCAAATGTCAAAGAGAATACAGATTTCTCATCTATTGCCACATGTTTTATAATGAAGGAAAATACGGACGGAGCAAGAAGTAATATTATCGCTGAGATAGCTATAATAAATTCAGGGACCGTGCGCAATATTTTGATAGATGCAATCAAGAATAATACAGCTGCTTACAGCTTTCATTTCTCTTGACATTTGTATTTGAATTACAAGTAAATTGCATTTTCTATTCCCAGCTGCAGGTTATCATATACCAAGGTGACATGGGAAATGCATGAGGGAGGAAAATGGCGCCAGATTGTCACTGTGTGCAATGGCTTTGAAAAGGATGCTGTTGTCAGTTATGTTGATTTAGGTGCAGCTGTAGCAGAAGTTCTAAGTCTGCAAGAAATGCCCTACACATGAATTATTCTTAAGTATATTACATACACCTAAGGTACTTGCTTGGTTACAGCTGTGCTCCAACTAGGGATCTATCCACAAACTTTATCCCCCCTCATAACTGTAAAAAAAAATTCTAATAGGTATTTAAACCTATGGTCATGTTGCATGTTGAGACCCATGTCTGCTTTCCTTCCCACAGAAAAATGAAAGGGCATTTCTTTGTGAAAAGAACACTTTTTATTGGCTTTCCAACAACTACCTAATAAACATTTTTACTTTAAAAAAAGTTGAATGGTAAAATAAAATTTGCTAAAAGATGGACTTTATTAATTTTGATGAATAAACTGCTGGATTAGGAGAAACTTTTTTAACTGGCCTTTTCAGTTTAGCTTTAAAAGCATTTTGCATTTAGGGCTTTCTATAAAAAAAACAACTGCCATCTCCATTCAGGGCAAATTCAAACTGATGCAGTGGGGTCATTTCCCCACGTTAAAGTGCGTGAGGTTACCCATTCATTTTCAATGGGTTGTCAGCACACCACAATGAAGTTTTTATTGGACCTGTATCCTTTTATTTGATGCCGAACACCACAAAGCAAAGATGGTTCACATGATTTCATTGCTGAACTAAAACAAACATTGAAGAGCGCTGACTAGATGGGAATTCCATTTAAAGTGAATGGCACCTTTAAGAACAATGCCTAATTCCATGCATTAATGCAAATTGCACAGATGTCAATAGAACCTTAAAGACAAATTAACTTAAAAATGCATTCCGTCTTGGCCCTTTTGATGAAAATTAAAATTGTGAATAACAGATCTGAGAAGCAGGCAAAATGATGTCAGGGTCCAGCCATGGAGAATATTTTGCTCTAAACTAGATGTTATCGTAAAGCAAGGCTGATGGTTTTGAGTTAAAATGTGAGTAATGCCATTTCCGATTTGTGGTTGTGCAACCATTCAACTAAACAGTTTGACACCATTTTGTTCATGCCTTTTCATGCAGTGGTGGTGGATTGCAGTGCAATTCCTGAAAGCAGTTTCTTAAAAAGGGGCCTAATTTACTTTAAAAACAAATCACTGTCTATAAACTGTTTTTCAGGCATGAATTTTTTTTTTCAGTTGTCTAACAGCAGAAAGTAAGGGTGCAGTTTGCAGTTCCTGAGTCGACAGCAATCTGCCTCTGTGCATATGGGAATGGCAAAACACACTGTTGGTAACCAGATTTGCACGTCTTCCCACAACCTGCCAACAAAAACCAACAAATCACTTTTGGGAACTGCAGCAAGAGCCACTTGCACAAAACTGGTTCCACGCTGGTACAGCTGTATGGTCCGCGGCAGAATCTTGGGGCTCAACGTGGGTCTGAAATGGCCTTATGGTAGATAACAATTTATGTAGCCTGGTGAAATGAGCCTTACCCTACTTATTATTTATTCAGCCTGTTTCTATATATCAGCTTTTCTCATTATTTTTAACATAGGGGAATCCTTGAAATAACTTTCAGGTCTTCAGGGGACCCCTTCTCTAATTACTATATCCACAGATCACATTAGTGTGGTGGTCAATAGGATGAATGTCACCCTTACAGATAGCCAACGGGATCATTGACATCAGATAATCTGACCTGAAAGGCGCTTTTTTAAAGCATTTAGAAATCTTTACAATAAATAAAATATAGAAAAGCCAACAACTAAAAATGTGAAAGCTAATGGGTCTGTTTAGTAAAGGTTTTTACTTAAGATTTAGTACGCATTTCTCACATTGGATTCAATAAGGAATTGTAAGTAAAATCTTGGGTGAAAACATTTATACATTTATTATCTTATCATTATCTTATTACATAGACCCCCATATCTAAAATCAGATAAAATAATAAATTACGTTTTGTACTTACTGAAAATACACCACACTTCCTCGTTGCCATGTTAAAAGTATAATTTAATTATTGTAAAGAAACATCAAAACTTTTTCAAATTAATTTAGCTTTCAACTTTAGCATTTGTGTTGTTGTATAAACTAGTAATTTCGCTTTAATGTACTGACTGCGTTCACTGAATGATCTAATGAAAAACTCTAAAGGCAAATATTATACAGCCATGTGTTCACTTCTGTCTGTTCAGAGCTTTGATCCAAACTTCAAACAATAGTACAACATGATGCTAGTCTTCCCACTCTGATGCTGCGGCACATCTATTAATAGAATAGATAATGCACATGTAGAAAAAGGAATTTTATAATTTTATGACTAAAGTAAGTAATCAAGTCAGGAAAGATTAGCTCATTGGCTGAAAAGTTAACGACTGTTTCACTATGACTAACTTTGCTATTCCAAAAAATGGAAAAAGTGTCATAATTACATAAGGCTTAAGGTAATAATTGCCTGCACTACAGATATTTAGGTATTTATATATTCTTATCAAGCAGTTAACTGTAGTTGTAGCTGATCTATAGGGTTAGGTAACAATATTTACAGACTTGAGTACCGTCCAATCCCAGCTTGCTCCCAACATATCTCCTGAGAAAGCCTGTCGGAGAAACCAATCAAAAAAAGGAGACATTATACTTCTAACAATTAGGGATTCCAATGTATAGATGTATGGTCTCATTTCCCACTAGGAGACATAGCCACTAGGGGAGCGTTACGGCTTGCATAAAGGTGGTGTTAGCCATAAGGCGCAGAGTCTAAACAGTAACCAGGTCTTCTCCAAAGCCTCTGATGGTGAGGATGTTGCGCCTCTGGTTACTGCCAGGTTGCAGTCCTTGGGCACGCCACGGTGGACAATATGAAACACGGTACCAAATCACAAAGCAGAAGGATAGTCAAGGAAGGCCGGGGTTGGGGCAGGCAGCAAGCAAGTGAGGTCAGGTGACATGCATTACCAGCTAATAGAAATGCTCCTGACTGTATACTTTAACAGCAAGGAATGCTCTTGTTGGCAGGTGGTTTCAGAAACGGCTCTATCCTTGGCAGCCAACAGCTAATGGGAACTCTACTGGCTGTGTACATTAACTAAGGGCTCAATGATGGGTAAACATGGCAAGAAATGCTTGGACAAACTTCAGACAAATTCAACATGGCCATGTTCACTCATAACTGCTGGTTAGATGAAATGGTCAGTAAAGTTTAACTGCTTCCTGACAACTGCAGATAGTTGACCAGTCAGATGCATTTACCAGGGATCCAGGAGACACCAGTGACACAGGGGTCACTGTGGGCACAGGGAACACAGGAGACACTGGAAGCAACAAGAGGCACAGGAGACTCAGGGATACCACAGACAGACAGGAACAATGTAAGAGCACAGGGAAGTTGGCTGGGAACCAACAGACTGGACAATGAGGGGTTAACACAAAAGCTGGATAGAGGAAGCACTGAATTAGCCAACATGTGTAAAGAAACTAGCTCAACAGAACTAGGGGCTTGGCACACGTGGAGACACGTTCCACGAACACAGAGTGCTATGTCTGAGCTAGTTAAATAGCCAGGGATGGTTAAGAGGCTATTTTCTGATTGGCCAGCGAGTTGGACAAAGCTTATAAATCTTAGGAATGAAGGCACACCCAGAGTCAGAAGTGCCCGCATGTGCAGTAGAGAGATGCCTGAGCTTTAGAGAGGAAGAGGTAAGTGTGACAGATTAAGTAAACCCCAGCTTTCTTTAGTCTCTTTTTCATCCATGTTTTTGTATAATTGGGGTCGGCGAATACTTTTCAAAAATAATTCGAGGACTAGGTATTCATATTAATACATATTATTTGTAATAATACATAGCTGTACAACTATAACATGTAGTTGTGTGCATTGTGGAGCAAGTCATTCTTAAATTGTAGCTACCACTGAAAGATTAGGTGAGCCAGCATTACTGATCTCATTCTATAAAAAAACAGTTTCCTGGACGTAAAGATGATAATTTTAGTAGTTTTAATAAACACAAAGAAAACAAGCATGCAGCTGTGTTACAATTATCTGAACACCTAAGCTTTTTACCCAATCTGGGTCAGTGATTCATAATATATTATAAGCAGAGGATCACATAACCATCCAGGCATGTTGTTATTAGTTTACATAATCTTTCAGTGAAAGGTCTATGTTAAAGTTAACAGAAGAAGCTACCACTACCAGGAGTAACAGTAGGTGCCTCCATGTCTTCCAGTCTCTTTGATAGAAAACAGGGGGATCTGAGTAACTGCTGAAGGAAGGGGCGGGTAAGCAGAGTAAGTTAAGGATGACTTGAATTTGCTTATTGCTTCTTCTGGGATATTTAAGGTTAAATTTCTTCAAAGCTTCTTTTGCTACAGAGTTGATAGTGATTTTACAGTGGTAGGTTCTTTTAAAGCTCTTTTACGTTTTGTTTTGGAATATGTTAATTATTAAATTTGCATATTATTATTATTAAAGTATAATGAGTATAAATTCTAATTGTCCTGATCATCAATATCACTGCTAATGAAAATTAAGGTAAATATATTATACAAGAAAAAAAGGTGGGATTTTTGTGACAACTGTGTAGGAAGGATTTTACTTGACACTTTTGCATCTACAGGTCAAATATTGAAAAGAAAATCTATCTAATGAGGAACAGATGAAAAAAAAAAAATAAATGCCAGTGATTTTATCAATTGTCCTCTCAGTCCTAAATGTTTTGAGATTTACTTAAGAGAACTTTATGGTTTCATTACGATCTTTGTAAACTTTATTTTGGGGAGAGTTGAATAACAATTTTTGCAAATCTCATAGCTATATTTAAACTTCTGGAGTATAAATATGAAAATTTACACAACTGTCACCCAAGAATCACACATTCCATAAAAAAAATGTATGAAGTTTTTGTAAAAACATTATTAGACTACAACAATAAAGAATGTATGATGAGGTTACTGTAGTGATTAAGAGGCAGGCCATGTTGCAAGTAGTAATTTTCATTTTATACTACATGAATTTTCAGGAACTCTCTAACACAAAGTAAAGGCCAGCTTAGCTCTGCAGCGGTTCAGCAGGACACCAAATCCTCCTTCCATGAACACTGCTGTAATCAACTGCAATCAACCGTCAAATGCAGAGGTGTTTGAGGTTTGGTGAAATGTCAGACCACTGGAAAACCTAACAGCTGATTTGGTGCCACTGTGCAAATTTTCATAAGCATATGCTGCCTGACTGCATTATAGTAATAGAAATAAAGGGTTCAGTTGGACATTAAAACCAAACACAAAAATTCTATATAAACTTTGATAGGTTGATGTAATTAAAAAGAAAAAGGATTAAAACATCTTAAACTTGCTGTTTTTTAATATCACATCCGGTTTATTCTCTTCAACCAAATTCTCTCTAACCCTAACCCTAACCCCTAACCTTAACACTGCCAGTAGGAAGGAGATGAAGGAATAAGTTGTTTGCCCTCTTCTCAACAGCTCACAGCAGCCCCTGCCCCTCTTTAGCCATGCAGCCTGAGATGTACCTACTGGGCATCCACAGCAGAGGCTGTTCACAGCTGGAGGGTATTTTAGGAGCAGATTTGTCCCTGACTCCATCCAGCCATTGGCTGCTAGGGCTTTATGGCCTCTCTGCTCACCAGTAGCCTGGTATAGCATTTAGGCTGTCCAAATTGCTAGTGTGTGTGTAATTATTGTATTGGTGTAATTATTCTGTTCTGATTCCAGTTTTCTGGACCCATGATTGTTTGCTACCTGGACTGACTTTTGCCTGTGATTCCGACTGTCTTTCTCATGGATACCTCGCTTGGTGGACTGACTACCTGTGTATGACCTCTGGCACTCTATTCTGGACTTCCTTCTGCTTGAATCTCCTCTTCTGCATTATCTGTGGGCTCTTGGTCCTCTGTGAGTCCTTCCCCAGATGCCATCGTTTGCACACAAAAGTCTTGAGAGCAACCATGTGCTGGAACGGCACAACTAGCTTTCCAAGGCTGAACAAGGGCTTGTTATAGGTAAAGGATACGGAGCTTTATTGGGAGACTATCGTCTGGTGAGTGCTGGCACCAGACCAGGGCTTTACACTTGGATCCTTTATTAAAAAAATGCCGGGTGTTTTGGTTTTAAAGGTCCATGTTTAGGTACTTCCTGTGACAAGTTTGTCCGAATTGTGCTCAGAAATTGTCGCCTCTGAGCTATTATTTACAGTCAACTTATGCACAGCAAAATCATGTTGAACAGAAGTAGCTTAAAATTATGGAAAAACATAGCAGCATTGGCACGCAAAAGAGGATAATTTTGGTAATTGCTGCCAACAAAGTGATTTTAGGAAGATCAATGTCTACGAGGTCATCATAGAGAAAAGTTTGCCTTAGTCAGTATTCCTATTAGTTTACAATTGGCTTTTAGACAGAGAATGTCCCTGTATGTCACACCGTATTGTTTGGCTTGACACTTTTCAGTACTTGGCTGCAGGACAGCTATGACAAGTATGTAAATGCTGTGGTCTATTTGAGGAAAGATCAACAATGTGTGGGTGGTGCAGCTACTCAGGAGCTTCCTGCTCTGCCACTCTTTGGCCATGGAGTGTTCTTTAGTTTGTGCTCGGCTTAGTATTGTACTTTTTATAACACTTATCTCCTAGCAACTGATTCTCCACTTCGTTCTGAGAGCGAGTAGGAATTATTTTCCAATAACTTTCATATTCCTGCTCTGGAAGCACAAAGTTAAGACGACTTCTATTTTTTTTTCATTATTTCCTGATATGCTTGTTAGGAGATTCCTTGTTTGTAGAGGTTTGAACTGATGACCTAACAAATATGGCGCATTCCAAACAAATTGGTACATTTGGTAATATTAGTAGCCCAGAGTAGACTATAAATACATTATTTCTTATAGTAGAAGGTGTCTATTAAACCAAACCCTTGGTAGAATTATTATTATTATACAGTATTTATATAGCGCCATCATATTACCCAGCGCTGTACAAAGTCCATAGTAGTGTCACTAACTGTCCCTCAAAGGAGCTCACAATCTAATGTCCCTACCATAGTCATATGTGATTATTATAGTCTAAGGTCAATTGTTAGGGAGAAGCCAGTTAACCTAACTGCATGTTTTTGGGATGTGGGAGGAAACCGGAGTACCCGGAGGAAACCCATGCAGACACGGGGAGAACCTGCAAACTCCATGCAGATAATGTCCTGGCTGGGGATCGAACCTGGGACCTAGCGCTGCAAAGGCCGGAGTGCTAACCCCTGAGCCACCGTGCTGCCCAATGAACTAGAACTGTTCATAAACTACCAGATGTAGCTCCAAAATGTTGTCTTGTCCTCCATGTCTTAGGAATATTGCACAGATCAATGTTGAGATCAATGTTTCTCAACCAGGGGGTTCCATGAGCAATGAGCTTTTAGGCCAGTTTACCAAACACCAATTATCTTTTTGGCTGTCGGTAGGGGAACATTCTTCCCAATGGCCAGCAATGGAAGCTCACAAATTTCTTCTTTCCACTGACTTTCCACCAATGTACTGTAAGCTGTGAATGTAGTACCTATAGCAGGGGGTTCCTGAGGACCTGAAAGTTATTTCAAGGGTTCCCCCATGTTATAAAGAGAAACACTGTGTTAGGAAGACAATTCCTGAGCTCCTAAAACTAGAAACAGTTGGTGACCTTTATTGCATTGTCCCCCTTGGAAAGCACAACTTGGGATAGCATAGTACAAAAAGCAAGAGACACTTTCCACACTGCTAAAGATTTTAGTTCCTTTTGGAATAGCTATTTTTAGCCATGTCTTTTATACCAATAAAACATTTTATTGGAAGAACTGTGTACACCTGTGTCAATAGTTTGAGTATTGGGTCCATGGCATCAGTTTATCATTAGTCTGAGATGTTTCTAAAATCATTGAGAATTCAATTACAGATGCTTTTGACCTGCAGTTGACCTTCTTACCTGCATTTGACCTGCGTCTAACATATTTTACATTACCATAAACTTGACACAAACCAAACTGATCCACACAAGCCCCTACCTTTGTCTTTACAGAATGATCTTTATTACAAAAGCTTTCCAGAATATTAGGTTTCTAAACTCCGGTTCTTATTGAACTCCAACAAAAATGTAAATTGTCCTATTATCTCCTTATGATTCCAAGTCATTACAACATAAGTCCAAATGTATTTTTTGCTATTGTAGCTCTTAATAGCAGATGGATTTTATCATAAAATGGGCACTTCACTGCTGGACAGAACACAAAGAAGAAGCTGTTGGGATTCGAAGTCCTGCTGTGACACTATTTAACCTGAAAGTATAATTTTCTTTGGAAAGCTTATTGCACACTTATCAGCAGAGAAGCAACTTGTCATTTGTAACACAGGTTAGAGTTCCTGTATTTTCCAGATAAGGCTTGCAGTATCATATACCATCAAATCTCTAACAGCTGCCTTGGCAGGACTGGGGTGTCCTATGTAAATTACATTGTTGGGGAGCTTTGGCTTTCATTTTCCCATTCTGTGGATCTCCTGGGTATCAGTTACATCACAGAACCTTTTCCAACATTGTAATGCTGATCTATCATCAGCCAAGCCACAGGGTAATTAACCTTGTCAGTGCAGAGGGGGCTTTCTTGAAAAGTTGGCATCGGGAAAACAAGCTGCAACAACATGTTTAATTTTGAAGATGTGTTTAGTTTAGAACAGTGATGAGTTCTAGATGCTCCTGGATGAATTTTTATTATTGTGTACTGCAAAAAAAGATCCTAAAAAGGACAAATCTAAACCTTTTAAAAGTATAATGAAGAAGCACAGCATTATTTTAAAGGGTAAGTTTATCAAAAAGTATTTTTCTTTGTTTAAATGAGGTCTGGGTGGCCAATCAGCCTTTTATGTTCTTATATACAAGAAGTCCTTAAGGACATACAGATGACTCCTATATACGAGCGAGGCTTCCCTGCTCACTTGTGTCCAGGAGGGAGGCTTGATGGGAGGGAGGGGGGCAGTTTGCTGTCCGCTCACCACGCCCCAGCCCCGCAGCTACTGCTCCCGACTAGATGGAGGCTGGATGGGGCAGAGGGGAGGCGTTTCACTGCCTCCCACCACACAGCCTTGCAGTGGAGGTGACTGTGTGGTGGGCAGGTGATGAACCTCCCCTATTTATTCTCAATAGGAAGCCTCCTTGTACTGTATATACATAGCAGGACATTGTCTCTTGTCGGTACAGTACGCCAGGCGTGCTGGTGAGTGGTGCCTTCCTGCTGTGATAGTAAGTACTGTACAGTGCTGTGCAGATGAGCTCATCTTCACCCTCTTCATTAATTCCATCAAGTTCTACCAACATTGTTTAAGGCTGTACTGTATTTGAAAATGTTTAGGCATTAACTGTGCATGCACAGAAAGGTAAATATACATAATATGTTGAGACAAACATCTGTCCTAATTGCATTTATTAAAATAATGTACCTGTTCCGACTTACATACAAATTCAACTTAAGAATTAACCTACAGTCCCTATCTCATATGTAACCCGGTGACTACCTGTATCTTGCAGTGAAGGCTTATTATTGTAACCCCTAATATTTCCTGTCTACCAAAAAGTAGTTTTAGCATGTTCTGAAGATTACTTTAAAAAAAGTTGAATGCTTTACCAGCAGCACATATTATAACTTGGTATTAAAGTTTAAAATAAATGACACCAGAGACTGTTGATCCAGAGAATATCTGATTGCCTCACAGGATCAGGAAAGAACTAATTTCCCGCTTATGTAAATTGAACCATGTTTTATATGGGAGTTTTTTTGTCTTCCTTTGAATCAATCATGTGTTGATGGTTCTATCTGGAATATGCAGGGTTCTAGTATGTTTATTTCACAAGTGGTTGCACTCTTGCATGTCTTTTTTGTTAACCCTTTGTGTAACCCATAAACCTTTTGGGGTTTCACCCCAGTAAATTTAAGGTACAGCAAGGTATTCTACCAATCCGGGTCCTATCTATTATTGTTAATGGTAGACTTGGAATTTACCCTGCATTGGTTTTGTTATAACCTGGAGACCTTCTTGCCTTGCAGCAAAAGCATTTCTGGGCTTATTACATTTATTTTTGGCCACCAACTTTACTTGTTATTGGTCTGTGAGATATCACACTAAATCAGTGCCATGCCTCAGGAGCACAAAAAGATAGATTAACATGCTACGTGATGGTTTTATCTGCCTATTAGCAACATACATACAATGAGATTGAAACTGAGATTGTTTAAGGCTGAACTACAGCCAAACAGCTAAGTTTAATTAAAGGAGTTTAAGTTAAATTAAGTTTAGTTTAATTAAATACATAGAGGTTTATTACGTAATCAGTTTCTGAGGGATAGTACTTAAGTAGTGTTGCCGAGCCTATACATTTTGAGATAAGAAGAGAATGAAAAGAAAAGTGGCTCTTTAAGGCAATATAAGTATTTTAATTTAAAAAATAATAAAAATCTTTTTGTATTCGATAAAATAAAATAAATGTCCTAACATACACACATATATAGTTTAGTACTCTGACACTATGAATCAAGATACATTACATCTGGTTGGTTATGATGTATACCAACCCCAATGAAGTGAGGGTCAATATAGATATTTTCCTATGAATGCTCTCTCCCGACGCGTTTCGCCCTCATTGGCTTCCTCAGGGGAATTGAGACCCTACAATTTATACAAACACATATAAATCAATATATAGAATGAACAATCCACATATTAGCAATCAGTTACACAACCGTATCAGAAGTCACAACTTGCATGGCATATTGACCAGATGACAAAGTAATTATTAGGATACAATATCAGTAATTGAACTTGCAATTGCCAGAATAGTAAGAAAGGGGGGATAATGATATGAATACACTCTGTGGTGGTAAACAATTTCAGCATTAGAACTAGATTAGAACGAGATATAGAACGAGATATAATTAGAGATAGATTAGAACGAGATATAAGTAAATGTTGGATATTTGAAATGTACATTAATTATTCTTTTTTTGAGGAGCTATATTTATTAATAAAAATCCATCATGGCAAATTTTTCTACAATTATTTAAAAAATAATAAAAAAAATATTTTTTACCCTGAGACTGCTTATGCCTTATAGTAGCTTTAGGAGTCAAAACACTTATTTTCCCTGTTCAGCAATTTTGATGACATTCTGGCTCACAGACACAATTTAAATATCAGATAAACCACTCATCAGTGTAATAAGGAGCATATGTTCTTACTGTGCCATCAACACAAGGACACATATGCGCTGCAATTTTGTCCCCATGGATATTTACACATTGTGTTGTGATGTGTAAACATTCAATTGCAAAAAATATAATCCGTTCATAAAGTGCTGATTAAATAAATGCACGATTAGTGCAAAAAATAATTTAAGGACCAATCCAATCAATTTAAAGGCTGAACCAGCTATTCAGCTTAAAATTGACAATATTGACTTAAAATGTTTTTGTATAAATGCCATTTACACTTACTTTAAAAATAAGTAGACTTGCTTATAACAAATCAAAAATTTTTATTGGTTACTTGCAGAGTGTTTTCTTTTCTATATTATTATTTTTTTTATTTTCAATGTGCCTTTGAACTTGCTAGAATACCCGTTCCCTAGCAAAGCCCCCTCCCTCCTTGCATGTCATAGCTGTCTCCTCTTCAAGAAATGCCTAAGTACCATCATGCTAATCTAGGTCTTCTGCCTTACCCTGGGAGGAGCAAAGGCAGGGGTGTAGTGGGGCGGTCATGCTGTGCCCTCACTTTTTTTGGGACCCCCGTATAGGCTCTTACTGCATGCTTGCCACTGATAGCCTTCACTATTACTATGGTATGGAATTTCCTGTTTGCTGCACATGGTTCTCGTGAAGGCCGGGGTGAACTATAAATACAAGTCTAGTTGTCCTGAGGCTGTGTGGTAGTGGCCTTTGTTTTAAAAAAAACAGTATCCACAAGAATACTTTAGGGGAGTTTGGGGTGGTATAAGTTTTATAGACCTCCAACTAAATGCAAAATGTGACTGGTTGTTATTTATAATGCTGGTATTGGATAATTATTTATGGTTACATATATATTGGGCTGCTATGGCCAATTTCTCCCAAATAATGTCTTGTGTCTTGTGTTAAAGGTAAATAAGGTACTCAGAAGAGAAGAAGGGGTAAGTGGCTCGACAAAGATAATTTCATCTTCTCCACCCTGTTCATGCATAAATTATGGTCTATAGGTTTAGAAAATTCTGTTAACGATGGATTTTGGATAATTTAATGAGTAACACTCCCAATGGTCTAAGGTTGGTATTAGTGTACCCCAGGGTTCAGTGCTGGGAATAATACTTCTAACCCTAATTATAAATGATGAAGAGTTTAGGATTCCAAGTAATATGATTGAGCAAACATGTAGAAATTAGTAGTGTTGTAATGTAATATAATCAGACATTCTGT